>NC_063194.1:16946051-17298551 GCF_017589495.1 Alosa alosa
ACGTGCTCCACAACAAGCATTGCCATGCATGCACAACACTGGCTTTGTGATCAATGCAATTAAACCTTAGAAATATAGTACTTCTTAAATATTCTCAGCAAGAAAAGTTGGTCCAGTGAAGCAAGTGTTTTTCATAAACTTGGGAGGAAATGTTTGAAATTTGATCATTTAAAGCTTCTGTTCATGTGGATATGATGGAAAAGAGCTTGATTCTTTGACTCAGCACTTAATATTTCGTCCAGTTTTAAGCCCCCCACCCAGCCCCTCATTGTCTCCTTGCGAATATTAATTATTTCTCTCTTGAACAGAACAGAACATAACCATTCTGAAGAGAATTGTTCTTTTTGGGGGAGTTGTATTAAGAGCTCTTTCCAAGTTGATTGTTTGTGGAGAGAACACTCGGAAGAGGAGAATCACATAGGTGTGGTGTTGTGAACTCTAAGGCCATAAACATAAGGTTTATTTCTGGTGGAAGATATTTTAACTTACAGGCTCCTCTGGCACATGTCAATACTCAGCACGACGCTGATATTTCTTGAAAACTTTACTGTAACCTTTACTCCATTTCCGCTACTCCCTGACGCACAGATTTCAGAATCTTCCTGTTTGTCCACTAAGGTTCAACCAAATCATTTCACAGAAATTGAGCTAAAGTTATTACACTTTTGACAGTCTTCATTTGATTTGATCTGATTCAGTTTGTGTACATTTACTTCTATTCAAAAGCATGAACACAGCATATATAACCTCACATACTGACCCTAAAATCAATACATTGGGCCGCAGTTCTCTTTGAGGTTATCTGGGGTCTCCAAGCCCACAGGCATGACATGCAGTATCACAGGTGCTCTCACTGAGCAGCAGGCACCAGGGGCAGCAAGTGGTTTCCATAGGAACCAGTTTCTGCTAGCCTGTGGCAGCCAACACACAGCACACTGGAGTAAGTGCGCTAGAGTGGAGAAGGAGAGAGCCACTAGAGACACGTTTTAGGGGGGATGTGAGAGCTCTCCACCAGGTGAGTCAGAGAGAGAGAGAGAGAAGTCAACAGAATATAGCTTCAGCGGTGATTCACAAACATCTAATTTTGCATGAAATGGGTGACAGTCATCAAAAGTTGGGGGGGGGGGGGGTAGGAATTGGGGTGAGGGGTAAGAGAGCAAAGAGGTCCACTGCAATCCCAAAAAGTAGCCTTAGTAGATGTATCTGTTGGAAGTGAATGTCAGAGATGGAAATCCTGTGAACCTTTGTTACACAACACAAAGAGACGACTTATCCTACCTCAGACTGGAAGACTTTCTTACTGTCTCTCTCACTGTCTGGGATGCTCAGACATAACAGTTCAAGTGGTGTGTGTGTGTGTGTGTGTGTGTGTGTGTGTGTGTGTGTGTGTGTGTGTGTGTGTGTGTGTGTGTGTGTGTGTGTGTGTGTGTGTGTGTGTGTGACGTCTTAAAATGTCTACTTCAGTATTGTGGGGCAACAAACACATGGCAGGTTCACCTAACTAGTGCTTCATAGTCAAAGTTAGGATCCGGATCAGATTTGTATTTAACAAGAGGCAGAAATGCATTTGGTTTTGTGATGTTGCTAATAGCTGCAGGCTATGCCACCACATTGTTCTGATTAATGACAACTCTCTAGTTTTACCAAATGAATAATGAACATGTATAGTATATATAAGTATACTCTTTAGATCCTGAGAGGGAAATTTGGTCTCTGCATTTATCCCAATCTGTGAATTAGTGAAACACACTCAGAACACACAGTGAGGTGAAGCACACACTAATCCCGACGCAGTGAGCTACAGCAGCGCTCGGGGAGCAGTGAGGGGTTAGGTGCCTTGTTCAAGGGCACATCAGCCGTTCCTACTGGTCGGGGTTCGAACCGGCAACCCTCCGGTTACAAGTCCGAAGCCCTAACCAGTAGGTTAGGCCACGGCCACGGCCACCGGAGGGTTGCCGGTTCGAACCCCAACCAGTAGGAACGGCTGATGTGCCCTTGAACAAGGCACCTAACCCCTCACTGCTCCCCGAACGCTGCTGTAGCTCACTGCGTCGGGATTAGTGTGTGCTTCACCTCACTGTGTGTTCTGAGTGTGTTTCACTAATTCACAGATTGGGATAAATGCAGAGACCAAATTTCCCTCTCAGGATCTAAAGAGTATACTTATATATACTATACATGTTCATTATTGTTTGTGATTACACCAACAATATTACAGCATGTGCTTATGGTTGTCAGTTGAGCCTAGGCTGACTACCCTCTCGATTTGGTCAACATTTGACACCAGTATAAGAAGACTTTTTAACCCTCCTGTTGTGTTCATTTAATCTAGTTTGTGTTCCCTGTCAAAAATGACCGCTGCATTATAACTTGTTATAAATCCATAGTAACCTATATATTGTGATGCAAGTCACCCCGCTCACAATTTGTTTGATCTACTGCCCTCTGGGAAGAGGTACAGAAGCCTGCGCCCCCCAGACCACCAGACTCACTAACAGCTTCATACACCAGGCTGTTGGGATCCTGAACTCTCTCCCCCTCTCCCCTCCACCCTCAGCTACATAACATCCTGGACTTTTTAGACCCAAAATGGCTGCCTTGCACTACTCCACTTGCACTACTCCACTTGTACACTTGCACACTTGCAACTTGTTGTTGTTGTCCTGTTGTCCTGAACACTTCTGAACACACTTCTGCTGCTCTTACATAACTTGCACCACTATGCCACTTGCATACTTAGGTCAAACAAAACTACCTCAGCCATTTATTGGCCTGACTTTTGCACTATTATATTGACTGTCTACTGTATGCACAATTGCACAATTTCTACCAAATATTGCTGCTCTTATTTCTTCATTGTATGTGCCTTCTTATTTTTACTTTTTATATTGTTTACTTGAATGTTATGTTTGTCTGTGGACCTAATTGGTAAAATATGTCTTGTCTCCACCGTGGGATAGTAGGAAACGCAATTTCGATCACTTTGTATGTCTTGACATGTGAAGAAATTGACAATAAAGCAGACTTGGACTTTGACTTTGACTTTGACTATATTATCATCTAATGTTGTAATAGACCTTTGTATCAACGTATGTTCTATTGGATATTACCAGTTTTGAACTTCTATTTGCAATTATGGCCTGCAGGCCTCATTGACCTGAGCTCATGCAAGTCAGAAAGGGGAAGATACTATTGGGGAAAGGTTCCAGTGGGGGCTGGCATAGAAGCAAAAAGGGAGAGTGAGGATGTGTTTGTGTGTGTGTGTTTTTATGTATAGAAGCACACATACAGGCCATCTGATCAATAGGTATGTGCCTGGACTTAATTGTATAGACTGATCATTTTCTCACCCATTAATTTCTAATGGCCTGTCATTTTTGACCGAGAATTAACATGGGTGTTCTAAAGTTAAATAAAACACTCAAATTATTATGAAAATGTATATCCATGCGTTTTGTACGTTCAGATGCCCTGTGTTAACAAAGTCATGGAGCATCATAGTCAGAATAAATTAACCATATTTTTGAGAGAAAAGAATTGTCAAACGGTCACATTTCACCGCGAACACAACAGAGGGGTTAAGAGCAGAATTGACTGCTTTGGTCTGTGCTTTGCATGGGAAAGGGTATTTGTTTATGGGCTTAGGTGTTCTAAATAGAGTTAGTCATCAGCATCGTCCTTTCTCATCCCTCATAAGTAGTAATTGACGAGGCCGTGAGTCATGGTTCAAGACCCACTTTTCCAGTTGAGTGCTTTAATAAAGATATAAAGAAATGTTTTCACAACATTGTCATTTGGTCGAGAATTATCATCATTACATAACTGACAACGAGCATTGATAACTTTATCAGTTGCTTTGAGAAAAGACCACAAACGATAACAATAACATTATCTGTGCTCAAACATTCCTTGTCATGTCATTGCTGACTGTTTCCTTAGCTGTTCCATCATTCCAAAGTGCTGTTTAGGCTACATTTAGCATGATATAGCGCTCACCATTTTATTTTGAAATAAAATGCATATAGCCTATCTGTAGGAAAGGGACTGACTTAGAAGCATGGCAAAGTTATGGAGTTGGTGCATCTTTTATTTTGAGGCAAATCCTGGTAAATCTGCCAGATGCTCAAGAACGCCAGGAGGCTTGTGGGGTGATTATGTTTTCGTTTCATTATTTATAACTTGTTGTGACACTCGAAAGACCTCCTCTGCATGTCCATCTATCGCACTCACCTCAAATGCCTTTGCACTGCGTTTTGCAGTCAGACTTTCGTCGAAAAAAATAGCCTAGGTCTCGGATATAGTCTCTGATATATATAGCCTAGGCCATATATTCACATGCCCAAACGTGTTATTCAAACGCAGATTTTTTTTGGAACAAACAGAAGTCGCTGTAAGGTCATACAAAGTTGTAAGAAGACTAGTCAACACCGAGTTTCAGTCACAGGCTTTGTGAAGAAAAATACATTGTTGCCCTCTCAGGTTGGAGACATCATTCTACAACAGTGATGGAATTTGGAACAATTCAGTGACCAAATTAAAGCAATAGCCATCTGGAAATAAACCATATAGCTCTACTTTACAAAAAACTTGACCATGTATTTCTATAAGACTAACCAGCGCCTTTCAGTAATGACACATACAACTTACCTAAATGCGCGTTTTTCGATGCACTTTTTATTTTTCACTTCAATAAACAAAATCCACTTGTAGCTAATGTACAGTGTATCGAGCTGTTGCAACACTTGTCTCCAGATACATCCTCGTTTTCATTTGGAACGAAAATCCTAACACCAGTCTTTCCAAGAACTTCAATACGAAGGCAATGAATAGCAGTATATGCTGTATATCTTCTATAGTTCCTCGCCGAAACTGCACTGACTTCTTCCCACAGTAATTACTGCTCGGGCGCACTCTCCTTGGCGGAATCCAGCGCTGATATTTAGAAATGCTGTGTCAATCGCGTCTCGACACAGCGTGGGTAGACCGAGAGGGAGGGGGGTGTGCTTGTCACTTTGATTATGTTCTCCACTCAGTGCGGCTGTGTGCCTGCATGAGTAGGTGTGTGCGCGGTGACGCATGCCTGCTATTGTAGTGGAATAATGGTCAATGTTTTGGCCTGGGTAATTCAAGCCCTCGTGATAGTTTTCCCCAAGTAACCCGTTTCATGACTTCCATCATGTTTTGAGTTATAACTGTCCAGATTAAGACAGTGTGAAGTGCATGAAATGAATGGATGTGTTTGACGGGGGGGGGTTCCTACCAAAAAATTACTGGAACTTCATCCTGCCACAAGTTGTCTACTTGACTTCATAAACCTCATCCTTTCGCGGACATTCCTTCTCGCGCACGATCTCGCTGCCAGCCAAATTCTCTCCCACAGCATGCAGAGACCATGTCAAAGCCAGTTAGCCTTTCAAATGCAAACACCACTCTATATCAACACTGAATGTGCAAGCGCCAGGTAGCCTGTAGGGGAAAGAACACAAAACCACAGCAAAGTTGTTCCCCAAGACTTCATTAGAATATACTCATTCTTCGAGAGAAAGTTTTTTTTAGATAGATAGATAGATAGATAGATAGATAGATAGATAGATCCTGATTGAAATGTTAGGCATCCGGTGGCTTATACAACCATAACACAACAAACACACATAAGCCTGTAACACACATATATCATATAGTCTATAAAAAATCCCTCACAGAAATGTCAAAATGAAAGAGCATGTGAAGTTATTACAAAGGTCTGGTATGGACTGATCATGTGATGCATTGACCATGATAAGATGCTATAGTAGAGTGTGTGGTGGTAGTGCAAAAGTGAACAGTGCAGGGATTGAACAAACTTGTTATTAAATATTAACTATGACTATGAAAAGTCAAGAATGTAAACATAATAGAATTGCTTTACAAGAAAAAGAATATACCTTAAACAATATATAACAGGGAATAAGTTATAAGGTGTGGATATTGTTTCAAGGTGCCTGCACTTCTTTTCTTTTCCTTAAAGTGCCTGAGAAGTAATGCTTGGTTTTATTATTTTTCTATTTTTTTTGTTAGAACACATCAGACTCTGTTTGCGATTGTTTGATCTATAAAAAATCTGTTTTTTGATTGATCAAGAGGGGGGACTGTAGAATTCTGGGGTATTCTTACTGTATTCTGATGTGTTCATATGTTACTTCTGTGTGTAGTATACAACAGGGAGAGGTCCATATTATTGTACATAACTGTGCCTTAGGCCTGTGTACAAGCAGGAAGGTCATACAGGCCGATGTTTAGGAACATCCGAGGAACATCAGTGATAACATGGGCCGAGGGAGACAGTATGTCTGCCTATTCAGACTAGTATCTGCATCTGGCCAGGGCCGGGTTGTGTACACTGGTTGGCACCTGCCACGTTGGCATGATTGACGTTTGTATGTTTTAGTATAACAGGCTTTGTCTTAGGTTTTGACACGGAGACGGATCGAGGAAGCAACCCAAGGAGCATCTTCTGTCGGAAGGCTCAGCAGCCGCTTCTAATAACAACCACAACTGTTGAGACTTAGCCTGTGTTCTGTTATTCATTGTTGTACCATCTACAATAAATCATCATCTAATCGCCGATCCTGATCCCGCCGTCAAGCTTTATTGACCATCTTCAATACAGACATTATAGCTAAAACACAACGCAACAACCAGAGAATCCAACAATATTATGACCATAGTCCAGATTGTGTAGAAGGGCTAATATAGCCTGTAAAACAGTCAGGTGGACAGCAGACAGTTATAGGCCTATGATGGTAGGGGCTGAGAGAGACAGGCTCTTAAGTAGAAAGAAAACCAATTGAAATACTTTTAGTTTAGACGAAGTATAATAAAGTAAACAATTGTAACTTGACAGCCAGCCAGCCTGAAAAACAAAATCTTTGTTCAAAGTATGCAGGCACTGCATCTTTAATAAAGCATACGATGTTCCTGTTTTGTTCTTTTTTGGTGAACTTTAGAAGTTATTTGGGTCAACCTGGAACTTGTATTCCAATGAAATGACATTGCACAGATAATTAGATAAGAATACTAAAGAGTAATTTTCTTCATAATGTTGATGCTCTATTTCTCTCTCTCTCTCTCTCTGTGTGTGTGTGTGTGTGTGAATGCTGTAAATGTTGTGCTGCTAACAGTTTCTATGGAAACCATTCCTCTTTGCAAACCCTCTCCCCATCTCACTGCTTCTACATTCTAGGCAGCAGTGGGGACTTATTTCAAATGCTTTTTATTACTGTGAATGGGAAGGTGGGAGTGTGTCTATACACTTTCAGACCACATGGTGGGTGGGTGGAAAGTCCTAGGAGAGATGGTGAAATGAAAAAAGGTGATTGCAGGTTGGGGTGAGAACTAGGATCATTCAAAATCAGCTGGAGGGGGTAATGTCTATATTTGCACTATGGGATGGTTGCAAAAATAAACCGGGTGTAATGGGCTCAAACAAGGATTGAGGAACTGACTGAGTCAGAATAAACACTGTGGAGTTGAAGGGAGGGTTTAACCCTTAATAGTGGGGGTTTCTGTTCCGCAACAATTGAAGGTTCTAAAATTCTATGTTGAATTCAATGAACCCAGATATTCTTTAGAACGTTCATTTTCCAACATTCCCGTACACCTTTAAGGGTTGACAATTCATTGACAATGACGAGGAAACTGTTCATGAGTTCAACACTTCAATATTTATTCAGTCCTGCAGAAACATTATTCTTTGCAAGTCTCATCAGTAGACAGAGCAGGCTGGCAGAGGCACTTGTTTTCTCCACTCTAGCACTGTGTCTGTATGATCAGAGGCCTGGCAGGGGAAAAGTGCAATGAAGATTCACATTTCATTTGTGAATTTTAAAATGTATACAACACTGTTCAAAACAACAGCTCTGATGAAGCTGTGACTTGTCTAAAGCACTAGCCTGTGAGAACCGTGACCCTAAGGAGGCTGAGAGGAGTGTGACTCGTCAGAGTTTGTTTTGTATTTATAGCCAGTAATCATCCCTGCAGGCCGGATTAGTTCCCACAGCCTTATACCTTATGATATAGATTGGCAGGTGGCAGCTCCCTCTCTTTTAGATATGTATGCAGCAATCTCATGTCTTTCTTCCAGTATGTTTCTGTCAGTCCATATACTGCCTTTCTTTCTTTCTTTCTCTATTTATTATCTCTATTTATTTATTATCTTTCTTTCACATTCAGATACTTAGCTTTGCACGAGCTTTGTTAATGTGACTGGTGACTTAATGATACTGGTATCATTTGTTTACTTTATGTGATAAATGAAATAAAAAACAATTGATGGCACCCCCATCTTTGATATCAAACAATCACATGTACAGGTACACCTGTTTGTTGTAACTGTAAGTTGTCCTGATGTAGCCACCTCACTGCTACCTTTTGTGGTACAGGAGTTTCAGAGACTTAGCCATCAGTAATGATATCCACATTAAGATTTTCCATTTGGTCAGGGCCGTTGACTTGCGACAGGGAAAAGGGGACTGCAGGGATTATGACAGTGCAGGGCAGAGCACCAAAGCCACCAGTGGGGTGGTGGGTGGGGGGCGGTGCAGCAGTGCCACGGGCAGTGTGGTGGAGAGACGTGGTTTTAGTGGTGAATTAGGAGCTTAAGAGGATTGCTGTGCTGGGTTGATCAGCGGAAGGCAGATTGACGTGAAGATGCAAGCTTGGAGGCTGATTCAGTGGACTGTCCACAACAGGGTTTGTGTGTGTGTGTGTGTGTGTGTGTGTGTGCGTCTGCAAAAGATGTGCAAAACTGCCTTCTACAGGAAGGGATCTTAGATGCTAGCTGTGCAGTCATATTCGTCCACAGCTTCACACTTGGTGTAGTGGGCTAGTTTGATGGGGGGAAAACCAGCAAGCTCACTCTTCCTCCATATTCTCTGAACGAGAGTTTAAATACCTGTTCAATCGTACCCCTACTAGACCAGCTTTTTACATTTTGCCAAAAGTCCACAAAAGTCTCTCCAATCCACCAGGTCGCCCAATTGTTGCAGGCAACAATAGCCTTACTGAACCACTCTCTTACTTTGTAGACTTCATCCTAAGGCCTTTGGTCACCACGCTCCCTAGCTACCTCAGGGACACGTCTGACTTCCTGAAATGTTTATCACAGATTGGTCATTTAGGTCAGAATGTTTTGCTTGCCACTATGGATGTAACCTCTTTATACACTAACATCCCTCACATTGACGGTTTGACCGCTCTTAAATATTTCCTTGATCTTCGGACTGATGATGATGGACTAACAACTGAATTCATTGTAAAAATGGCTGAACTAGTGCTTACTAAAAATTACTTCTTGTTTGAACATCAATATTACCTTCAGATCAGTGGCACAGCCATGGGTGCCACTATTACCCCTGACTATGCCAATTTATATCTTGGTTTCTTGGAAGAACAGTATGTGTTTAATAACAATCTTTTTTTAGAGAAGATCATGTTGTTCAAAAGATACATTGATGATTGTTTTGTGATTTTCCATGGTTCATTATCTGAATTTGAATTGTTTGTCTTGTATATGAACTGCTTAAGACCATCCATCAAGTTTACTTATTCAGCTAGTACCACCTGTGTGAACTTTTTAGACACTTGTATTTCACTTAATGATGGAAACATTGTCTCCCCTTTGTACAGGAAAGACACAGAGAAAATAGTTTACTTCATGCCACAAGTGCCCATCCTACATCTCTGAAATGAGGTCTGCCCTTCAGTCAGTTCACCAGACTGCACCGGATTTGCTCCGACAAAAATGACTTTGAGGCCCAAGCCAGAATCCTATACAGAAATTTTAGCTCTAGAGGATATCCCAACAGCTGGCTTGATAGAGCACTAGACAAAGTATGTGCATCTGATACACAACCACCCAATTTGACCTCTAAACAAAAGGAGAACCTCTCTATTATAAAATTGACATATAGTCCTCTGAGCAGTGACATCAGAAACATTGTTAATTCATATAATTAAAAGCGATGACCAACTGAATGGTCTCTTTCAGAATTTACCTCTCTGTGTCTTTCTAGAAACCCTAATCTCATAGATAGGCTGGTCCATGCTGACACTGCCACGCCGCCTCCTCCTAGCACTCTCTCTAATGACAAGGGTAATTTCCCCTGCAAAAGTTGCACTTCATGTTCACACTACCTAACTTCAGTCTTTCACACATCCACACACACATAAGACATATAAAATCAAACAGTTCATCACATGCAGATCCACCCATGTTGTGTATATTTTAATCTGTCCTTGCCCATTGCTCTATGTAGGTAAAACCACCAGGGCCTTACGAACAAGAGTAATTGAACATATGACTTTGTTTAAGTCTTTTCTTTCAGTGTGCGAACTACTCCTCTCTCTCTCTTCAACTCTTGGTTTAAACGCACCTGGCTAAACTGTAGATCATCTGAGCGCAACAATACTCCCCTGCATCCGAAAAAACATTGCAAAATACTTACACAAACCTCATCATCAGTTGAAACTGAATAAAAAAAATACTGATGGAAAAGTCATCAGGTCAGACATCATCTTCATCAAGGCATAATCTTACAAACAGCAAGGGCAATAAATCTTAGCAAACTTACAAAGAGCATTGAAGATGCAGTGGTGATGTAAACACTACCATCTAGTGTTCAGCATCAATCCTCACAATCACATGCCTCTCCAGAGGCTAAAAGCTGATTTGCAACAACAACCATGTACCCCAGTCACATATGCATGTGTACCAGAAATATTTATTTTGTCGACTGTTTATGTCTACTGAAGATGTGATATGTCTATGCAACATTCACTTTACGACAGACGTGACAAAACAATCAAGTGTATGTCATTGCTCACCTTACGAAATGATTGTCTATGGCAAGTCAAGTTTCCATCTCATTTGGATACAAGTAAACTGTTGATCTGTTTATGTGCTCCATGGTATCGTTTAATTCTGCTGATGTGCATGTCGTCTTTTATCCAAAGCGACACACATATGTCAATTATATCACATCACAGGGTCATTGGCACAAGGGCACAATAGTGGAAACCGGGTATTGAATCCACAACTTTTGAAAAGTCGATATAACACAGCAGATGACATGTCTGTCATAAAGTGAATGTTGCATAGACATAGACATCGACAAATGTTAGGTCACCTCTTCAGTAGACATAAACAGTCGACAAAATAAATATTTCTGGCACACGTGGATAGTCATAAAATACACCACAGCAAAAATAGGCTAGTATATTATTAACCCAATTAGTTATTGAATGGTAAAAATATTGATAAGTGGTATCTTATCAATATTGGGGACAAATGAGATGGGAATTGCACAATAGCCATAACAATGGACAGAAGTCTTTCCCAGACATGACCTCCAACGAGGCATTTACCTCTCTGTTGCCTCTGCCATAAGGTAGCCTGTTGTCATATTGACAACAACATGATAAACACAGTAGGAGTAGGACATGCTACAACTAACAAAACAAAATTAATCAGCAAAATACTTTATGCCATCCTGAACTCTAAGAAGTGATGTGTTAAAATGACACATTGCTGTGTGTGCAGGGACAACAAATTTTTGTGTCAATTTCAACACAGCAATTGTGTGGCTGGGTGAAAGGTTAAAGAAAAAAATTCAGCTATTTCTGCTACAATTTTAACTTTTTAACCCACCCAGACAGCCACACAATTCGGCTATCTCCACATAATTGTGGTGTTGAAATTGACACAAAATGTGTTGTCCCTGAGCACACACAGTAATGTGTCATTTTAACACATCATTTTTTTAGAGATTTGCCACAGTTGCCACAAAGATCAGATCAGACCAGATCACTTAGCACGTAGCCAGACAGATAGATAGATAGATAGATAGATAGATAGATGCTTTTTTAACCCCCATGGGGAAATTCAAGGTCTCAGTAGCATACAGACCTCACCAGTGTTTGGTAACGACGTTATTTTTTCAGTAACGGGGTAATCTAAGTAATTATTTTTCCCGTCGTTACAAAGCAGTTAACGTGCTGGACGTTAAATGCGGTGCGTTACTATGCATTGATTAAATAAACTGTGTAGCCTAATCCCTATCCGAACGCACCCCTGGCTCACAGCTAGTGAGGAGGTGGGTTAATAACGACGTATAGGCGCAATATGAATAAACGTGTTAGCCAATTCTCATTTCTCTGCTGAGCCCCTAAGGAGACATGAGCAGAAACAAATATGAAGCAGAAAAATATGAAGTTCAGCTTCGCGTATTCACGCGAAATTTTCTGGTGCTCAGAGGAAAGTCATACATGCTCACCAGGTATGTTGTAGAGGCACACGTAAACACCGTTTACGCACCTCCTGAATTTTGGAAATACGTTTACGCACCTCTAAATTGCGTTTATCCACCTTTAAATAGCATACCGTTATTAAACAATTCTAAATGTAAAGCTTATGCCATTTTGCAACACAGTTATGCTGCATTCACCCATGCAGGCTACCTTCCCCTTTAACTATGTCGGCCAATTGGATGCTTGCACGCTCATGGACCCAATGGTCTGCGTAGAAGACGGATATTACAAGCTACCCGGAACGGACCTTCCTTAGCCACGTCACCCAGCCCTCCAACTTTGGAAGTGAAGTGTAAACTCAGTTGCAGGGAAATGTGCAGGCAGACTTCGTCCAAACGATCTACGTGCAAAAGAACGTCTGAATGAGTATTGGATAGAGTCGTGAAGCGGAGACAGTGAAATCGTGCAGTAGGCTACAGGCCAACAACTTGGAAAAAAGAGACAGCTTTCGTTTGATCGATTTGTTTACTTGTCAGAGGCCTTATTTTATCTGGATCCTTCACTTCAACACTTGTATATTAGGCTACAGACGTGGCGTGTTATTCTTGTGTTTAAAATCGTCGGCCAAAAGACTTTCCGTCAAAATGAACATTTTCCGTCTCGCCGGTGACGTGTGTCATCTTGTTGCAATTATCATATTGTTTATCAAGATATGGAGAACAAAGTCGTGTGCAGGTATGTAGCCTTCTCTAAGAAATCAGTTTAGCCGGTAGCCTATTTAGAATATTTGGTGGTGTGGCTATATAGGCTGCAGATTGCGTGCACCATTTTCAGGTTAGCCTTAACTTTTTATTTATTTTTTAAATATTAAAATGATAGACCAAAATCTTGTATTCAAGTAGTTTTATGGATAAACTGTTGGCAAAATGTTACATGTGCGACGAGTTTTTTTCTGCCCCTCTTCCCTACGTGGCAAGCAGTCTTTCCAAGATGTGATGAGACATGTTGTCAGCTGTCTTCCTGCCACTGCAGGCTAGAGAAGGGCTTTATTTTCTTCCAAGAAGCTCTATGCTGACCATGTCCTTATAGGGCCCTACTTTGCAGACTCTTTATGTCGCTCATTGTACCTTTGCAACCACATAAAAAACACGTGTATCTCATTTCTCCTACAGGAATTTCTGGGAAGTCTCAGTTGCTGTTTGCTTTGGTCTTCACCACAAGATACCTGGATCTCTTCACCAGCTTCATCTCCATTTACAACACTGTTATGAAGGTACAACAGTGCATTTTGCTTAGGGTACTGATTTGGCACAAGTGACAAACATGGGCCATGATTTAAATGAAGACAATAATTTATATGATACTGAATATTATATGTGAACCTGATGTAGAAATATATCCTAAAAACAAAATAATTAGGCAAAAAGAGAAAACAAAATGTTAACTCGGTATTTCTCAGTGAAGTTTTTTACATACTTTGTTTACCAATTTATGAAATTATGAAGACACTGCCCGTCTATTTGGATATTATGATTAATTTAAAACTGTATTATTTTGTATTATTATTTTTGTGTCATAGATGATGAATACTATTGCTTCTGTTGTAATCTGTGCATAGATAAACAAATGCTTTGTTTACAAAAACTATTCTAATGCTAATGTATAAAATATATTCAAAAGTGGAAGCCATGCATATTCACCTCCACTCTTTTTTTTTACAGGTGGTCTTCCTCTCTCTAGCCTACGCCACAGTGTATATGATCTACATGCGCCTCCGCAGCACCTACGATTCCGAGAGTGACTCCTTCCGGGTGGAATTCCTCCTGGTTCCTGTGGCTGGACTGTCCTTCCTGGAGAACTACGCCTTCACCCCCCTGGAGGTTAGATGCTAAACTTAGATCAGGCTGCTTCAAACACGATGGAGAGCCAGAAAGTCATTAGTCAGAAGTTTATGCCATTTAGGGACTTAAATTCATTATTTGTAATCAATCAACTGGTCAGTTAAGTGCTGGGTTAAGTGCAGATTCCCTGAGGCCAGCTGTGACCTGTTTTATCTTTGTATGCATTTGCTACGCCTTTTTGAGACACTGTTATGAACTTTGCCTTAAAGCTGTACCTGACACAAATAGATACTTCAAGGAGAATGCCATGTTTCTCAGGAAAGTACAGTTTTCTGTTGTAAAACATTTAATACAACACGCTGCTTAATACAAAATCTGTCCATTTTTTTTAAAAAAACATCCAGTCTCTTAGAAGAAAGCTTTTATAGCTCTCTGAAGCAACATTGGAAATTCCCCTTATTTTACAGCAGCATAACCTGTTACACCTATGGTGATGTAGGCTACACCATAGACATTAGAAAGCTAGATACCGCATTGGGCTCCCGAACGTACATAAATAGCGTCGCCATCTTGGTGGGGGCAACAATAACTGGAGGCCAATGGAGAAACACGTGACTCTGACTGGAAATCAAACAGGTGTCTCTGATTGTGGCAAGTGTTGCTGTAGCAATTTGGCGGCCGCGTTTATGTAGGCTACCTAATAGAACTAGTGCCCAATGCGGTATCTAGCTTTCTAATATCTATGGACTACACCCCTTGAGTTTGAAATTGAGGCCTACATGTAGCTAGCCAGCCCAACCTGGTGATACTTAATGATAGTGATACTTAATCATGTATGATAATAATATTTTTCATCTTGATTTTCTCTAGCCTCTATTACATTTCATCTGCATTTGTAGGATGCTTCTGTTTCACTTTGGCTAACTGATCTTATTGTCTTCACCACTCAGATCCTCTGGACCTTCTCAATCTACTTGGAGTCGGTGGCCATCTTGCCTCAGTTGTTCATGATCACCAAGACAGGTGAGGCGGAGTCCATAACCACTCACTACCTGTTCTTCTTGGGCTTGTACCGAGCCCTTTACCTGGCCAACTGGGTCTGGCGCTACCACACTGAGGGATTCTTCGACCAAATTGCTGTGGTGTCCGGAGTGGTGCAGACAATCTTCTACTGTGACTTTTTCTATCTCTATGTCACCAGGGGTAAGTCAATGGAACATTTTGTAAATAAATAAAAAAAAAATATATATATATACACGTTTCGGAGTATTTGTTGACATTTTCCTGACATTTTCCTGAATGCTATATCTTCTTCATTTTCTATTCAGTTCTTAGAGGTAGTGGAAAGATGTCTCTGCCCATGCCAGTGTGAAGTGTGCAAAACTAGAATTTCACCGTTGCGGGTACACCTGCCCTTACTCATTCACTCACTTGGCATCATCACTTGGGAGGACCATGGCATTGATCTGAAAATTTGATGATTGGATCCGATTCAACTCTTATTTGATTGCAGTAACGTAAAGACTTTATGTAAAAACATATGGATATTTCTTATCCAATCCTTATTGATATATACTTTTGTTTATATTTAAAATGAATAAAACAGAGCCAGGGCTAAAAGGTATTGATCAGCAGACGTGAAGAAATGAATTGTGTCATATCTGCCATTTTGTATGCTTTTAAGAAGGGCTGTAATTACCGGTGCCATTTTGCTATTATTTTGTCTAGGTGTCTAGGGATTCCAGGTGTATTTTAATGTTTGAGTCAAGTTTGAGAGACTCTGCACATAAGCACTCTCATTATGAAACCGCATGTTTTTTTTTTTAAATTATTTATTTGTTCTTATTTCATTTCACACCTGGTTTAATTGATGTAGGAGAGTGATGATGGGTGCTTTTTTTGTTTTAAGCTTGCTTATATGACTTACTAGACTTTACAAGTCTAGCCTGCATTTGGATAGGTCTCATGTTTGAGTGATCGCTTTGCAAGGAATGAACACACTGCATACCAAATCTACTTAACCGCTGGTTATTGGTCCCCCGTAACAGTCTGACTATGCGTCGCAACAAAATGGTACTGTCAGCAAAATTACAAATATATGAAAATACTATTCACCACTATTCACCTCCGGGGAGTAGAAAATTAACATTGTTCTTGGAAAAACACCATCTGCTCTCTGTTTGTTTTTTCCCCTGAACAAGAACGCTAAATGTAGAGCTGTACTTACATGGGAGATTTGTATATAAATTATTACATAATTTGCATTCCTTTATCATGAAAGTCCTGATGTGTCTTCCACTTTTTCGTCTTTTAAAATGTTTATGTAAAATGTTTTTTCACAATGTTTTGTCTTTTTAAATCATTACGTCCATGTCTTTGATGGATGTTTGAGTTTGTAGAATATCTCTCAGTATTCACTTCACCTGAAAGAGGTGTGTCCATGGATCACAAGGACAAAACCAGGGATGATATTATGGCTCATTCAAACCACAAAGCACAGGATCCAAGATGCTCTGTGCTTTTACAACCAGAATATAATTCTTGTCTTATGCCTTGTGTGATGAAAATATCAAGAGAAACACAACAGTTTGGGAAATCTCCGCATCCAGAAACATATGTACTGTTTATGATGGTGATCCATCTTCGTTTCTCAATTTTACTAAGCCAAAGATCATTTTCAAGGGCTAAAATGTTGTCTCAAACCAATCTTGGACCAAATGATGTGGAACAACCCACTACTGATTCTGAATTTGGAATGGCAAAAATGTACAGTTCAAACAGTTTATTCTCCTTTAACAACTATTTCTCCCTGTTAGATTTTCTTAAGATTTTATATCTAGCTTTTGTAAGTTGTCAATAAAGGATGTCTCATGAAACTCATCATCTCTTGAATATATATATTTTTGGTATTTATTGTTTGAAGTGTTTACCTTTCATTGCATTGTTGGTTACAAACATTTGCAACATTCACATTTGATAAGTAATCCTTATTCCATATTGCTCTGTCTTGACACTAAAGTGCATTAAAGTAAAATGTCAGAGATCTAAACTTACTGTTGAGCTCAACACATGTCCGTTAAAAAAAAAGTAATGTCCTGTGCCGAAAATTCTTGGTTTACATAATGAGACTAGCAGAGTTTTACAGTTACAAACAGGTGCCTATATGGCAAAGACGAGTGATGTAATGCAACGGTAAACAGCAAATCTGAAAATAGACTACAACCAAAATAAAAGATGCACAAATCTTTGGCAATGACGCTTTTACCACAACAGCAACTGACCAGCATGTCCTCACTGCATGGGAGTATGTCACATACCGTAGGTCTAATGTATAGAGCATGGTGAAGTATCCTTTTGTAGTGAAAGACTTGCACAGTGCATCATGGTGAGTCATATACACGTATGTTGATGGTGTATCTAATGAAGTGGCAGAGCCATCTTGGGACAGTGGAGGCTGCTGGTCTCAATGTAGGAATGTTTTGCGGTGTTTGTACAGCACTTTGCTCCCTTCCCTCACAGCTCCTCCCACGACCTTGGCAGCAGACGTGAGTGACAGCGGTTTGGCAGCCAGAGCTGTCGCCTTCTTCACCACCTTCCCCTTTTTCAGCTTCTTCCCCCCTTTCTCCTCCCCGCCCTCCTCCATGAGCCCGGCTCCTTCGGCTGCCCCCTTGCCCATGGCAGTCAGGAGCTCAGACCAGAAGAGTCTCTCTGCTCTCTTCCTGGCCTCCTCCTCCTCCCTCCTCTTTCTCTCCTCCTCAGCTCTCCTGTCTCCCTCTCCTCCTTGAGCAGCCGGCTGTGCCTCCAGTGGCCCATACTCCTGTTCTCCCATGATCCTCTCCTGGGCCTCTCGGATGGCATGCTCGGCCTCCTGGTACATCTCGTTGGTGTAACAGCTCCCACCGTTCTCCCTAACAGTCTTGTCGATCTTGCAGAGTAGCTCTGAAACCTGGGCACGGCTGTCGCTGGTGGGTTTTGAGTTGTCAAAGATATGGTAGCCTCCCTTGCAGCTACCAACAAAGTCAGAAAGCTCTTTGCTCTTTTTCAGGAACTCCTCTATGGATTTACCTTTCAGCTGGTCCCCCCAGGTGAAGAGAACCATTGTGTATCTGGAAGCGTCAGGTCCAAAGGTGGCCCAGATCCAATCCAGAGTTTGCTGCTCTTCCTGGGTGAATCGCCCAGGCTGAAGCACCACCAGAAACATGTGGGGTCCAGGAGAGGAGAGGATGATGCATCGCCCCACCTCAGTTGTCACCTCTTGGGGAGAGAGTCGCGTGTCAAAGAACCCTGGGGTGTCAATCACAACCAGCCGTCTTCCAGAAATAGCTTCACTCTCCTTCTCACACTGGCTTGTGATTGACTCTGGGGAGATGTCAGCTCGGAATGCCTCCCTACCCAGGATGGTGTTTCCAGAGCTGCTTTTTCCAGTGCCTGTCTTCCCCAGAAGCACTAACCTCAGCTCACCTTGGGATGATTCAGTGTCAGGAAGATCAGATGCTGAAGATACAAGGTGGGCCATTAGTGAGACTTGAGAAATCTCAATTCAATCTTCTTTTTAAATGTACAGACATTTACCCTGCTTTTTCTCGTTACTCGTATGCAGGCTGGTGTTACCCAAGTGAAAATGAATGAATAAATAATGATTTTCCTTACATAGGATGCTTGCTTACCCCAGCACATCCCCAATTTTTAGCAGATTTGAGCATCTTTTTGAGAGGCTATGCATCTCAATCAATAGCAGCTTTTGGGGATATCAAAGTAAGGAAGTCAAACGGTAAGGTAACGGAATGTTACAGGACACAGGCGTATGATATTTGTCGTCACCTACCTTCTGGGTCCGGACACGCCATGATCAAACATTTGAAGGAGGTAGCCTACGCTATGAATGACTGCAGTTTGGGTGCTGACGCTGCAGTATGGAGTCCTAAACAGAACAGTCACCTTCCTTTCCAACAGAGACGTTGCGCGATTATCTTGTGAGACTTATTATGGATATGTATTAACAGCTAGTTTGGAAGGAGGGTTTTCTTTCCGCAGCGGTACTCACCATTTACGATGTGCGCAAGCGTCTATAGTGAGACGCAAAGGCGTCTTGTGTGCTGCCAGTTCAATATTCGTACACTATTATAACTAAAGTGAGTTACTACACTGTGATCGTGGCACATTTTGCCCACAGTGTGCACCTTGGAGGGAAACCGAAAAGAACACTTTGAATGAATGGCAACGATAAAGTGCATTCTGTTTATTTCACGAAAGAAGTTGCTTTGGAATGAAAAACCACACAACAAACAGTTTTTACTGAAACAATAACTGATGATAACCTGTTTTACTTTGCCTAGTTTACAGGAAATGTTTACCACGTTTGCGAACTAGACTGACCAGCTTTGTTACTCCATAAGCCTAGACGCAGTAAAATAGGCTATCTGTATCTCTATCATTTCTATAGTAAAATTAATAGGCTATATTATTAAATAAATAGGCTACATAATATGTAGTTCATATATTTCTGAACTATGACACTCATATAATATGGGTAGACTAAACTTGTTTCTTTACCTTGACTTTAAAAAATAGGATCAAATGACATTCAAGTGTTTTTTTTTTCCCAGTGACCTGCTCAGTTGTGTCAGGAAACCACCCAGTCCAAGCACCAAGACCCACCAGCAGTCCTCAAGCCCACACTGCACAACAGAGGCCTTTTAGTCTCATAAACTCTTAATTTTATTAAACATTAATAAATCATGACAGGCTATATCTACCCTTCTGACAAGTTTAGCAAGATGGCTATCATTTCATTATTTTGAGGAGCTATACTGTCAAGACTTCTGGTCAGCAGAGGTCACCCATGCCACCAGACTCCTTACAGGCATACTGCTCCCTCTACTGGTAGGGTATGCTATAGGACTCTCCCCATCAAGCCCAGGGCTCGGGTTTACAGTGCCACCACAGGGGGAAGAAGGCAAGAGTGAGTGTGGGAGGAAGCCCATCGAGGGTCCCTCCAGCGCACAGAGTTCAGGATGTTCATGGAGTCCACAGATCTTATCAGTGAAGCCCAACGAACTTCCCTGGTCAAGTAAAGGTTGATAATGTTCCAGATTGATGTCTGTGGCCGGACTGCAGCTTTCGAGGAGGCTGGCTGTGCAGTCTCTGCATTCTGCCCCCAACACGCAAAAGTGACCCACTGGATCTATTGGAGGGTCCAGCCCCTCAAAGCTGAAGAACGTCTCGCCACACAGGTCTAGCTTGTCCAACATGCCCAGCATTTCTCCCACCATCACAGCCTCCTTCTCTCCAACACACTCTTCATGCAAGCTGCATGGGTGCAGGAAGTCTGGTTCCTTGATGCAGGACAATGTGCCAGGCTCCTCTTGAATGTCAGATAAAAACTGAGCCCCAATTGCCCCATAGAAGATGTCTGGCTGGGGCGGGCTGAGGTACTGTGTGCCGAAAGACTGGATCTCTGCAGCGGGGGCTCCCAGTGCGTACTCCTCAGCGGAGGGAGGGATATTCTCTAGGTCTGGCATGGTTCCTCCTGACACAGTTATATCATGGCTGGCTGGATCCACTGAATCTGGCATGTTCATACCCTCTAAAAGACAGAGGTTAAATTATACCCGAAATGAAGGTGTATATATAGCATATACTAGTTTCAATAAAACAGAATTGTAGACAAACATCACATTATTTTGTCAAAAAATAAGAATCAGAATACACAGATATTGATCTAAAACAATACAATAAATGAATACACAAAACCTTCTTGGCTTCGCTTCAAGATATGAAAATAAGTCCATGTCACATGAGTCTAGGTTACCTTCATCTGCTTGTGGATTGAGCAGGTGAGGAGGCAAGACTATGGGAACATCTCTGTTCTCCTTCTCTCCACTGGCAGCAGGAGAAGGTGGCGGAGGCTGCCCACCCATGACCAACCCAAGAGGCACTGCTCCTGTGCTGGTGGGACGCTTGGACCGAACACACTGCATTACATCCATGATCCATCTCGCCTCACGCCACACCACCTCCAAGCTCTAAAGTGCATAGGATAAGGTGGGATTTTAATGATATTTTCAATTAGAAGTGCTCTTGTTCCCTCTATAAAGTGATAAA
Source organism: Alosa alosa (assembly GCF_017589495.1). Classification (NCBI taxonomy): domain Eukaryota; kingdom Metazoa; phylum Chordata; class Actinopteri; order Clupeiformes; family Clupeidae; genus Alosa; species Alosa alosa. Next base: position 16,967,282 of record NC_063194.1, read on the forward strand.
TGTACACAATTTGGTAAAAGATTCCATAATGAAATCTATGTACAATGAGTGGCAAATATAGACGAATAATACTTAAATGAAATAGCGTGTTTGTTTAATGGCCATTTTGTGGACATATGTGTTTTGTGCCATATAAGCAGTGAAAATATATAATGATTTCATTGACTACTATTTGTTAACGCTGTTGTCCACCAGACATCTGACCTTTGAGAGCTGTGTGATGTGGCTGTTTCGTTCTTTGGCCTCCGAGACCTCTTTGCTGTCCAGGGCCTCCCGCAGAGCCTGCTGGCAGAGGTAGGCATCCAGCTCCAGCCTCACCCAGGCCTGGCAGTATTGCGATAGGAAGTCTCGTGCGTACGCCCAGAAGTGCACTGGGGGAAATGAGAGGTACTGTCAGTGTCAACAATGTCTGAGGTGCCCACATGTTTATCACTACAACATAACAGATACAGCCAAATAAGCTGAAGGAATCTGAAATATATCTTCTGCAGGTACGGTGTATGTATATGCTCACTATTGGAATGGAACAAAGGTGAATTGAAAAGTCTCAAATGTAGGGAAAATGAAGTCTGATTCCCGTCAGTTTCACTGGAAGAGCATGTGTGATTCAGTGCTGACCAGTTGAACAACCAAAGCATATGCAGCATTAGTCCTTACTAATGCTATAATTGGTCAAATCAAAAATTTTAGTTCACATGAATGCGAAAAATATACAATATGTGACTTTATTGGCCTCAAAGGACCATAAGCCTGTGTATTGAGCACCATTGCTCTGATGAGTTTACCTAGCTCAAAGATCTGCAAAGGCAAGGTAATCCCAGGTTCCTGGGCGCCCTCTATTGGCCAATAGCTGGCACTAAATTCCTCACTTGGAGGCAGCAGAAGCAGCATGGAGAGTTGGTCCCCAAACTGAAGCAACTCCTGTGTGTACACCCGGTACTGATAAGCCTGAAGGGGTCAGAAGGAATCGACAGTGCAAAATATAATTTAATATAATTTGTAGCTGGTGTAAGATTTTGATTTTGCCGAAAACACATTTCTATGGAGATCCCATATTGTTCCAACAGTAGGCTACTCTTAAATTGAACACTCACACGATTGATTGTTGGACTAGCACAAAGAATCCCAAACTGCTTCCCACGTCATAAATATACAACATGAAACAAGAGGAATTAAAAACTAATATTGAAACACTGTCTAAAAGCTTATTTGGACACCACCCCTACCTGCTGAAGACAATGTGGTCAACAAAGTGCAAATCACCACCATGTTTTTGGGATTGCCCAAAAATTCAAGGTTTTTGGTCAGAAATACATAATTCAATACAGGACATTTTCAGAGAGGATTTGCCACTAGACTTTAAGACTTTATATCTGGGATGTGTTCCTCAAGACTGGCTGAAAGTGGACAAATACTTAATGAACATTCTGTTGGTGGCCAGCAAAAAAGCTATCACAAGAAAATGGCTACAACCAGAAAGCCCAACACTGGGTACATGGAGAGACATTGTGGTGGAAATATACAAGATGGAACAAATAACAGCCTATGTTAACCAAAAAATGGAACTCTTTTTAGAGCGATGGTTGAAATGGTATTTCTTTGCTCCAGCGAAGTGGCCTAACAGCCCGACCTTATTAATATGACTTTATAATGTAAATGTATCCTATTGTAGGAATATGTATGTGACAAACTCCCTGTATGTACATAGTTCTGTTCTTAATGTGTGTTGTTCCCCACTTCCCCTTTCCCTGGAAAAACAATAAAATATAAATTAAAAAAAATAATAAAAGCTTATTTGATTGATAAACTCAGTTTCAGAGCCAAGCCTATTTACTCAGAGCTCTCATGGGCTCTAAGGTTGTGGGTGTATGGGTGTATGTACGGATGAGTGCTTGGCAGGAGTTTACCCTGTAGAGGGGAATATTGAGTCGAGTCAGCAGCGTAGTGACAGCAGATCTCAGCGAGTGCACAAACTCCTCCAGCCCAAAGCTTTCAATCGCGCAGTCATCCTCCCCGGCAGTGTCGACACCTGAGGGTAGCGCATGCTTCAGCAACCACTCCCACTCCTCCCTAAAAATAAACACAACTCAGATGCAGTAAACAGGAGAATGTAAGTTTACTGAATGCTGTGAATACAACCTATATGACAAAATATCACATCAGTGAGCTTATCACACACACTCACACACACACACACACAAAAACATAACTGTGAACCAATTAATGCCTGACACTGTCAATGAAAGAGATTAGAAACTTTTTTGTGTGAATTACGTAAACTATTTCAGTCTATCAGTATCCCTCTCTCTCACAGCATTGGTACATAAATGCTGTTTCCCAAAGTCGAGCATGCTTTCTTGGTAGAATGCTTCCTTGCAAGTTGGGTTCTACAAAGATGAGGCTAGAGCCCTCCCTAGCGTTTTCGGACTCTACTTTGGAACAGACTAGCTAGTGTGGACGTGCATGTCACCGCGGTTCCGCCTGAGCGCTTCTGTTTTGACAATGGCGCTGCTCCGATGCATGTCAACACAGAGGATTATGAGCATTTTTGTTCACCTGAGGATCCACAGATGCACAGGCGCTTATTTCGGAGTATTCTTGACATTGGAACAGTGCAGTGGCGTCCTTGAAAAGGCGGCCGTTGAGTATGCTTCCTTGACTTTGGGAAACAGCTACAGTGTGTAGCTCCAGCCCTAGCGTTACCTGGAGACATGGGGGTTGCTTCGCACCCTGGCGTGGCAGAGCAGGTTGGGCAGCCGCTGAGGCACCAGCACTCGGAGCTGCTCCACGGAGCTGCACAGCTTCAGGATGCCCACGTAGAGTCCAGGCTGGGCCTGCTGTATGCTGCGTCTGTGGTAGGCCAGCTTCTCCTGGAAAGAGAATACTCTTAGGCGGGGATCAGCTGCCAACCCTCACGCATTTGATTGGTGTAAGAGCACATGGAGCCAATCAAATGAATGAATCTCACTCTCAATGTGTAAGAGTTGGCAGCTCTGGGGATCACATTAGCCAGCGGCAAGCAGCAGCGGCAAGCGTAATGCAACGCTCAGACCATAACAAGTTCTATCTTGTTCTGATGGTAACACAAACGGTTTGCTTTAACTGACACTCGCGTTGCGGTTTGAAAGTTGATCAGCTTGTTCAACATGTCATTTGGCACCTATAGCGCAATCGGAAAGTTTTCAGACCCTTTCAAGTTTTCCACATTTTGTTATGTTTCAGACTCATCTTAAAATGGATTCAATTAATGTTTTCCCTCATCAATCTACACACAATACTCCAACACTACACAAAAAAACAGGTGTTTGGAATGTTTTGTAAATTTATAAAAAATAAAATACTGAAATATTCAATTTACATAAGTATTCAGACCCTTTGTTATGACACTTTCAATTGAGCTCTGGTGAATCCTACTTCTATCAATGGTCCTTGAGATCCTTCTACAACTTGATTGGAGTCCACCTGTGCCTAAATTAAATCACTGGACATTATTAGGAAAGGCACAGGTCTCACAGTTGATGGTGTATGTCTGAGTGAAAACCAAGCAACGAGGTCGAGAGAATTGTCCATAGACCTGTGAGATAGGGTTGTGTGAAGACACAGATCTGGGGAAGGATACACAAAAATGTCTGCAGCATTGAAAGTGCCCAAGAGCATGGTAGCCTCAATCATTCTCAAATTGAAAAGTTTGGATCAACCAACAGTCCTAGTTCTGGCTGCTCAGCCAAACTGAGTAATCCGGGACGAAGGACCTTGGTCAGACATGTAACCAAGGACCCAATGGTCACTATGAATGACATCCAGAGTTCGTTTGAGAGGATGAGAGAAGCGTAAAGAAAGACAAACATCAGTGCAGCTCTGTGCCTGGTTTCTTCCACATCCGCCGTTGAGAATTGTGGCCAAATAGTTCAGTCTTCGTTTCATCAGACCAGATGATTTTACTTCTCATGTCTGAGAGTTGTTCAGGTGCTTTTTGGGAATCTCCCGGCAAAAAATTCCATCTGTCCACAAAAAGGCGCCAAAAATAATGGGTCTAGCCCTATAATGTCAATGGAAGTTGAATATAAATATGGACTTTTCGCAACATTTGGTGTGAGTTGTGTCTCTATCTTTATTACTTCCTGAGATATGGCAGTAGTGTACATTTTCGTGGAAGATGTAATAAAAATTGCCTTTGCCATGTATTTTAAATAAACAGCATGAAAGTAAACTATCAATAAAAGCTTGCTCTCATGGGTTTTCCCAGTACCAAATTTGAAGGCTGGAAAACAATATATATGTGGTCAGCTAATGCCTTATCAAATTAACCAAATGTGGCCTGGCGGTCATTTTTCATGGACTCCAGAAGTAACAAGTTCACCTTGTTCTTCACCAAGCTTTCAGCGTTCTGTGGCCACAGAGCAAAAGTCTTGTCAAGTTTATTCTCCATCTTCTGAAGTTTCTCCAGTGTAGCTGGGCTGGTCCGTCGTTTCAGTGGGATAGCTCAGAGTTTGGCATTTTCATCTAAATCAATGCCATTCATGCCATTTGGGGGCAGCTGTGGCCTACTGGTTAGGGTTTCGGGCTTGTAACCAAAGGGTTGCCGGTTCGATCCCCGAGCAGTAGGAAAATGTGGGCAGGGGAAGTGGTTGAGCACTGCTCTCCCATCCACAGCAAAGCACCTAACCCCTCACTGCTCCCCGAGCGCCGCTGTAGCAGGCAGCTCACTGTGTTGGGATTAGTGTGTGCTTCACCTCACTGTGTGTTCACTGTGTGCTGAGTGTGTTTCACTAATTCACGGATTGGGATAAATGCAGAGACCCAATTTTCCTCACGGGATCAAAAGAGTACATACTTATACTTAAAAGTTTGATTATTTTTTCACAGGCTTTTCTTTCTGATATCAAAGGAATATTGGCCTTTTTATAAAAGCTGGACACCTGGGACAGTACGATATTTGCTGATTCCCACTTTGTTCTGTTTTCTGATGAACCATCCGAAAGATACCACATGAAGCAACTGAGAACTTGGCGACAGTTTGGAAGACTGGATCCAGAGATAATCGAGTCATCCTGAACAAGGCCACTGCCCAAACCAAATATCCAAGACGTCTTGTAGACAGAGTACATTTTGAAGACTGTGGATTGGCATTACTAATACACTCTCTACTAGAAGCCATGTTGCAAGAAAGTTTATGTAATCCTGTGTGATACAACTACTACTCTACACTAAACAAAATAGTCTCACGCATGTAGCCTATATCTGATTTTTTTAACACCATAGCAACAATAGTTAAATTAAATGATTAATGACAAGTGTTGCAATACACATGTTTTTCATCAAATAACATATTCATAAAAAAAAATCACCAAAATATGTATGACAACATAAAGAAACCCAATGTTTATCCAATGAGCTGTGTTCTTTATGCCCTTAATACAGTTATTATTCAAATAACTACTGGCTAACAAATTGATAATAGTGAAATAATGTAAAATATACCCCCATAGTCCTCCATATTGTGAGGTGATTTCCTGAATTTGGCAACAATTTCGACCATTCATAAAGGTTAATGGTGGGCCACCTAAATATTATCCAATTTACTTCAAAATTTACCAGGAATGTTTTTTTGCTTATTGGAACATAATAAGCATAGGGACAGATTAATTTGCATTTGTCAAGGCGGATGATGCACCCTACTGTTGGTTGTTCCAAACTTTTCCACTTGAGAATGATGGAGGCTACCGTGCTCTTGGGCTCAATGCTGCAGAAATTTTCTTGTATCCTTTCCCAGATCTGTGTCTTCACACAACCCTGTCTCGCAGGTCTACGGACAATTCTCTCGACCTTGTGGCTTGGTTTTCACTTTGACATAGACCATCAAATGTCCAGTGATTTAATTTAGGCACAGGTGGACTCCAATCAAGTTGTAGAAGCATCTCAAGGACCACTGATAGAAGTAGGATGAACCAGAGCTCAATGGCAAGTGTCATAACAAAGGGTCTGAATACTTATGTAAAAGGAATTTTTCACACTTTTATTTTTTATAAATTTACAAAACACTCCAAACACCTGCTTTTTTGCAGAGTGTTGGAGTATTATGTGTAGATTGATGAGGAAAAAATAATAATTGGATCCATTTTAAGATGAGTCTGAAACAAAACAAAATGTGGAAAACTTGAAAGGGTCTGAAAACTTTTCGGTTGCACTGTATAATGGAGTCAATTGGAGTTAATTTGACGCCAATGTGTTTATTTATATATGTGGACAGTTGCTATTAAACACACAGTGGGTCTAGAGAGACTTCAACCTTGACCTTTAACCTAAAGATTGAAGTAAAAGTAATGCTTAACCTACGTTTCAGACGATGGATGGCAACAAAAACAGACACAAACAGTGTTATATTGCTGTAATAATATTGCTGTGTGTACAGTTATTGTGTGTATACGGCCCTACACTCTACCCTACCTCAGCCAACAACAACAACAACAACACATTACATTTATATAGCGCTTTTTACTCAAAGCGCGTCACATGGATGGGGGGACCTCACTAGTAACCACCACCAATGTGTAGCACCCACCTGGATGATGCACGGCAGCCATTATGCGCCAGAACGCTCACCACACACCAGCTTGAGGTGGAGAGTGAGGGAGTGAATGAGCCAATTACAGTGGGGGATGATTAGGGGGCCAAATTGAATGAGCCAGATTGGGAATTTAGCCAGGACACCGGGGAACCCCCTACTCTTTGCGATAAGTGCCATGGGATCTTTAATGACCACAGTGAGTCAGGACCTTGGTTTAACGTCTCATCCGAAGGACGGACAACAGTACAGTTTGTAATTTAAGTGGTACAGTGAATCATCCAGTCATGTGTGTAGAGATGAGACACCTAGATGCTCACCTTGAGTTGCTCTGTGAGGGTGTCCATGGCTGTGGGCTCAGGCAGTAGAGGCGTGTGGCTGTGGCTCTTCTCCAGGCGGGACATGGGCACCCACCGCAGGGGAGGGTCTGGCGGATGGCTGGGCGGTGAGCATTCCCTCAGGGTGACCAGCAGCACGTTGCCCTGCCTGTCCTTCAGAGGCTCAAAGTAGACCTGGCCCAGGTCCTCTGTCCCCAGGGAGGACTGCAGAGGGAAGGGATGGGGTGAGTGAGTGTAGTGGGTGTGTGTGAAGCATAGACTGTATACAGTCTATGGTGTGAAGAGTCAGAAGGTCAAAGGTGAGAAACAAAAGACCAGATAATCTGAGATGGAGTGGAGGTCTTTAGGCAGGATGATTCTGAGTTCAGGCTCTGGGCTGTATGAAGTGCCTTGACACTTTTGATTTGTTTTTGGCACTAAATACAGGTAAATGTAAATTGTTTATTACTGCTATTCTCCTTATTATTAGTCTGACCAACATCTTAATTTGTTCCCTGTTCAATTTAAGTATTATATTGTTTTGTATTTGCATGTCGCTTTGGACAAAAGCGTAACCATAACCATAACCATAATCATCAATAAAATGTAATTGGACTGAATTGAATTAAACTCTCACCTGCAGTTGTGCAACCGCTCTCAGGATGTTCTGTCTGTTCTGAAGGAGGGACGAGGAAGAAGAGAGGGAGGAGCTGAGGGCCTGCTGAAGCCAAGGCACCTGCTGCCAAGCACAGGACAACTGTGTGTGTGTGTGTGTGTGTGTGTGTGTGTGTGTGTGTGAGAGAGAGAGACAGAGAATCAGTGAGAAAGACAAAGTGTTTTTAAATAGTGTTCCGTAGTGTGTATATGTTTAAGGTGGATATGTGTGTGTGACATGAAAGAAAGAAAAATGTAATTATGAAAAAGTATGTACTGTATACATACATATAGGAACATGTAGGAAATCATGTCAATATCAATATACTCTATAAAAAGGGAAAAAAAATGAGCACCTTGGCAAACCAGAGGAAGTCCTGAATGATGGAGGTGGAGCAGCATTGGATCTCCACCAATGGAAATTGATCCTCTGCTGTGACCAGGAAGTTGTCCTTGTGGTAAAATACTGTTGCCAGGTACACGCCCCTTAAAGAGAAAATAAGCAAACATTTTCTAGTTCAGGTTAAATCGGGTTTTTAATCATAAAACAACCATATGCAGTACAAATACAGTACAAGTAAAGATAATCAAATGAAGTAAAACTTACTACAGTAATAGAAGAAAGTCGTACTATTAACAATTCATCAACGACTGGAAAATCCATTCTAATTCTGGGGCTAACATGGCGGCCCCCTCACCTCTGCAGTAGACGCACAAACTTGGTGGCCGACTGAAAGAGCTGCTTCAGACCACGAGACACAGACCGACGCTTGGACGCATTCATCTGGCGGCCCTTCTCTATGACATCACACCCCGCAGACAGGATCAACAGAAGGCAAAGATGGGTTGGGGGAGTGATTAGTGGAGAAACAGGACAGAGGAAGGTCCTATTTTCAGACCTGAGGCTGAAGAAAATTATTTTGCCTGTATGTTTATTCAGAATTAACATGATAACATGAGGGATGGTGAATGATGCCTAGGGGATTTTCCTATAACGTTACTTAACTGTCGTATTTATGTAAATAGAGTGGTGTTTATTGCACATTAATCAGCACCATCATGAACCTTAATCCAAATTCATCATTAAGCTGATTTTATTTTAGTACTTAATAACTATAGTACCTGTTCTCTAACCGGCTTTTTTCTTTTTAAAAAAAAAAAGAAGTATGATGTACTTGAAAATTCAACAGAATGTTGTGATACTTAATTATGACAATTCTTACTCTTTAAATGCACCTGTTATAAATTGTGTGAAACTGAAGTGAACAGGATAGCTGTAGAGTAGGCTGTAGTGTACCTGTGCAGTATCCTCTGTAGTGTGGCTCTCTGATCTGTTCCAGGATCCTCCTGAGTTCGGCCTCTTGTGTCTGGTTCCGCACCCGTACGCTGTTACACTCCAACCAGCCTGTAGGGGGAGCCACACTCAACACATTTATGAACAGAATCCTGATTAGGAACTTTCTCTCCCAACTTCATTGTAAGTCAAGGGGATGTTTGAGATCTCCAACATTAATCTTTATTCCATGGTCCAACAATTTCCTTCTGGTACTTCATACTTGTCAAAGTGATACAACAAAGTTGTGCGGCTGTAACTCACTGGATGGAGCGGCACAAGTTGGACTGCTGGTCTGGGCTGCACCCCATCCTCTCACGTTGTAGGCGCTCACCCTCACGTGATACGGCACACCCTGAGACACAAGGCAAGTGGCCAGTTTCTTCATAAAGCTCTCATAACAACAACATTTTCTTCAGAAACTGAGGTAAGTGGTTAGATGTCAGTGTCTCGCTTTGTACAGACAATAGGATGTATTGCATCTGACCCTTAAACCAATTCAAACTTCACAGTCCCAGTCCACATACTATATTTTGCTGAGAGATTGAGGCTCTAGCTGTGGCCTTACAGTGCTCAGTCCAGTGATGTGAAAGACAGGGCTCTTAATGTTGGTGATGAAGCCAGTTCCACAAATGGGCTGAAAGGTCTCTGAGGTGCTCCACTCCACTAGGGATGGATGAGAAAGATCCAGAAGCAGAAAGATCATGAAGATATGAGTACAATTCAATATTCATTAGGACAGATAGAGTAACTGTTTTTTGCATATAGCACTACAGACCTACTCAAAGTGATCCAAATTTATATCAAATATTATGGTGCATTGTATTTGTACATTATACTGTACAGTGTGTATGTTTATTCAAATTATAGGACATGGTGCACTTTATTATTATTATATATTATTTATTATATTTCTGTTTTAAGATTCTTTAAAAACCAGCAGGCTGAACATGATGTGCTGCCGTGGGATGGTAAGTCACCTCTGTAGCGAGTGATCAGTCCAGTGGCCATGCCAGTCGGCTCTCTGACTGACACTAACAACGACGAGGCACTGGTCACATGCAAGACAGCACTGCTGGGAGGGCCAGGAAGAACTGAGAAGGAAAATACATACACATGTACACACACACACATTTTAATCTTAATGAAAATGTATGGCACTTATGATTAACAATAGGATCAAATCAACATCAACTAACAACAACACTGAGTAGAATCTTTGAACAGAAAGTGCTTTCTAGTCAAAGCAGGCATTAAAATATCTCATTTGGTGGGTGAGAATCAAACATGCCCCATTCCTGACCACTGCCCTGTGACGCTACAGATACAGTATGTATGACCTGTCCAACCTGTGAGATGGAAGCTCTCCCTCATCTTGCAGTACAGCTGGTGCCGGAGGGTCCAGTTGTGCAGCTGCCGCTGGGCGCTAGCCTGCAGGTGAACTGCCGCCTTAGCCCGACTCAGCACCACCCTCCGGTGCTCCTCCACCTTCTGACCCGCCAGAGTCACCAGAGCGTCCAGCTTCAGAGCCCACTCTGATGGACGGCACGCTGAGGGGATGGTGAGAGTGAGAGAGAGAGAGAGAGGCAATACATTATGAAATAATACTTTATTAACATAACAATCACATTACATTTACATTTCATCTTGCCTTTGCATTACACAGATATGATTTGCTGACATTCTGCTAGCAGTGCTGAGTTGCTAAGTTCATGTGTCGATATTACAGCACTCAGGGAAAACAAATGGCAAGCCTTACACAATCTGCCTACTACATAATTATTATCTGTGGCAATAATCATCCCTGTCATTCCATGAAATATGACTATCCATAACATAATGCAAACACCTGATACTTACAGTATGGATTATGTCTGGCCCCTGCCTTGATGAGCACCTGTAGCAGAGGGAAATTGTGGGTGAGCACAGCCACGTCTAATGGCACCAGGCCCTGTTCGCTAATGCTGTTCACTCCCCTCTCCCGATCCTTCTCCCACTTCCCCCTCTGCTCAGCTTTCTCTCCTCCCCCGCATGCTCTGTCCCTGGACAACAGGCTCTGGACAGCCAGCGTGTCCTCACTCTCCACGGCCTCCCACAGAGTTGTGTACTGAGGAAAGAAATGCACACAGCGTGGATTGAACATACGCTAAGAATAAGACATAGCAACAACAAAACTGTTAATTTTCTAAATGTCAGTTCTAAAAGCATTGCCATTAAATTATTTGGTGTGGAAATGGCAGCTTCAGAATTAATACCCAAGGATTTGAAAAACACTGTCATGTTACAACCTACTCATCTGAAAGTTAGAGCTTTATTCAAATCTTCTACTTATTTATTAATATATAAATATAATTCAATATATTATAGAGCTTACAAAACAGACCCAACAGGAAAGTTGGGTCTCCTTGTTGGGTCTGACGGTGGATGAGGCCCTGCACTGGTGCTTGGCTGCAACTGTTTCCCCATCTGTGAGCGACTCTCCACCCTTGAGTCTAACGGAGAGGTTCCTGTAGATGCGTTTCGGAGAGACCGGTCCCAGAGACTTTCTCCTCTGGGGGAACTCTTTTGTGGACAGAGACATGCCAACCGATGGCAACGCTTGAGGGCTGGATGTTGGTTGTGCTCTGGGTATAGAAATAGAGGGAGGCAAGGTAAGGGAAGAAAAAGAAGGTGCTAGAGACAGTAGATTAGGAAGCTAGACCCTTGGGTGCATCTACAAGAATGGTTGTGAGCTGAAGAAAGGCCGAAACAGGATGAGAGATAAGATGAAATGTGAGCAGAACAACAGGACAGTTGCACAATGACGCACAAAAGAAAAACAAATACTCTTTGTGACGAACACGCCTCCTTACATGCAAATCTTATGGAGAGAATATTGACTAGTTAAGAATATGAAAATAGAATTTGCATTTGCGTGAAAATAACAACTTTGCACGCTCAGTGGACAAGGTTGTTTGTACTTATGAGCAGAAAAAGAAAACCAAAATTAAATTATTTTGAGAAATGTCCAAAAGTCAGTTTCCCACGTGAAAACAGGTGCAACTGGTCATCTTTTCATCATTTTCATTCTATTTCTGTAGCTCTTTTTTTGGCAGTTCACTTCGCCAAACTGAGAAGACTTCCTAGTCTGAGTACATTACTGTCCTCTCTATCCATGCCTCTGTCAACACTGCCATTCCACCATGCACAAACTGAGAAGTCTCTCAGGAGAACACTGATACTGTGCCTTGGTCTCTCTTTTTTCTATCTCAGAGAAATAGCCTACACTGTTCTCTGGGCAGACCCTGGTGTTCCACAAGGCCTCTCTGTCATCCACAGACATATCTTGTATCACTTTCACCCACACACCAGCCACAGCTTGGAGATGCTGCTCCTCTCTCATCAACATAATAAGTCCCTTGCCCTGCACTTTTGTTTATTCAAATTCCTGCCTACAACACTGTTTCGTACATGAATGTATTAGTGCGCGTAATTCAGTTGTTATAGGACTTTATAGTTGTGGTCGACGTTATGGAGTTGCGCTAACACTTGTTAAGTGCAAGCATAGTGCAAGTGCAAGTGTCAAGCATAGGCCTATATATTGCCTAAAAGTAGCCTTAGCTAAACATAGGAGCTCCATGTTGGACTTTATAGTCTTAAAAACTATGCTACTCAGCTTTTTAGACCAAACTCAAATAACACTTACAGATTCACATTATAGGTTAGGTATAGGTCAAACTATTTTATATTATTTAAAATTAAGCTTATGTGTAGGTAGCCAACAACTTACTTTTAAATATTAAATGTAGGCGAAGATCCGTGGAATCCGTGTTAATTTGACAACCTATGCTATAGATTCAGAAACTTCCTAATGTTAAATTCCAAATTCAATGGCATTTCCAAGCAGTGAAACGAGTTTCAGTGCAGAGCTCAGACAACGTCAACTGTGGACTAGTGTTTGTAGGCTAACTTTACCTGCCAAGTGCGATGACACTGAGAAAATACCGCCCCCCTCTCGAAGTTCTACGTAGCCAAAATGGGGCTGGTGAAGATACAGTGTGACAGGTTCGATTGCTCCTACTACAACAAGAGACTATTGTGGCATTTGGTGTGGTTGCTACTTTGTAAGACATCGTGCAATAAAAGTTAGTTCTAGGCTGCTGACAATCAAAATGAACAACTGGAAAAACGACCGTTATGCCTGCGTCAACATCAAAGGATGCTGCTATGCACAGGCCATAAATGGCCACATAGCAGTAGTCTTGAAAGGAAGTGGTTACAGTAGGGTAACGCGTATTTTAGGGTCAGTTCCTGTTTACTAACAGATTTACAAGAATAAACGTCAAAGATTGATAAAGTGTGATTCCTGTGTGTGTATATCTGTAACATGTGTGAGAGCGCTCGCAAGTGTTGGCTGTAATGCAGAGCTGATGTTTGTGGCCGAATCGCCCCCTTCACTTTTCGGTTCCGAAGTTAGACCATAGCCTAGGCTACTTCTTATAGTGCAACGAATTATAATGCAACGAATCCCATATTGCTGAACGTAGGCTCATCTGTCACAAGAGACAGAATGTAGCCATATAGACAGCACTACGCCCCCCCTCTCTCCCCTTCTCTCTCTATGTATTTGACACGACTTGTTGTCATAGTGACTAATACATGTTGACCTTCAGTATAATCATAAGGCAAAATTAATGAATTTTCCACAAAATTCAAGAAGGCCTTCCTTCTTGAATCCTTAGATTAAGTAACAGCGCGCCTTGATGCTCAGTGCGCACAAATGAAATGCGGAAAATAGGCTATGAAGTAACAATGAATTTTGACGCAATCACATTCCACTAGTCTCATTTCATGTCCGAGGATCTTTCCTCAGTCTGGGTTTATACTCCATAGGCACTAGCCTACTATACAAATTATTGTAGTTGATAATTTGTTAAATTATTAACAAATTATTAATACTTTCATTTCTATTTCATCGAATGGGTAATGTACATTTTGTTGGAATGTACTGCTGTAGTATTAGACTTAATAGGATTAGGAAAAAATCATCTTAGGTCTCACAGCTAGGCTAACATAGGCTACCTGCCCTATGGCATATGGTGTATGGATTTGGCATCTGAAGCACAGAAAGGCCAATATAATAACAGTTTGAAGAGTAGAAGTATTTGGGGGTTTTCCCCCCTAGTTAACAGGAGAGGTAATGCCATACCTTTGTAAACTATGATTCAGCTGTAAATGATAGAATTAACCTGAACAGAATGTATCATATTTTTCACAATACAGACCTCAAATGAAACCAACCACAAAAGACCATCTGACATGAATATCCATGTTAGCAATTATGTGGAGAACAACCAGCAAGAAGATGACCAAAATTACGACAGCGAGTCTTCTGTTTATGAGGACTGTCTGGAAGAATTCAACCCCTGCTGTATAACTTCCACAAGGGGAGATGAGGGTGTTCCGGAATCAGAGAACAGAGTGTTACAACTCTCAGCCATATTGGTCAGGGCACGACAAAGCCTGTGCCCAGGTTCCGTTGTGTCATACCATGGAATGGAGGATGAGGAGGATAAGGATCCACGCCCAAGTGTTTCACCCTTGACATGGCTCACAGATGATGGGGAAGATGAGCTGGAAACACTGGTAAGTGTTAACTGGTCGATGAGGATCCAGCTCCACTGCTTTTCTATGTAAGCCTTTGTGTTATTTACCAAAGATAAATAGTTAGTATGCAAATCTAATTTTTTTTTCCCATAATGATAAGAGAGGAGAAATTAGAGACATGGACGCTGTGATGACTTGCATTGTTTCCCAAGAGTCAAATATTGTAAATCAGAACCAATAAGCCAATAAGAACATTTAATATATTATTTTCCATTTCACCAGATCAATAAAGAACAAGACATTTATTATGACTGCACAGGTCTTCCATCCTTCACTGGTGATGAAAAAGAAGAGGGAAATGCAAAGTTATCCTTGAATGTAACTGTCAAGATGAAGGACCAAAACCTACCATTTAGAGAGGCTGTTTCGGTGCTTGAGCCTATCCCCAACTACCAAAAAGACCAGACTAAACAGACCTACAGGACGGATGAGGAACCAACTCAGTGGTGTCATCGATCTTTGTTTATGTCAGTACATGAGGATGAGATGGATGAGCATCCTAAGTCTAACATTTTGCCTCCTGCATGTACTGCTGGTGTTACTGACACAGAAAGCAACGAGTTGGCTGCCTCAAATTCATTTCTCAAATTGACCGCCGGGAAACAGGGAGGTCACTGTAAGGAACACCTCTCACCTTTGTACTTAAATCAGCTGTATGATGACAGGGACAAACATCCAAGAAGAACCATGGTATCAAAATCAGAGAGCCGAGAAAAACACCAGGACCTTGAACGTCCAAACGGACACTTTGAGCCATCCCCTCGACATGAAACTGATGAACAGAGTGCAAAGCATCCCACACCGTTCTCTACTGAACGCACCTTTATTTTGCAAAGCAACGTAACACCTTGTCAGCTCCTGCCTGTATTTCCGACAAAGAGTGAAGCGACAGAGTATGATACCATTCATTTTTCAACCAGCTTTTTCTCTGAAACAAGGTCAGCTGATCTTACACTTCTCCTTGGAGAGAGAGATCTGGAATCCCTGCAGAGAGGATGCAACCAATCAATGGGCTTCAGGGATGACACCTCTTCCCTCATGGATGAAAAGAAGTATCACATACCAGCGAATAATAATGCATTAGTGTCTTCTGTTGAGAGGCGTGATGTAGAGAATAACAAAGGAAATCATGTCTCATCTACATCTTTTTTTCATGCTGCAACTGTAAACAGTAATTCTAAAGCCACTGAGCTTGCAAAGGATAGCCTTGTAAAACTAACCAATTCTTCTCCTGAATTATGTGGAATGCATGATGACCTCCAGCCTCTTAATATAAGTGCCACGATTTCTGATTTAAAAGCTGAATGCCTTGCAGAAGATCATGTCTTTTCACATAGGCTGCACCTAAAGCCAGATAAAGCCAATGTGTCACTCTCTGTGGAAAAACCCATCCTCACCACAGCAAAGCAGATGATAAATTTTGACCTGCAAAAAGCAAATGACACGACAAAACCCATTGTGAATGGTCATCTTGCTCTGCATGCAAAACCATCTGTTTTTCCGATGAGTCATGGAAACCCATGTTCCTCCAAAAGGCTAAGTTCAACCAAAGCCCCAGTGAAAGTCTCTGATTCCTCCACAGCTCCATTACTCAGATTTAACAAGTGTCTACCTCCAGGGACATCAATGTACTCTTCATCTGGGATTAAAAGCTTGCCCTCAACATCCAGCTACTGGCACAGGCCTACAGCAAAAGATAACAACACCATAGATCACAGAGGAAGGGTTAACCAAAGAAATGAACTATTATCTGACATTGTCTCACACACTTACAAAGATGACAATCGTCATTATAATGTAAAGGCAAAGCCTAATTCTCTGCTTGGCACTGAGAAGGTAAATAATGATCCCAATTTTAAGGATGATGAAAAAGACGAAGACAGGAATCCCTGCTTGCCGCCATGTCAACATCCGGTTTCAAGACGAGTAAGCACTGTGTGGTTCCCTACTCAAAGTTCCACACTGTCAACAAAAGCAAGTCAGCATAAAAGTAAAAATCTAAATCCTTGTGGCTTCAACCCTAAGATTCTCTACTTTGGTGAGGAATTACATGACAACATATCCAAACTTATGCCTCCACCAAAAACAGGTGGAAAGGCACATGAGAGAGAGAACAGACGGAGGCCGTACTCTGAGGTTGGAGCTGCCACCAGCAAGTCAATAACAGCTGATCTAAAACCTCCGATTTTTTTCACCAAACAGCACCACATGGTCAATGGCTATGAGGCTGACGATGAAGGTGAAAATACCTCAAAGATCAAAAGGGAGAAAATAGATAGCACTCAGTCCAAATCTAACATAACCAAGGATCTGTCCTCTGAAATGAAGCCTGGATCATTTTTACAAATACCTGTCTCAGCAATTTATCAGGAGAGTATGTTAGGCTATGGCTCTGGACCGTCAAGATCAAGCACCTCCGGTCATACATTTAAAGAGAAAGAGCCTTTGCAGCCATGAGAAACCAGCACTAAACTCTATGAACTAATAGTTTTGAGAGACTGAAGAAATTGCTGCAGGAAATATCTTAAATAATGTATGGTTCATTCAGTATACATAAACCACATAATATGATTTTTAAAATCAACCTTATAAAGAAGCAAAATATAATAAACTGCAATAAAATTCAATTGTGATTCAACTGCAATATTGTATTGTCTAGGCTTGTATCCATGAGTAGGCTACATCACAATTAAGTGATGTAGGCCTACTTAACCCTCCTGTTGTGTTCGCGGACAAATGTGACCGATTGACAATTCTTTTCTCTCAAAAATATTGTTAATTTATTCTGACTACCATGAGGCTCCTTGACTTTGTTAACACAGGACATCTGAACACACAAAACACATTTTGATAATTTTTATAACAATTTGAGTGTTTTAACTTTAGAACACCCATGTGTATTTCCGGTCAAAAATGACCGGCCATTAGAAATGAATGGGTGAGAAAATGGTCAGTGTATAAAATTAAGTCCAGGCACATACTTATTGATCAGATGGACTGTACATGTGCTTCTGTACATTAAAACACACACACACAAACACACCCTCACTCTCCCTCTTTGCTTCTATGCCAGCGCCCACTGGAACCTTTCCCCTTTCTGAGCATGAGCTCAGGTCAGTGAGGCCTGCAGGCCATAAATAGCAAATGGAACTACAAAACTGTTTATATTTAATAGAATACAAGTTGATACAAAGGTCTATCACAACATTAGATTATAATAATGGTGTTATACTATGGATTTATAACAAGTTATAATCTAGCGAGCACAAAACTAGTAAACATAAAACGAACACAACAGGAGGTTTAATCATTTCCTGTAACACTGAAAACAGTTTGTTTCCCCTTCTCAGAATGTGTAAGGTAGCTTATGTAGAGGACTGGGATTGTTATTCAGTGGTTCTTAAACTTTTTGTCTGGCGACCCCCCAAAAAACATGGGCCAAGTCTCGCGACCCATTATTTTAGAAAAGACAGGAGTTCCTACCATGTGTTTATAAAAAAAAAAAGTCCAGTCTCACCAGTCAGAATTTGTAGAATGAGTAGTCCCACCACAAACAGCAAGCCTAGCCCACACTTGTAAACAAGCCCTCCCACCAGAAATGCGTAAGCAAAATCCTGGCGGGAGTTGACCTGACTGAAGATTCTATTGCTACATTGCTATCTTGACATGAACATTAACATCACACAGGGCATGTCAGTGCCTTATTATAGTCATATTAACAACTTTTATTTCCATTAATTGGATGCACACTATATGGAAAACGTTTACATAGCTGCGGTATAAGGTACGTTTGGTTTATATAAGAATAGTTATATAGTTTAAATCTATAACTAAGCTAACTGCTAGCTAACATCAGGTAACATCAGTCAAGCCTGTTTTCGTGTAGCAGCTAGCATCAGAGACTTTAGGTTAGGGTTGTACGTCAACTTATTTAGGGTTAAAGTTAAGGCTAAAAAAAACATTAACTTTTCAGTTGATCTCAAACATGTCAGTGGAGACGTCTTAAATTACCAGTAATATGTGAAACCTTGAATGATGTTACAAACAGGATTACAGAGCCGAGAAAATGTCCAACATGGATGTAATTTACCAGAAGGTTCACTTCAGGCATGACCCACGCTGGTCCGCAATTACCGGACCCAGTGCTGATGATGTGGTGCTGTGTGTTGCCTGTGTCATTGAGATGATGGAGAGCAAAGATGTTTCGGTAAGTGTAAACTCTAGTAGGAGTAACTGTAACCAAGCTATTGTATTACTTAGAAGTTATGTCCTTGCAGTGTGTACGAAAGTCAGTGGCATTGGCTGGAGTTGGTGGAGTTCTAAAGCGATCCCCTGGAGCCATCAAAGAGTTGCTCTCCCAGGATACCAGAGTCTGTCTACACTTCATTGCCTCTTTACTGGGTAAGATTAGTGATATTCTAATATAGATAATAGATATAATAGCAATAGATATCATTTTGGAGAATAATATATATATATATATATATAATTATGCTGCGACTAACGATTATTTTATGATTAATCTATTAGTCGTTTGATGAACAAAATGTCAGGAAATGTTGAAAAAATAGATTAGAGTTTCCAAAAGCCTAAGATTCTGATTCGGCCAGCAGGCCAGGTATGCAAATTGGACCCAAATGCAGACAGACAGAAGAATAAAACCAAGGTAGCGCTTTAATGCAAATATACTGGCAGGATCCAGCGCACAGGAAACGGGAACAAAAACACCTTCAGTGAAAAATCACTTCAAAAACAGACTTGGCTCTTACTCAAAAAAACAAGCTTGAACTTAAACACAGACTTGACCTTAGACCGAGACGTGACTTGATCACAAGGAAATGCAAGACACTTACATTGAGACTGAGCTAGGACTCCAACGAAAACAAACCAGCAAAGCAAAAAACAGAAGACAGGGTTTAAATACTCTGACTAACAAGGGAAAGTGGTAGCAGGTGTGTGGGACTCAGTTAGCAGAATTAACAAGGCACAGGTAGAAAGGGACATGGCAACAATAAGGCTATTTCACAGTGTCCAGGTGTCCGGCCTCGTTGATGTTAATGATGCCTTAATTGGCAGGGTAAAACGTCTTCCTGCTTTTGTCTTTCCTGTGGACTTTTCTTTTGCTGTCTATGGGACAGTGCTGTTCCACAGGAAGTGGATTTACACAGCGGCCCCATCTTGTGAAATGGGCTAGTCAGGGTACGTACAAGTGAGGGGTGGAGGCAAGGAACAAAAGCACATGACAAGGGTACAAACAAAGGAACACAAGGTACAGGTCACAGGAAGTAAACCAAGGAAAAGTATGACATGGCAAGACACACAAAAAATACATCACTACATAAAACAAGGGGAAACATGGTCAGGATCTGAAGATCGTGACAGATTCTGCCTTGTTTTGTCCACACTCCAACACTATTTTGTTTACTGGCATTACTGAGGAGTAAGTAGATAGACCTAAAACTCAAAATATTCAACTATAAGAAACTGCAAACAAACAAAGAAATTTTAGGTATTTTCCTGAAATAAATACACAAACCGATTAATTAACAAATTGTTCCAGCCGTAATATACTGTTGCTTTTCTTAGCTATTGTAAATATAAAAACCAACAAAACTATTAAATCCACACCTTAAAGTGCAGACATTTCAGTCGTGTCAATCAAATACTTATTTACTTCTATTCTAGTTCAATAGTATTAGGCTAAACTATGTGAATACCTCCAGTATACCTCTACAAACATGATCATGCACAATCAGCATTTATGCAAGAGAGCCCTTTTGTGTTAATGTATTATATCAACATCCTCTCCAGGGATGCTTCGCTCTTCTGAAGACTCAGCCACTTTGGAACAGGGTATACAAGGTAAGGCATACCACCATTATTTTGGTTTTCCTTTTACTAATTTACTTCAACGAGGCTCTGGCTCTTTGAATGTGGGTAGGGAACTGTGTGGCCTATATATTTTTTTTTATGATGACACTACATGCACAAGGTGCTAAATTGTTCTCCGCATGGTGATTTACTGACTGTATTGCTTGACAGAGTGCTGGGTTGTACCAGGAGGTTTGTAAATTGGGAGAAGCAGTACAAGTTGCAGGAGTACTTCACAGTGCAGTGCACAGTGCAACATATCTTATGAAACTTGATAGAATTGTCTAAATGTGTCAAATGGTCCATTTCATTTAGAAAGCATAGGAAATTGAACGTGGCAGCTAATGCTGAGGGTAAGTGCTAATGCTGAGGGTAAGTGCTTGCATGTGGGTGCATTTGGTTACAATGGTGAGTATAAAGTACATTTAGGGTTATTGTGTGTGTGTGCTTTATTTGTGCTAATGTTTGTGTGTCTGTTTGTGTGTGTGTGTCTCTGTGTGTGTGTGCCATAGTTCTAGTTCATCTGCTTTTGGAGCTGCAGAGCGAGCAATTTGTACAGGACGTACTGAATGACATCCACACACAGGTATGACTGAGACCTTTCCACTGGAACAGAAAGTTATTTCTTACACAGTTGAATGACAAGTTTCACTGGAACAGTTATATTTTTGGGTTCCGGGATTTCTGTGCAGGTCCAAATATAATGATACTGTATATATGTTTGTGTCAGTTCACATAAGAACTGTCAGTCCAAAACATAGACTGCAGAATCTTTGCATCTACAAGACCCATGGGTATGTGATGTCTAGTATTTTTAAAATAGCATTTCATCATGTAAAAGTCTGGTAACATGGTGATCAAAAATGTTGTCACGAGAACAAGCATCGTCATTTTAGTCCATATTCTTTACATATCATTCCCTGTTTCCTGACTCTAGAGGTGAGTGTTCTTGGTCTGTTTACCCTTTGTTTGGTAAACAAATTGCCCATAGGCGCCTCAGTATTAATATGTCACTCACATCAAGGTGTGAAGAAGGGCTACCAAGGTTGGATATCAATGTTTGCAATATCCCAATGTTTGGACACAACACAATATTGCAATATCCCAATGTTTGGACACAAATGTGGGCCTGATCTTATGTAACTGCACAGTGCACACACTAGTTAAACACAGTTTAGTTTTAAAACCTAAGTAGGTGCCAATGTAGAAACATCTGATTTTAACTGAGTGAACTGTTTTTTGAATCTAATTTTAAGTTCCTGTATTAAAAAAAAATAAAATAAAGTAAAACTAAATAGTAGACATTCAGTTGGGTGTGATACAGCTGTTGGATACGTTATAATTTGCAGAAATTAATCTTACATTGCAGAAATCTTACATTTGCAGAAATTAATCTTACATATCCTTGGCTTGTGTGTCATGTAGAACATTCAAATCAGTTCTTCCCATCACTCCATGAAAGAAAGATTTATTAAAGAATACCTGTAGAAGCTATTGTGTTATCATAAGCAGGCTTGGAATTTCACCATTCTGGGGGCAAGGCCATTTGGCCTTCAGTTGGGCATATTTGGTGGGGGGCACAAAGGCCACATGTCAGGGCACCAAGGCCAAAGTTAACTGTACAGTAGTAGCATATAAAAATGATCAAAGTTGTATTTAGCCTATTCACTGCAGTAGACCTGCATCACTGTATGAAACATTACAAAAACATGAAACATGACATATTACATAGAACTGTAAATCATCTGATCATCTAATAATTACAGATATCTAGGCTATATATAACATTTATTTTATATTTGGCCTGCTATGAAATCATGTATTGAACAATTTAAGCACAGCTCAGCTTTAAGAAACTCAAATAGCCTAGATGCATGCTTAGCATTTTGTGATCATTAAGGCTACTTTCACAAACTCTCTGATTTACCAATATCTAGGCGATATTTGTAACATTTAGTTGGTATTTGGCCCGTTATGAAATCATGTGGAACAATTTAAACATATTGTAAAACTTAAAGCCCAAATTTGGAGACATCCATGCATGTCGAAATTTACTGCAAATTCAAAACTGGATTACTCTGGAACAGCTAACTGTACTGTACTGCTTTACACCTTTGTGTTCGGTAAGGTCTGCTGTTTATTCTGATATATGGTTTGTCATGTGTTAACAGAAGGGTTCGTGAAGTATTCCACCGAGATGAATGGGTAGGGAGATCATAGACGCAAAACCTTCAGTAGAATGTATGATTAAATTGAATTATATTATTTACTTTTCTCGCAAACCGTTCAACACAGCAATTATCGGCTAACATCGTTTAAAAGCTGAGAAAAAGCTCTTTCATGTGACACTTGTGATGTCTGTGTGATGATGAGTAGGCTAGGCTACTTCACGAGTAGTTCAACTGAGAAGAATGGGTGAATTTGGACGCACTTTCTTTCTTGCGCTGTCACTTTCTCCACTGTGTAAAAGACTAAATTAATTTGCGCTGTGAATGCTAAGATTATTTTGACAGGCCACAGGCTAAATAAAAATAGCTATTAGGACGCAAAGCAGAATATTAAAAGAAGGGGGCACCAAGGCCACCGTGGCCTGTAAACCTCTGATTTTCAAAGGGGCATCACGGCCAACGCAAGGGGCTACGACGGCCATGGTCGTCGTGGCCGCCGTGAAATTCCTACCCTAATAAGTGTCATAGTTAATTAGAATGACAATGTCAACACCATATACTGTAACAACAACAACATGAAGAAATATATTGTTGGGGAACAAAAGAAACCCTACAGCCAATAAGAATCAGACTTTCTTATCATTGGTCAGTTTGGATGTTAATATCATTATAATTACAGTCTTTATAGTTATAGTTCTTGGTGGACAGGCCTTAAGAATTATAACGAATGATTTGTGTCGATATCTCTTTTTTTTCCCTCCAGCTTAGTCAGCAGGCGAGTGTGAGAGGCTTCTTACCCATCTTCACATTCCTGGGGAAGCTGGTGGATGCACTTCCTGCTCTGCCCCAGACTTTAGCCTGCCATCACGGTAATGAGCAAACCCACAGACACGTGTGTTCACCCAGTACATATTTATATATGAAGGCAGAGAGTGACTGGCATCTAAGCTTACCATTAGTTAATAGCTGTGGGCTTACTGGAAGGGCCTAAATTAAGCGAGGTTTGCGAGTATTGCGCATCATTTATTCCAGTCCCACAACTCTAGCCATCATAATGCGAGAAATTCCTGCACAAATTTTACAGTGCTGTCTGTCTAATAACGTTAATCTAGTAATGGAGCGGTGTGAAAGCGGGACTACTGACCAGACGGACTAATCTTTGACTTGAATTGAACGTAGCCCCATGCAGAGACACGTGCACAGAACCACTTTGTGGATACTTCTCTCTCTATCTCCCTCACTCAGCAGGATTTGTCACCGCTGAATTTATTAATTAGTCATTGCGCTTCTACATCAACTGCTAACCAACAGGAAATGAAAACAAAAGTTTAGGGATCAGGAACTGTCAGGAATTTTGCAAACACAGAAGCATTACAGAAAAGTGGCCATGAGACGTGAGGGAGTAGACACAGTGCACAGTAGGCCTACTTTCACTTTCCAGAGTGCGCATTCATTATTAACCCCCCCCATTTCAGAAGCAATGCAGAATAACAATAACCTTTTAATTAGTTTCTTCTAAAAATAACTCTACATACATGCACATACTCAGATGCTTTGTGAAATTGCATGTGTATACCAAATCAAACATTGGGAAAGATTTTAGGAAAAGTAAAGAATCCATGAAGGTAATGAATAATGAACATTTCTTGAAAAGCTTGAAAATAAAAAGCGTCTGCTCTCCTTCTCTTACCTTTATTAGCCCTGTTTGTGTTTCTCAGTTCAGTCTGACAATAGAGGTAACTCTGTCTGATGTTGGCTAGGGGATCCTGTATGTTTTGTGTGAAAGAGTCTCAATGCCCTGCTGACTGGGGGATTCTCATAATTGTTTCAAAGCTGTCATCTCCATAACACGTGTAGGTAGATGGTGGCTGTTTGTGTTGAAGGTGCAGTGTGTCATATCTGTGTGTGTGTGTGTGTGTGTGTGTGTGTGTGTGTGTGTGTGTGTGTGTGTGTTTGTATGTGTGCGTGTGGGTGGGTGGGTGTGTGCTGGGGATGGCTTTACCTCTGCAATGCTATGCTTGAATCCACCGGCCCATGCAGGCAGCCACTATTGACTGTTTTGGCCTTGTCGGTAGACAAAGGGGCCTTTCGTTCTTCATATTCCAAACACACACATACATACACACACACACACACACACACACACACACATTTTTCTGTTGCATATTATCCCTGTACAGATGCAAAAGCAATGAATATTTCTGTAATACATTCATATACTGTTTAAACCACCGAACAGCAGGCTGGATCTTATCAACATCTCTTGCTCTGGGCTACAAACAGAAATCAGTGGATTTTTACATTATTAATGTATTTTCCCTGCTGAACAAGTCAGCTCGACTCTCCTCTGCTCTGCTCTGCTGTCTTCTCTCCTTCGCTGTCCTGGGGTTTATCTGCCGGAGCCACACCGCACCACAGCTCACACAGCCATGCCCAACCAGCTGAGGCCCGCCAGCGAGACCCTGAACCTGACATCATCTCCACGTGTTTATTGCGTTTAGACTATCAAAGTCAAAGTCAAAGACCCTTTATTGAACCATGTTGACATACATCATCTATCCCCACAAGACATATTTTACCAATTTTAAGTCCACAGACAAACATAACATTTTAGTAAATAAGTAAATAAGAGGGCACATATAATAATGAAAAAAATCTATAATCTATATATAACTATAATCTGTGTGTGGTGAATCCTCCATCTAGACAAGTGCCATTTCAAGAAAAAGTCCTTGTACTGTATATGGGTCTAGAGGCATTTCTTAGTAAAAGTTGGGAACAGGACTTTTTTTTATCATAATTAACATGTGCTGAATCCAACTAGCCCTGTTCCCAAGCAGAATTTTGAGTTTTTGACCATCTAATTAGCATAAACAAAATGGCTGCCAAAATGGCGATTTACTTCAGACTGCCATCATTATACCATGTAAATAAATTAATATTGTTCACATCTGTGCATCTCAGAAATCTCCCGTGGGCAATAAATAAAAAGTAAAGGCTATGAAAAATATAAAAATGCAAAAAAAAAACTATTATTATGCTAATTAACCTTATTATCACCTTATTATACTCTTGACTATGTTTACGGTCCTCTTTGACAAAGAGTGTGGCCTGACTTCATTGGTAAACATCTTCTTCATGGTGGGGAGACACATGTTTGGAGTTTAAAATCATTGGAGTTCCTTTGAACTAATCACGAACAACCGTTAACTAACAAGCTAGCATCATATCCTTGATTCCAAATGGGAAAGATGGCCAGCAGTCACATGTTTCATTTGATTAGATTATCTTAGATTCAACTTCATTGTCATTGTGCAGAGTACTAAAAATATATAAGTGTATATGCAGTATGAGCAGTATAAATATCAGTAGAATAGTAGAATATCGCTATGGGGGGGGTTGATGGAGGGGTGTGAGGAACCAGTGATGCGTTGAGCAGTTTTCACCATCCTCTGCCGTGCTTTCCAGTCGGAGGCAGAGCAGTTGCCACCATACTGTGACACAGTTGGTGAGGATGCTCACAATGGTGCAGAGGTTTAGAAGTTCACCAGGATCTGAGGAGAGAGGTTGTGTTCTTTAGTCTCTTCAGGAAGAAGAGATGCTGGTGAGCCTTCTTGATCAAGGTAGAGGTGTTGAGGGTCCAAGAGAGGTCCACAGAGATGTGGACACCGAGAAACATGAACTGGTGACATGCTCCACCTCAGTCCTGTTGATGAGGATGGGGCTTTGTGTGCTAGCTTTTGACTTCCTGAAGTCCACAATGAGGTCTTTGGTCCTCTTGGTGTTGAGAGCCAGGTTGTTGTCGGTGCTCCGCGATGTTAGGTGCTGGACCTCCCTGCAGGCTGTCTCATTATTGTTGCTGATGAGAGCAATCACCGTAGTGTTGTCTGCAAACTTGACAATGGTGTTAGAGCCATGTACAGGTATACAGTTGTAGGTGAAGAGGGAGTAAAGGAGGGCTCAGCACACGCCGGTGTTCAGGGTGAGGGTTGAGTGGGTGAGGTTATCTAATCTAACAGACTGCGGTCTGTTGGTTAGGAAGTCCAGAATCTAGTTTCAGAGGGAGGTATTGATGTCCAGTTCACTGAGTTTGGTGATCAGTTTGGAGGGGATAATGGTGTTGAATGCTGAACTGAAGTCAATGAACAGCATTCTCACATAGGTGTTGCTATTGTCAAGGAGGGACAGGGCAGAGTGAATTGCCGTAAAGATGGCATCCTCTGTGCTCCTGTTCTGGCAAATTCTCTTGAAGCACTCTATACTGCAAACAAAATCTTTCTTAAGCATGATCATCATAATTACATGAATTTTAGGATAGTTGCTCATGCATTCATCATGTCTGTGGCCCCTCAACTAAAGTAGTTAATAATGACATGTGTTTAGAGAACTCCAAAGTTATGAGAATTTGAGGAGTGATGACCACATTTTTGGCAGAAAAATAAAGTCATGATCATGGTTAATACATCATAATTCATAATGATGTGCCCATCGTACCTAATACTTTAGTAATGTGTTCATGGATGAGGTCACAAATGACAAACTATGGACTCAGTAAATTCCTGATGATTAATAAGATATTAATGAATGAAGTAATACATCAATCATGAATTACTTAATGTACACTTACCGTAAAGTGTTACCGAAATGGGTAAAGGCCTGTGTAACTTAATCCGAGACTACATACATTACCAACCTAATTCGCTTCAATTATGTAAAATGTAATGTAAATCAGGTTTTATGGCCAAGTATACTTGGGTATACAAGGAATTTGTCTCTGCATGTATCCCATCCGTGAATGAGTGAACACACAGGTCACACATTAAAGCACACATTAACCTGGAGCAGTGAGCTGCCTTGCTACAGTGATGCCCGGGGAGCAGTGAGGGGCTAGGTGCCTTGCTCAAGGGCACTTCAGCCGTGGATGTGGGCATGGGAGACTAGTGCTCAACCTTTCCACCACCCACATATTTCCTACTGGTCGGGGATCAAACCGGCAACCCTTTGGTTTCAAGCCCGAAGACCTAACCAGTAGGCCACAATTTTAAACTTTACATTTCATCACTACACATCTTTCTTGACCCTCAAAAAAGTCTCATTCGTCAAATACTTTGTGCCTGCTCAGTTATAACATTTTAACAATTACATTTTTTTCAGGTAATTAACATAGGCATAATACTAGATTTTTTTTCTTTTTTTCACAGCCTGTATCCTTGATCTATTGGCCAAGGGAGATTTCTGTGAACAATATGAATTAATTTATATGGTATAATGACATCCGCCCAATGAAAGTGCCCAAAATCACCATTTTGGCAACCATTTTGTTTATGCTAATTAGATGGTCATAAACTCAAAATTCAGCTTAAAAAGTCCTGTTCCCAACTTTTACTAAAAAAAAAAAAAAACCTCTAGGAAGCCCATATCTCAAAAATATCACCTGTCTAATCCCCAGTCCAGTCTCACGGATCACGTTCACAGATCCTGCTGTTAAAAGAACCAGACTGGGCCCCGGCCGTGGCGTAACTGGCTGGGGCACCTGCAACATACACCGTCGACCCGGGTACGATTCCCGCTCCGTGGTCCTTTATGGATCCCTTTATGGATTCTCTCTCCCACTAACTTCCTGTCATTCTCCACTATCCTATATGATTGCCAACAAAATTAACTGGCAAGGGTGGTGGTAGTGAAAATGGATGCTGAGTGAAACAAAATATACTGAAAGCCGTCTGAAGATAAACATGAAACAATGGTGGATGCACTTGTGGGAGATTACAAATGAGACAGAAATATACACTGAAATAGAATAAAGAGTGACAGCATCTCTGAGTACTGTTGGCAGTGATTACGCCCATGGCTTACATTCCTTTACTGCTGACTCCCTCTCTCACTCATTACTCTACTGGATGTCATCATCTGTCTGTTTTCTCTCTTCTTCTATCCCTCATATCCATTTTCATTCCATTTCACAGTTCCCTCACATTGTCCTCCCTCCTTTTTCTATAAACAGTTTTTTGAGCACATCTGTAACTTTTCCGTGATTTTTCTTTTGCATTATTTCTGTGGATAATTTCTGTCTCAATAGAAAATCTTTATCTATGTTGACAAGTGTTATTAGTATATATTAGTAAGATTTATTATGGCTTGACAGTGCAGAAGGTTTGACTTTGTTGAAGACATTGGCACAGTGGCTCAGACATAATGATACTGTATGTCATGCAGTCTCAAAAGAAATACATATGAACCTGCTAATTTTGCAACTAGAAATTCACTACATCGATCTCATGCTTTCTCTCTCTCCCTCTTTGTGTCTGTATCTCCCTCCCACTCTCCTCTCCCCTTCTCTCTTTCCATCATTCTCTGTCCTCCCCC
Organism: Alosa alosa; assembly: GCF_017589495.1. Classification (NCBI taxonomy): domain Eukaryota; kingdom Metazoa; phylum Chordata; class Actinopteri; order Clupeiformes; family Clupeidae; genus Alosa; species Alosa alosa. The sequence goes on from NC_063194.1 coordinate 16,996,202, forward strand.
TCTCTCTGCCCCTCGCTGTCATCCCCACCCCCTCCCTCTCTCTCTCCCTCTCTCTCTCTCTCTCGCTCCCCCTCCATCTCTCTCCCTCTCTCGCCCAGTGTCTTTGTTGGAGTGGTTGAGTGTGGGGCTGCAGTACCCTGATGAGGTGCTGAAGGCCTCCGTGTGCTACATCTTGCGGAGGGTGTGGGAGGTCCCTGCCGCCACCCAGTCCCTGCCGACCCCTCTTAGAGACAGCATGGCCCGCGCCGTCCTGCACACCCTCCACCACGCCTCCACACCTCAGCTCACCATCAACTGCCTGGGTGAGGGGGCACATGATGGGAGAGGAAGGGAATAAATCATGGGCAATTGAGAGTGTTGAGGATCAGGGGGGTGTTGGGGAATGGGAGTATGCATTAAATGAGGAATGTGGAAGAGAACAATGGTGAGTGTGATTGTCAGCGAGGGGAAAACTTACAGTGGCACTAGTAAATGAAGTATGGAGACACAGAGAGAGTGAGAGAGGAACAGGGGAAGAGTGTGGAAGAGGACAGGTTATCAAGGACATAATGGGAAGAGTGTGGAAGAGGACAGGTTATAGGGGACATAATGGGAAGAGAGTGGAAGAGGACAGGTTATCAAGGACATAATGGGAAGAGTGTGGAAGAGGACAGGTTATAGGGGACATAATGGGAAGAGAGTGGAAGAGGACAGGTTATCGAGGACATAATGGGAAGAGTGTGGAAGAGGACAGGTTATCGAGGACATAATGGGAAGAGTGGAAGAGGACAGGTTATCGAGGACATAATGGGAAGAGTGTGGAAGAGGACAGGTTATCGAGGACATAATGGGAAGAGAGTGGAAGAGGACAGGTTATCGAGGACATAATGGGGGACAGGTTATCGAGGACATAATGGGAAGAGTGTGGAAGAGGACAGGTTATCGAGGACATAATGGGAAGAGTGGAAGAGGACAGGTTATCGAGGACATAATGGGAAGAGTGTGAAAGAGGACAGGTTATTGCATGCTGGACTGTTGCAACAGATGGGGGGTGTGGGGGTGACCAGACCAGAGCTGTATAAGAGATATATCTACAGTATATATACGGCTTTGGACCAGACTGCAGGAGAGGGCTGATAAATTACAGCAAGTCTAATCTGCCACAAAAGAGTCATGGACTCTGCTAAGACACTCACTAAAGACAGTATTTTTTTGCGCTGACCAATAAGACTTTTGTGTGTGCATGGGTGTGTGTGTGTGTTTGCACTTACACCTGTTGTGTATGCATGTGTATGACGTGTGTGTGTGTGTGTGTGTGTGTGTGTATGTGTGTGTGTGTCAGGCCTGTTGAAGCAGATGCTGCAGCTGGGTGAGGTGGTGTCGGTGCTGATGAACTGCAGGACTGAGCTGGTCCCTGACGAGGGCAGTGCGGACTGGCCCTCCTCACAGTACTGCTCTTTACCTCTCGTCCTCAAGAAGGTTCTCATTCAGTCACTCAGGCACACACATACACATACACAGTACACACTCACACACATAAACACACTCACACACACAAATACACATTTAACCAGGCGGATATATGCAGCAGTCATATCAACATAAAAAGGCTTGTGTCCTATGCATAGATTAAGTCCAAGACTGACAGGGAACTTCATAGAGAATTTCTATTGGAAAAGCTTTTAGTAAAGGGCTGGGCTAAATCCATGCAGGAAAGTGGCCCAAAATCATGTAGCGTAGTGGTTCTCAGCCTGGGGAGGATTTCTGGGAGCTGCCAAATCGTGTGTAAAAAATAACATGTTGTAATTTTACATCAAACCATTGCTAAATTCCCATTACTAACACATATGCATACAGACAGAAAAGGCAGTCTATACATTGGCAGTCTGGCTTTAGCGTCAGTAAACTGGCAAAAGTAATAGTGGGCTATAATTTTATGTTTAAGGAAATTGCTGTTATGAATATGACAACGTCCTTTATACTTGTAACACCAGTAATAAAGTTGAAGCCTTATCCAGAAGGTCGCCAAGATCTACCTGATTATTCTGAAAAGTCAAAAAAAGTTGAGAACAGTTTACTATGTTGTTCCTATGCAGCTATGTGTGTAGGTGTACTAGGTAAATTTGTGAACTTAATATGAATAAGCAAATGCTCAAATGCAAATTTCCTCTGACTAAAGATTATTCTGTGTGTGTGTGTGTGTGTTTTACTGCAGTTGCTGTTGAGTGGAGATGAGCTGCTGCAAGTGGCTAGTGCTCGCTGCATGGCTGCTGTGCTGGTTCACTCCCCCAGTCAGTACTGCCCACAGTTCATCCAGGCAGACTTACCTGGTGAGCCAAACCCGGCGTCTATCAAACGTAGGACGGTCGGCTAGTCATCTTATTTGGTCAAATTTGCTGACAAACTAACGCACTGATAGCGCCCTGACAACCCCCCGGTTTCACAGCTCTTTGTTGCAGCAAGCAACTGGTGTCAAGTAGTTGCAGCTCCTCTTGATGCAACCCTTTAGTCTGAACTGGCCTGAACTCCACTGTCTCAGAACATGTTTGTGTGGGTCCCCTGTCTCACTGTCAATCTCACAGTGGTCATGTGGTTGCTCATTCTGCACTTGTGTGTGTATATGTGAGTGTGTGTGTGTGTGTGTGTGTGTGTGTGTGTGTGTGTGTGTGTGTGTTTGTGGGGAGGGGGGTGGGCGGACGCGTGTGAATGTATGAGCCCCCAACAGTCAGTCAGTCTGACTAATACTTGCCTGTCATTGTGTGTGTGTGTGTGTGTGGTGAAGAGTTCCTGTTTGAGCGCTTGAGCAGCAGCAGCAGCGAGGCTATGCTGTGGTCGACTTATGGTTGCCTGCTCTTACTGGCTGAGGAGTCACTGTTCTTTTCCCAGTGTCATACAGTCTATGGTGAGTTCTGTGTGCAAGTGTGTGTGTGTGTGTGTGTGTGCAAGTGTGTGCATGTGTGTGTGCATGTGTGTGTGCAAGTGTGTGCATGTGTGTGCATGTGTGTGTCTGCTTATATTAGTTTGTGTAAATAAATTATTTTCATGTGAGACAGTATAGTGTTTTACAAACAGTATTGTGTTTTTATATTGTATTACAGGGTCATGCTTTATTATGTAGCGTATGTATAAAGAGCCATGCTCTATAGGCCACAGTGAAACAAGAGTGTGTTGTATGTGTTGTGGAAATGCAGTCCGAGCAGGGTCCAGAATTTTGTTTTGTTTTTCATTAGGCAAAATCTCCAAAAATGTGCACAAACTATAGACCCTTTCAACAATAAAAACAAAAACAATGCTTGAACGTTCTATTTGGGCCCCGATCTACTTCCTCTGCATTAAGATAACATATGGAATGTTAAAACGGAAGTCTTGTGGGGCCAACTATGATGCTGATAATGGAACTCTCTTGAAAGGGTCCATACAACGATGCTACCTGAGAGCACAGACACTCTCAGCCGTTCTGTCCTCCTTCGAACCTCTCCCTCTGAGGAACTTTCTGTCCTCTTAAAAGCCCTGCACTAATTGCAGCTAGCTCCTCCAAGAAAACCTTGTTAATACACTAAAGCACAATCGATAAATCCAAATATACATCTTGACATTGTTCAAACAGTACAATTGCTTAAGACCAATCAAACAAGTGGTTAAGCACTATTGTGCGATGTGGGGGGAGGGGGGCAAACCCCACATCGTCACATTTATATATGTGCTGTATATCACAATTCTGTTTGACACCTGGTGGTGGGTGAGACACAGTGCAGTTCAGACAACCCAAGACTCTCTCTCTCTCTCTCTCTCTCTCTCTCTCTCTCTCTCTCTCTCTCTCTCTCTCTCTCTCTCTCTCTCTCTGTGTGCTTGTGGGGATGTGTGTGTGTGTGTGTGTTTGTATGCAGGTATTGAGCCTCTGGTGCGCAGCTTGAAGGATGTCTTGAAGTTGACAAACCTAGAAGTGCAGAAACAAGGACTCCAACTCCTCACTGTCATCTTGGATAGGTAGGAAGTACTGCACCGCACATGGGCCGCCACTGCCCTACTCAGCAAGCACTCTCTGGCACACCATCCCTTATTACCGTATTTTCCTGACTATGAGTCACACTTTTTTCATAGTTTGGCTGGTCCTGCGACTCAGGTACAACAATATATATATATATATATATATATTTTTTTTTTATGCAGCCCTTGCCACTACTAAACCCCTCTTCTACTGCACTGACCCCCCCCCCCCCATTAATGCACAAATAGGCTGACACCAGACATAATTTCACTGCATTTCTTACTTCCAGTAACTATATGCATGTGACAATAAACTTCCTTGTATCCTTGTATCCTTGTATATGTTTTTTTCCTCTTCATGACACATTTTTTGACTGCTGCGACTTATACTCCGGTGCGACTTATAGTCCGGAAAATACGGTATATCCATAATATATTTCTGTTTTGGGGGCGAGTGGGGGGGTCAGGGTACAAATCATTCATGGTATGCACTATATGGCTTTGCTCTATACGTCAGTGTATGCACATGTGTTAACTGGACATTAGTCTATGCAGTCTAGCATTTGCATGCGTTCAGTCTCACACGTAAAAACAAAAACACAAACACAACAGACTGGTCACACAATCACACACATGAACAGATTCAAATCATATGCACACACTGATACACTCTGGTGCGTGTACTCCTATCCAAAAGTAGGACTAAATTCACTTCATTAATTGGACAGTCTTTGCTGACAAGCTGTATGGGTCTAATGAGTTCAGACATGTTTGCATTGAGACTGTAGAAAGCCGTGGAAATACCACTTCTAAATTCTGGAAATTTCACATGGTGTGTTCGGTTGGAGTGGAGTATTTTGGTGAATATGGGTGTGTTGTGTTCACATCTCCCTTTGTAAACAAGTATAACTGTCTGTACCACTAATTGATTGCTGGGGTTTGTTTCCTTGTTGTGTCTACTACAGTACGTACAGTAGTCTACGAGTTTCATCAAGAAGTCAACTAGCTGACTAGTCAAATACTAAAATCACTAGTCAGTGCTGTAGGCAGAAGTCAAATAGTTGTGAACAAATTGGCAAAAGGCTAAACGGGTTAGGTATGCCTATGTATGGAAATACTTCACTGAAAATGAGACCTGTTCCATAGTGACACATAACCTGTGTACAGCTGTGTTAAAGTACAGTAAGAACAGGTGTGCTATGGATTAACCATCTAAAGATGAAACACCCACTGCCAAGCAGTAATGTTAGCACCAGCACTGTACCGGTACATAACGACTAGTTGACAACTATTATGAAAAACTAGTTAAAAAAACTAGCTAACTAGTAAAAAAGTAAAAAGAAAGTAATCGTGAAACTCCTAGTGCCACCTACAAGTTTGAAGTTTTGAAGTTTGCAAGATGTGCCATTAGAGAATGACTTGCAGCATGATTGGCTGAGGACATATCATTAACACTCCACCAAACTCTTACACTGCCATGTGTCTTCACTCCTTGTAAGAAGGAATGCATCTTTAAAATATGGGCCATTACGAATAAATAATTCAGACCTCAGATCTGTTCTGTGTGATGATGACCCTAACTGTCATTTGTGTGAATATAGAAGCATTGAAGCTGCAGACAGCATTTTCAAAATGTCCTGTAGTGCCTATTTAGTTGTCAGCGCTGATGGCTCAGGAATAGCAGCAAGCAGCTCCTCCCAGTGCTGCTAATCTCACACACATTCATTATGTGTGTGTGTGTGTGTGTGTGTGTGTGTGTGTGTGTGTGTGTGTGTGTGTGTGTGTGTGTGTGTGTGTGTGTGTGTGTGTGTGTGTGTGTGTGTGTGTGTGTGTGTGTGTGTGTGTGTGTGTCTGTCGTGTGTGTCTGTGTGTTTCTGTCAGTCCTTCTGTGTCATGTTAATCACTGGTAACGACTCAGCTCAACCCTCACCCATACCACAGTCACTGAAGACATGGCATGTCACCACTTTTGACGCTGACTTCAAGCTGAGGGTTGTGTGTTTGTTGCCACAACGGCCTGAGCAAATACCAAGTGGCTCAGCTGGAGTGGAAAGTGGCTTCTGGATATGTGGTCGGCCTGTTGTGGCAACAATAACAGCTCAACGCACCACTGTTACTTCACGTCTCTCTCAAATCAAAAATATTATGGAGCCCACCGTCTCTGATAGGTCACATATGTTTGTTATTGTTGAGTTTGAAAGCACTTCTGCTGTGACTCTTCCTGTCTGTCTCTTCTGTCTCATTATTCTTCTGTCTCTTATCTATCTTTGGAACTCTCTCTCTCTCTCTCTCTCTCTCTCTCTCTCTCTCTCTCTCTGTAATTTTGTCTTTCTCTTTCTCTTAGTGTGACTCGTTCAGTCTCTCTCTTTTCTCTCTCTCTCTCTCTCTCTCTCTCTGTAATTTTGTCTTTCTCTTTCTCTTAGTGTGACTCGTTCAGTCTCTCTCTTTCTCTCTCTCTCTCTCTTTCTGTAATTTTGTCTCTTTCTATTTCTCTCAGTGTGACTCTCGCTCAGTCTCTCTCTCTCTCTGTGTTTGCAGGCAGCCTGCAGCAGTGCGTCTCTTTCCCACCAGCATGGGCTTTGTGGGTGTGGCGGAGGTGGTGCTGTCGGGCGTGTCCTCCCCCTGCCTGCGGGTGGCCACACATGCAGCACGGGCCGCCACTGCCCTCCTCAGGTGAACGCAAGCGCACTCTGCCCGACCTTCATGCATCTGTGTGTGCATTTGTGCCAGGTGGACATGACCACAGTCCAGCATGTTTAAGCACATACACACACACACACACACACACACACACACACACACACACACACACACGCATGGTCTGAATAAAGATATGTACTAAGGGCCCTATCATGACATTCTAAAGTGCATCGTCACTCGTCAAAAGTCTATTCAAATTTAGTAGGATGTCCAGTTCACATTGGGAGGGGTTTCGTTATCAAACGTGGAGCTCATGGCGCAACAAGGTGTTCCTAGGTTTTTTAATCAGTCATATGGGTGTGTTTGGGGCGTAACATCATTTTAAACCAATGAGAATGACATCTGTCATTCCCTTTAACGGCGCAACGCGCAATATGTCAAATAAATGCATTGGTATTTTGGCATTCAACGGGGCATTTGAATGAGGCTGCTTGCGAGACCGTATGGAATAGTCATTCTTAAACCATGCTTTACTAAAACCTAGCATAGCCTTCACGCATTTGCACTCGTCTATTATTTGAACTCATTGGCAAAGTGAAACTAACTTCACCAAGGAGTCAGTCAACGACAAGACAGTTATATGCAGTTACTTTCACTATTGACTGACAATGGGTTACCACGAAAACATAGGCTGGAAAAAGCAACACTTACCCTAAAATTGCTCAAATGACTGAATAAAACAACATATATCCTGCAGAGGAGTTGCTTATATCTCGTGACAGTGCGTCTTCAGCTGTGCTCCATACGTGTCTCTCGCCTCTCCCCTAATCACTTTTAACTGTCATTACCAATTTGCAAATGATGGTGAATAACTACTCATTATGAGATGTACAGTATTTCGTAATATCTTTATTCTAATTATGTTTCCCATTGTAATCGTGCAATTTGTAATGCTTTTGCATGGGCGCGGCGCTGGTGTGCGTTCATGAATGATAGAAGGATGGTGCGTGCACCTGCCAATATGACTGTTGACATGCGCTCTTAAAATAGCATATGAACAACTCGCCAGTGACTTCTGACCAGGTTTAGGTGGTGTACGATAGCGATTTTTAGACAACACGCCAGGCCCCTCCCTAGGTTGTTAATTGCCACACCCCTGGGCAACAAACGTGCAAAATACCAAATTAAACTTTCCGCGGGTGAAAAACGAGCTTTACGCCATTCGCTGGTGCCCAAAATACAGCCCATGTGCTGCTACACCACACACAGAGGATATACATTCAAATACTTTTGTTAGCTGAATAGAATCTCTCTCTCTCACACACACACACAAAATCATACACATCTTTGTTCATTAATCAATGTACTAATGGAGAACTCTTATGGTAACCTTGGTAACTAATATGGAGAACTCTTATGGTAACCTTGGCCATGTGCTCATATCGATGTGAAATACAGCAGCAACTCTGCTGTCAGATGGAATAGAAGAAAATGAAATGTTAGTCAAAGTTACAAAAGGTTGTGAAAACTTTTTTTATCTATCCACAAAGAAGTATGCACTCTGTTCAGCCTAATGACTTCATGGCCATAACCTTATGTTACACAAGTGCCTGAGTTCTGAATGTGAATGTGTCTCTGCAGGCTACAGCACCAGTCGAGCCCTGTGCAGTATAAAGAGCTGAAGAAGATAGTTGGGGCGATCATCACTAGGTGCACTGAGTTACCCGTGCCCATTACTACACATCAGAGCACCACAGTAAGTTGCTTTTTTGAGTCATGAGCTGGATTTCCATCCAGTGTTGTAATGAACATTCTGACCATTCAAATGGTCCATTCAAAGAAATCCTGACTGGAAGCGCTTGAAATTTGCATGAAATCTTCTATTGCAAAGAATAATTGAATTAGTTACAGGGTAGGATTAACTCTTGCACAGCCTTGCATTTTTGAGGATAAAAACCCACCTATTTGTGTGTGTGTGTGTGTGTGTGTGTGTGTGTGTGTTTGTGCGTGTGTGTGTGTGTGCAGATGTATGATTGTGTTTGAGGCATTAACCTTGTCATTTATGTTCTCAGGGGGTCCCTGGTCCCAAACCCACCAACCAGGCCTCAAAGGCAGGGAGCTTCCTCCTCCAAGCCCTGGTCTGCTTCCAGGAATCCTGCAGGTCAGCGCTCCGTCCCTCTGTAGAACACTGATGTTTTGATAGATAGATCGATAGATAGATAGATAGATAGATAGATACATACATACATACATACATACATACATACATTCATACATACATACATACATACATAGATAGATAGATACATACATACATACATACATACATTCATACATACATACATACATACATACATACATACATACATACATACATTTATTGATCCCCAAGAGGAAATTCAAGATTTTCAGTGCCTGTCTTTTGATGCTGCTGGACTTTTTCTTCCGACAGAGGCGGCACTGTGATGGCTGCAAGTTTGAATGACTGATCCCTTCTACAGTATATGTATAAAAATAGCAAAATGTGTGTGTGTGTAGGCTTGCAGAGCAGTGTTCCTCTGAGCCCAGCCTGAAAGAGAACGCTTTCACAGCCCCCAACCAGCAGAGGAAGGACTCTCTGGAGGCCCTCTGTCTCAGCCTGCTGCGCAGCTGTGATACCGTCCTCATCCCTACTGTCACTGTGAGGCCCCAGACAGACTAGATATACACACACACACACACAAACTCTCTTTCACACAGGCATACATACCGTACTTCCGTAATTGCATAATTTAGAGATGCATATAGATTATTTTAAATTGGTGTATGTACTGTCTGTATGTGTGTGTGTGTGTGTGTGTGTGTGTGTGTGCAGAGGCTGTGTGAGCAGGCCCCCAGTAGCCAGGTGCTGCAGCACTTCTTCTCCATCCTCTCCTACCAGTTCACTCTGCTGCCCTCCCTCATGCCGCTCTTTGCCCTCAAACTGGGTGAGTGGCAGGGGTCAGGGGTCAAAGTAGTTCATTTGCAACATTCATTGAAATATACTGTTTACACACATTTACATTGCTGTGCACTGTATGTACACTGTTTCGTCTTCATAGTATCTGTACTGTATATTGTCTGTTTATTGCATCTTGCCTCGTCTGTAGTATATGCCTGTATTAATATTTTCTTATATGTACATTATCTACATAATGTAATTCATTGTCTATTTATTGTATTGCTAGAGAGCATAATTGGTGAAAAATATTCTGATTCTGAGCACACAAATACTGAGGGAGAAAGATTAATGCTTTTAGAACCTATTTGCAAAAGATTTAAGTGCTGAAAATGCAGGAAATTATATTTACTTTTTTCACTCTATTTTTCCTTGTCTTTTTTGGCAGCTTCATCTGGTTTCATTAGACTGGTATTGGAGCACAAGGCAGCTTTGTGCTCAGGAAACAGGTGATGAGCCATCATTTGGCATCATATGAGGCCCGCTGATTAAATAGAGCAGTTGAACAACAATAAGCATGCATAATATTACAGACTTGTTTTGTCCCTGTTTAGTCTTATATATGTTGGATGAAATAATGTTGATGTGTGTGATACAGTAGACTGCATTCTTTTTGATTTCCTCTCTCTCTCTTTCTCTCTCTCTCTTTCACTCTCTTTCTCCCACCATTCTTTCTCTTGCAGGAATTCAGGTCTGAATGCTGCCTGCTGTGACTTACTGCTAAAACTCTGTAAATGTCTCCTCTCTCAACCAGCCAGTTCACATCAGCAGGGTACGGGGTGTGTGTGTGTGTGTGTGTGTGTGTGTGTGTGTGTGTGTGTGTGTGTGTGTGTGTGTGTGTGTGTGTGTGTGTGTGTGTGTGTGTGTGTGTGTGGTGTATATATGTGTGTGTGTGTGTGTGTCTGTGTGTGTGTGTGTGTGTGTGTGTGTGTGTGTGTGTGTGTGTGTGTGTTCTCTACTGGGGATAGATCTCCCAAAAGCTTAAGTCCTGCCTGAAATAGAACTGAACTAGACATGGAATAAAAATAGATGTGTGATTATGTGTCACTACTGTTTCTCCCTCCCTCTCTCTTTCTCTCTCTCTTCTCCTACCCATCTCTGTTTCTCTCACCTTTCTCTCTACCCCATTCCCTCTCTCTCTCTTTGTCTCTTTGTCTCTCTCTCTTCTATCCATCTTTGTTTCTCTCACCTTTATATCTCCCCCTCTTTTCTCCACCTTCTCTCTCTTTCCCTCTCTCCTTACCTTTCTCACCTTATCTTTCACCTTTACCACCCCCTCTCTCTCTCTCTCTCTCTCTCTCTCTCTCTCTCTCTCTCTCTCTCTCTCTCTCTCTGTAGATGTAGAGGAGCAGTTGGGGCTGCTGGAGGCCTCTCTGCTGTCGCTGTGCAGCCGCCTGGCGGAATGGCCATCCCTGCTGATGGACGCCTCGGGGACCCCCAGAGCCACCCAGCACTGTCTCATCAGCCTGCTGCATGTTGCCCAGCTGCACGGGGACAGGTACGCACGAGCACACGGGGAACACACGCGCACTCATACGGATACATATACACTGACAGGATAGTGCAAATACACACACACACACATACATACACACACACACACACACACACACACACACACACACACACACACACACATACACACACACACACACACACACATGCATACACACACACACACACACACACACACACACACACACACACACATAAAAAGACAAATGAGAGAGTAAACATGTGGGCAAAAAAGTATTTCCCGCTAACACATAGAGCTTCACACATACGAATGCATAAGTGAGTAGCACCCACACAGACATAATGCATGGGGATTTGTGAAGCCGGACCAAAATGCCACAAAATGTCAAACGCTTGCTTGTGACTAATAAATATGCACAGATTATGCACTGACGATGTGGGTGGCAACGTCTTTGTGTGAAAATGTGTGTGTGTGTGTGTTTGTGTGCACAAATGTCTGGTCTGGTGTGTGTGCATATATGTGTGTATCCATGAGCTTGTCTGTGGCCTTCTGTTGGTATGCCCATTCTTGTCTCACTCCTGTTGGGGTTGTATGCCTGTGTGTGTGCATGTGTGTGTGTGTGTGCGTGCGTCGTGCGTCGCGCGTGCGTGCGTGCGTGCGTGCGTGCGTGCGTGCGTGCGTGCGTGCGTGCGTGCGTGCGTGCGTGCGTGCGTGCGTGCGTGCGTGCGTGCGTGCGTGCGTGCGTGCGTGCGTGCGTGCGTGCGTGCGTGCGTGCGTGCGTGCGTGCGTGCGTGCGTGCGTGCGTGCGTGCGTGCGTGCGTGCGTGCGTGCGTGCGTGCGTGCGTGCGTGCGTGCGTGCGTGCGTGCGTGCGTGCGTGCGTGCGTGCGTGCGTGCGTGCGTGCGTGCGTGCGTGCGTGCGTGCGTGCGTGCGTGCGTGCGTGCGTGCGTGCGTGCGTGCGTGCGTGCGTGCGTGCGTGCGTGCGTGCGTGCGTGCGTGCGTGCGTGCGTGCGTGCGTGCGTGCGTGCGTGCGTGCGTGCGTGCGTGCGTGCGTGCGTGCGTGCGTGCGTGCGTGCGTGCGTGCGTGCGTGCGTGCGTGCGTGCGTGCGTGCGTGCGTGCGTGCGTGCGTGCGTGCGTGCGTGTGTGTCGCTAAATAGAGATGTCAGGGACCGATTAGACATGCAGATTTAGAGTGTGTGTGTGTTGCGGGGTTGGGGTTCATGGCAAGCAAGAAGTTTGCAAATATATGAAGAAACTTGCAGAACTGCAGACAGTATGTTAGATCTAGTTGTGCATCTGATGTATACTTACAAGGTCTCAGAGGACATAGTACCTTGAAGGCAGTGAGGCAAGCAAAGTTCTGGAAAAAGCTTTTCAGACATGATGTACCACTCACATTCCTGTACTGGTTGCGGTGATATTGTATATTGCTGCACTGCAGCATGCCCACAAAATCAATATGCTTTCTGTATCAATTGATCAGGATCCAAAATTATTACAATCATTGCAGAAGATAATGTCTCATCCTATAACGTATTGCTGCAGCTGTACTGTCCACCCTTTCCCCCGACTGATCATTAGAGCAGGAAATCAAAAACCTTCCTTTAACGAAGCCACTGAAGACTCACAGTGCCCACTCTCAAACTAAACACGAGCTCGAAGAAAGCAAGAACTTTGAACACAGACACAATACTTGTGCACAATTCAGGTTCTGTCTAGTCAGAGTAGAGACACGGCATGGGCACATAAATAAATTAAACGTTTCCACATTCACTGCCTATAGAGTACACTGAATCACCTGTAGAGGATTGCTTCCCCTCATGCAGAAATGATTCGCTCCTCGACCAGTTCAACGAACAGAGACGCCACCATGCTCGCCAAACTTACTTACTGTACATTGGCTGGCCAAGCCAGACCACAGTCTTAGATAGATCTATAGATTTATTATATTGTCAACTCTTGCCAAACATTAGTGGGTGTAGAAGACACTAAAGATTATAGCTAAGAGCTTATGAGACACTCCAGGATGGTCCCCAGGGACCCTGGCTCTTGATAGCTCAGTCCTGCCAGATACATGTGCCAGCGAGACCGGGTGGCAGCAAATCACCCAGCACCAAGATTGGGGGCATTAGAACGCTGCCAAGGGGCACCAATGTGCCGTCCGTCAGAACATACTGGCGGAACATACACCTCTTGTATCAGCCTCCGCAAGCCAGACAAAGTGACTTTATTAACCCTAACCCATTAATACCCAGCCTGGCCCTTGCACGGCCGTTCCTCATCCCCCCTCCTGTGTCCACTCTAGTCGTTCGCCTTGTTTCCTCCTGGCCCGGGGATCTTCCCTGGTGTGGGAAACTTGCCGGTTCTGATGTGGTAGTTTGGAGATCAACCCAGACATCTTTTATTAAACCATAAATGTCTGGAGAGAGTAATATGTAGAATTTAGTGGAATATATTATACATAGTGTTAGGCCTCTAGGAAGAGTAGTTAATGCTCTGCATCAGCTAATGGAAATCCTAATAAAATCTTAATAATCCTAATAGGCCTTGGAAATAGTGCAGACCTCTTCTATGCTGCATTCTAACTTTAATATTTCCAATAATGAATATATACTGTATATTCGTGCAGATGGTGAAGAGAACAAATTAAGCGTACTTTATGAAAATTATAGTTCTGGTTCGTGATTATGATTGGTTGATCCTCCGCTTTGTGTCATCGCTTAGCTTTTCTGAAATCGTTGTAAACGACGGCCTCAGGAGGCTTATGGCTGATGTAAAGACCCTAACCTGACACTACACCTCTGTCTTTTGTCTGTCCTTCTTGCAGACGCTTGTGGTCAGCGGTGATGAGCGGCTGGCGGAGAGAGCCCTGTCTGAGCTGCGGTGCCTCCTGCAGGCCAGAGGGGGCAGTGACGGGGCGCTGCCAACGCTGCTTAGGCCCGCGCTTCTGCAGCTGCTCCAGAGGCTGGCCTGCCACAGCACCGGCAGCAGCCAGGGGCCCGGACCCTCGGGTCAGACACACTCACGCAGACACACACACAGATAAACAACAGACAGACACACACACACACACACACACACACACACACACACACACACACACACAGATAAACAACACACACACACACACACAGAGAAACAACAGGCAGGCAGACAGTCAGTGAGGGTGACCCGAAGCCACAAAGCCCTATCATACTCATACTCAGTGTTCCATTAACTTTTTCTCTTTTTCTGTGTCTAGTTCCATGTCTCCCTTTCAGACACCACCACTCAATTTCACACTGTCTTCATCGTATTCTCTCATTTTGGCTGGTTCCCTTTCTTTTTTGGTCTTTTCTATTCGCTTCTTTTTTCCTCATATCTTTCTTCATCTTCCTGCCATTACTGTAGGCCAACCGCTGTTCGTACAGTCTGTTTCCTGCTCCTGCACTTATTCTTATTCTGATTCACATTCTCATTCACTCTCGCTTTATTCCCTCCCTCCCTCCCTCCCCTTCTCTCTCTCTCTCTCTCTCTCTCTCTCTCTTCTCTCCCTCCCTCTGTATGGCGGCCCATTCCCCTGTGTCATTACTCATGCAGTGCTGAATTTTGCCCTGAGATGGGTGTTAGTTTAATTGCGTCTCAGAGGGCCATATCAGAACAGTGTCTACACCGGGTCAAACACACCCCTCCTCTGCAGCCCTAAATTACACACATTACACATTTATATCACACCGCCTTGGGAGCGAGCAGGGAAGAATATAGAACAGGTGGCAGATGAGGTGAAGCGCCCCTGTCTATTTCGCTCCCTTTCTCTTTCACTCTCTCGCAAAAAAATCCATCTCACTCTCTCTAAAATGCTCTCCCTCTTCCAATCGCCTTCTCCATCTGGTGCAGTTTTTCTGTCCATCCTCTTGTGTCTTAGCCTGGCTAGCGCCACCACTTCTCATTGAGACGTGGTCTGGGAACCAAACGTTAATTTTCTCGTATTTGAAAAAAATGCCCAGATCCGTTTATTGGGTGCCACGGATGTCTATCAAATGCGTCTGTGCATAGCTCATCATCGCCTTGCTTTCCCCTTGTTCTGTGATTGGTCCCCTATCTCAGGCGAAAATTTGCTCCATGGTCTCCAGGCTGCCTTAGCAGCGTGAATCAAATCGCGCGCAAGGCAGCATGGGAACACCCAGGCTACTTGTGTCTTTCCCTCGTTGTTGTTCTCCGTTTTCTCTAACCATTCCTCCTTTCTCCGTGTCTCCATCCCTCCATCTCTCTGTCTGTCTCTGCAGCTCCCTCTGCTCTGCCTCTCATCCTGCAGCTGTTGTGTCTGATGCAGACAGCGCCGTCGGCGGCCAGTGAGATGGACGGCACCGACTTCAAACTGCTCTTCCACGGTAAGGTCGCAGGTCAAGTGTCGGGACCCTGAGGTCATGCAGACACTAATCTCTCAGACAGTCAGTGTCCTGCATCAGAATGTCTGAATGTTCTCCTACTCCACTGCGTCTGTCTGTCTGAAACGTTCCACATACTCGACGCACCCGACCGGTAGCGCGACAATGTGACGTCACAGAAGCGCCGCAACCATTTATACTCACGCGTCGTGGTCACGACACTAGTTGCAATATTCTCCTGAACAGAGGTGTCGCTGTTGTGAAAAGATTAACACTAAGTACGTTACACAGCAGAAGAAGCTGCATTAAGAAACACTAGTAGCAGAGAATGTAAACGGGATCTGCTATTAGCTAGCCTCTGTGATGGTACTTCAGACTTTGGTTGCTACTATTCACAACTACCACCATCATTATCATCTAGTTTCCAAGGTGTGCGCACAGGTAGATAGATAGATGGATATATAGATGGATACTTTAGTCATCCCGAGGGAAATTTTAATAATTTAAACAGTTTAGTTAGCTGGCTAGCTAGCTAGCAGCTGGCTGAGTTTGTGTAATTTCCTGAAGTGAAAAGAGATTTTGTTCAGGCCTTAATAGATATCCTTTGTTTGAAAATAAATCGTTTTTATTCTTTCCTCTTAATTCCATGTGTTGCAACTCTCGCTGGTAACTTTGTTAACTTATCCAGCAAACTATTAAAAATTCATGACTATCAAAACACTGCAACTCTCGCTTGCCCTCAAACTAGTCCATCTTCCTGTTTCCGCTTTGTCGCGCTCGTCTGAAAAAAAATGAGTGGTGTGCTACCTCGGGCTACCTGGCTAAAATCCTGGCGCGCCAGCAAGATCTACGTCATTTTGACGTCACGGTGTTGCGCTACCGGTCGGGTGCGTCGAGTATGTAGAAGCCCTGAGTCTCCTCACATGAACAGCTGCTGTCAGTCGTTTCCCTTTCTGATAGATAGATAGATAGATAGATAGATAGATAGATAGATACTTTATTGATCCCCAGGGGAAATTCAAGAAACTGTGTTTCCCTTCATTTGCATCTGTGTGGCGTCCCCTTTGAACAGCCACCCAAACAGCTTTCTGTTGTTGTCCCTGCAGTGGAGAGTGTAATAGGATGTATGCTTTGGCTGCTGACCATCCATAATTACTGTACTTGATTTTGATTGTCAGAGAGTGAGTGGCCTTCATGAATTGCTGGTTTATTGAAATTCCTGAATGTGTGTGTGTGTGTGTGTGTGTGTGTGTGTGTTATTCATGTAGTGAGTAACCTTGCAGGGAAGCTGAAGGCAAACAACAAGGAAACTCTCCTACCAGCTCTTAACTACCTGTATTGTTGCCTTGCTCTCTCTCCCCCTCACTGTAGTGACAGAGGTAAGACACATACACATTCAGTACACAATGTCCTGTTTAAATGCTATGATACAAAGAAATATGACACTATGTGGTACCACACAACATTGTCCATGCAAAATGAATTCACCTCGCAGCTGATAGTCACAAGAATAATTTTCTTGTGTAAACCAAATAAGTTTGTCACACCACAGAAAAAGATGGCATCTACCTCCCGGACAAATCTGAGGAAATAAAAGAAAAAGTGCAGTGTATTAAATTAGGTATGAAAATTGTGAAAAAAGGACTGGTATGCTCTGTTCTCAAATGCACTAGACAGGTCCACTAACTGTCCTGGAAGCATACCCACTGTCTAACCATATATTGGTGTCAACCATTTTCATACCAGCTGAATCTAATTAGAACAACTCATCAGCCAGATGGATGAGCAAATTAGTGATCCAATCTTGGCTTACATGGTCTTTAAGCTATTTATGGAACCTGACGGGCCTTTATGTTATATTCAATGAATTCTACATTTTGCATTTGTCTTAGAGCTGAAATCGGGCCATAAAAGATAGGCCTGACAAGGCCCGAGCCCAACAGAAATCAGCTCGAGCCCGATAAGTATACATTTTGATTGACAGCTTTTTAAAAGCCTGAACCCGTTTACAGCCCGACGTTATTCAAATGCACACAGCTCTTTTGCCTTTTGTCAAGAATGACTCATTTATAATTTTTTTTAACATCTCAGCACTCACACTTACAGCATACACTTAACCTATAAATAGGCCTACATGCCTATAAAAATTAGTCTTTCTTAACAAATTAATTCAAGATAAATTCTAAACTTAGAGAGGTATTTAGCAATAACGAAATAAAACACGAAAGACACGAAAACGGGACTTGCTTGCGGCCGCCTCTCCACAATCACCAATACCAGTATAAATAGGCCAACGCGCCAATGAAAAGGAGTCTTTCTCAACAAATTAAATTAAGATGAATTCTAAATTAAGATGGGTATTTGCCAATAACAAGATATATTATAATAATAAGAGTTTACAGGAACCCTCCCATACGCAGCACCGACATTAATTAGTTCTTGCGCCAGCTCTTCAAACCCCTCATCATTTACGATATTAAAAAGCCTAATGTCTTTACAGCAAAAGCTGACACACTTCTCCGTCACCGTTTGTTTCACCTTTGCAGGGATGGGTTTTGATGCTGTAACAAACGATGTGATTGTAGGTTGATCCTGGACACTGGCAGGTGTTGAACAGCTTCGATCAACATGCCTTATCAGCAGTGTTGGGAACGTTACTTTAAAAAAGTAATTAGTTATAGTTACTCACTACTTGTTCCAAAAAGTAACTGAGTTAGTAACTGAATTACTCTATGATAAGAGTAACTCGTTACCAGGGAAAGTAACTATTTTCGTTACTGTAAAAAAAAAAAAAAATTGCTATACTGTATGTCAAAGAATTTGGATTTTTTTGAGCAGTTTTGAGCAGCCAGTTGAAATGAGTAGAACAGACAGGTGTTTGTAGGCTACATAACTTTCGATATTTATTAGATAGATAGATAGATAGATAGATAGATAGAGATAGATAGATAGATAGATAGATAGATAGATAGATAGATAGATAGATACTTTATTGATCCCCAAGGGGAAATTCAAGATATTGCACATCGACAGACCTACGGTTGACTTCAGCCTGTGTCATAGCTTTTTGTCGTGAGGCAGAAAGATCTAGCTTTTGCTGCTTGGAGGACTTTGCTCCAAGTCCTTCTTTGCTAGTTGATGGCGAGCTATCATCTGTGGTGGAGGTATCGGTGTTTTTGGCCACTAGCTTTAGATGCGTGTGTGAGATGCTTCATTAAATTAGAGTTGCTTACAACGGATGTCGACAAAGTCTTCGCTTCTGGACATAATGTACACATTACATGCACGTTCTTGCCGTTGACCTCAATGAATTTGAAGTAGTGCTTATATCTCCACCTTGAAAATGCCAACTTTTCATCGGATTGCTCCAGACCTCTGCTTTTTCGTCAAATCTTTATTTTAGCTGTTGCGTGTGTGGCGCGTGTGCTGGCAAGTGTGTAAAAACACTGGCTCTGATTGGCTACCATGAAACATGACTCTGCCTTAGCCAATCATAATCGATTAGCCTACGTCGTTATTAACCCACCTCCTCACTAGCTGTGAGCCAGGGGTGCGTTCGGATTGCACAGTTTATTCAATCAATGCATAGTAACGCACCGCATTTAACGTCCAGTAACGTTAACGCCGTTGTAACGACGGGAAAAGTAATTAGTTAGATTACCTCGTTACTGAAAAAATAACGTCGTTCCAAACACTGCTTATCAGTGACAAAATCGTTTTGCTGTCGTGCTTTAACAGAATGTCGCATCTTTTGCATTTCACATAATCCACTGGGTCATTATTCTCATTATGCACATGGTCAAAACTTTTCCACACCTCAGACTTTGGTTGCTTTGCCGGTGCAACCCAAACGCCAGCATCCGTTTCACCTCCTCAGCATCCATTTTCGCATCTTTCTCCCGCTAATCGAAACGCATCACCTGACCGCTCATTTACCCCCCAAGCCGGAGCGCATGCCCGGAGCCTGTCTAAAATGATGAAATTAAGACCGAACACGACCGAATCCGTCCGGTCTCGTTGGATTCGGTAAAGATCTTAAGCTCTTTTAGTGATTACATTTTATCATACCTTTCACAAACACTGAGATGAACTGTATTGATTAAGAGCTCAGACTGTTTTGGGGAAATACAACTTGTCTATAAGGAAATTGTTTTTGCTATGGATCAGTGGTGAAATCCTTTATACTAACATTGTTCTGGATTACTGACCACACTCATTTCTCATTTGTATGTGCCACAAGCACAGCCTGCAGAAAATAAGACTTGGCCAAGTCTCCTGGTACATTTCCACTGTGTTTCTCAATGATATTTTTAAACTTGTTTGCAACCCATTTACAGCCATTCACTGAAAAAAAGGCTCCATTTGAAAAGTCAATATCATATTGTGTGCATCTAGTCAGGGAACCTTTGCACAAACAGTATTGCAATCTGTGTGTGCCTTCGCCCACACACCTCAGGTGCAGAACCAGAAGTGACCTTGTCCTATGCTTTACTTTGCACATTCCTGCAGGCATAAGAACAGGCCCATCCACACAAGAGCACCAACACTCACGGCACAACAGTGCGTGACTTTGATGCTAAACACATACTTCGAGTGATGCACTCCACACTCTCAGCACAGTAAATACCCAATTAATGCAGACCAGAATTTTAGTAGCATTGTGCAGACATGTGTAGATTTAGTACTGCAATAAATGTCTGGGTCTTTAAGTGCTACACATAAGGGCCAGCTCAAGGTGCATGAGCTCCTGAGCAGCCATAGCTGTGTTTGAAATGGTGAACTCAAGAGAGGTTTCTATGTAGTGGGTGAATGATTGAGCGAGTGATTGAGTGGACGATTCAAACTCAGCTTGTGACTGATCTGAGTACAGCTGAACTACTCAAGTATTACATTCAGTCCATGATTCTGCACTGTTTGGCTGCTACATGTTTTACCTCCATCTCGCTCCCGCTCCCTGCTTCTGTCCTTGCTTTGATCTCTTATTTCCACTCCCTCCACTCCATGCCCTTTATCTCTTGCTATCTCTCTCTCTTTCTCTTTTCTCTTTTTCTCTCTCTCTCTGTCTCTCTCTCTCTCATGCAGCTGTGTCCATGTTGCTGTGTAACACTGGGCTGATGGAGCAGATACAGGCATTGCTGGACCTCTCCTCCTCATCCTCCTCTTCTTCCTTCTCTTCTCCTCCGTCCAGTCTGCTCAGCTGCGCTCGTCTGCTGCTGTCCTCCCTCATCATCCTCCAGCACACACATTCTGCTCAGGTGCTTCACGTAACACACACACACAATACTCAACGCCAGCAGTGACACTATTCTCTGCTTAACCCCTCACTCGTGCTCAATATTCCCTTCGTCCTTGCAAAACACACACACACACACACACACACACACACACACATACAGTCCCTCTGAAATATTTACCCACACAGATCCGCACACAAACACTCTTTTTTTTACGCTGTTTCAGTGTCAGCTCTCACACTCAAAGGAAGTCTTCAACTGTCTCTGCAGGAGAGTTAGTTCCCAAAACTGACTGAACAAAACATACAGATGCACTCAAAGCACACATAGACACACGGATATGCACCTCTCCCAGAAAGCCCTCTTCCTGCGATGCAGGTCTCCATGGAAACAGCCTCTTGTAGTAATGGCCAGATACAATGTCTCGGTCCTGCAGAGCAGTGGTACCCAAACTTTAATCAGACATTGGGCTCAGGGAACATTTGACCTTCAAGATGTACTCTGAAATTCAGGGTTTGTGAATAATGAATTATGATAAATGATTTACATAATTTTAACTCTGCTTTTACAATTTGTTTAGGTCATTATAATGAACGCATACAGAGAGACAATTAATTATGCATTGCTTTCTAAATCTGTGTTGAAGTCTAAAGATTTTTCCTAAAGGACAAGAGGACAATAACGAAATGGTTTAATGGGAACTTGAAAACATTTAGGGTAAGGCTATTTGCACCCCTGGTACAATTAGCAGTGTATGCTATTCGTACCCTGGTGCAATTAGAAGTGAATTCTATTCGTACCCCCGTCTGGTACAAATATCAATATATGCTATTCGTACCCCGGTGCACACAGCAATGTGTTCTATTAATACCCCGTCTGGTACAAATATCAGTGTATGCTATTTGCACCCCTGTGCATTTACTCTGGCAAATTGTAATAATAATAATAATAAAGCTTTATTTGTATAACACCTTTCATACACAGAATGCAGCTCAAAGTGCTTTACATTTGAAGCATGTAACACAATAATAGTCAGTCAGTCATTATCAATCACTTTTCTTTGCTGTTTATGTTATACTCAGCAACATATCAAAAATATAGAAAATGACGTCATAAGACTGGCAGCCTTAACCCTCTTACCCCCCACAAGCACGCCATATGGCAACTGTGGCAAGGAAAAACTCCCATATTCCAGGAAGAAACCTTGAGCAGAACCTGACTTAATAGGGGGAGCCCATCTGCTTCTGGCTGGCTGCGCCCCAATAGTAACAGATGTAGAATAATCTGAAAATGTAGTCTACAGGATAAGATGAGTTAACTAAAAGCTTTCCTGTACAGGTATGTTTTCAGATCTTTTTAAAAATATTTACTGAACTTCGCCTGCTTGATGTACAGAGGCAGGGTGTTCCATAGTTTGGGGGGGCATAATGGATAAACGCAGCTCTCCACTTTGTTTGTGGAGCACTTTAAAATGCGATTAAAGATTAGAATTGGATGATCTAAGTTTCCTTTGTGGTTGATAAGATATTAAAAGCTCAGAGATATATGAAGGTGCTATGCCATTCAGAGCTTTGTAAGTAATTAACATAACCTTAAAAAATCAATTCTATAGGAAATAGGGAGCCAGTGCAGTTCAGCCAACACAGGGGTGATGTGTTCTCTCTTCTTAGTCTTAGTTAAAGTCTAGCAAAGAGAGTTCTGTATGAGTGCCAATTTCTTTAGATGTTTTTGGGAAAGACCAGTGAAAAGTGCATTGCAGTAGTCTAACCTGCTAGTGATAAAAGTGAATTAAGCTTTTTCTGCATCTTGTTAAGTTAAAAAATGCGACTTTGGCAATGTTTCTCAAGTGGAAATAGGCTGTCTGAGTAACTTTTACTGATATGGGGCTTAAAACTTAACTCTGCATCTAAGATGACACGAGAGGCTTGTTACTTTTGGTTTGACCTGGTGTGCCAAGTTCCCCAGATTACTAAGAATAATATCTCGCTTTAGTTTTGGTCCAACCAGAAGTACCTCTGTTTTGTCATCATTTAGTTTCAAAAGTTTTTGCTCATCCACTGATTAATGGAGGTTAGGCATGCAGTGAGGGAGCAAAGGCCATCTGGGTTAGTTGGCTCCACAGAAAGATACAATTGGGTATCATCTGCGTAGCTGTGGAAGTTTACATTATGCTGACTTATGGCGTTTCCCAATGGAAGCATATATAGAGAAAATAGCAGGGGACCAAGGCAGCTCCCCCACACACCAAAAGGCAAGTCATGTTTTTTCAGATACATGATCTCCTAGACTGATATAAAAATCTCTGCCAGTAATGTAGGTTTGAAACCAGTTTAGAGCATTATCAGAGAGATTCCACCCACTTCAAGGCGGGTGAATTAGGATGCTATGATCAATGGTGTCAAATGCCGCACTCAAATCCAGAAGAATAAGGATTGAGACTTTTGTTTGGTCGGTAGCTAGTCTGAGATCATTGACTATCTTTACTAGAGCCGTTTCTGTGCTGTGATTTGATCTAAAACCTGATTGGAATTTTCAAGGATACTGTTTTCAAGGAGGAAGGTATTTAACTGATTGCAAACAACTTTTTTTCAAGTACTTTGCTCAAAAAAAAACCATAGATTTGATATAGGCCTGTAGTTGCTCAGATTGGTATGGTCAAGTTTTGACTTTTTTAAGTAAAGGTTTCACAACAGCGGTTTTAAAAGCAGTTGGAAATATACCTGTTTCTAATGAGGTATTTATTACCTTGAGAAAAAAAAGGGAGCTAAGCCATCATATACTTTTGAGGAATGTAGTAGGGATTGGATCTAAAACAATATGTTGAGGAGCCGGTTTGAGTTATAATTTTACCAAGCTCAGATTGAGTAATAGTGCTAAAGGACCTTAATTTTGGGGGGCTGTTTTTGGGTGTACTATCAAACATATTACTTGTGTTACCAATAGCCTCCCTTATAGAAATGACTTTGTTTTTTTGAAGAAGTCTGCAAATCTCTTCGCATCTTAGAGAGGGTGCCTGACTGAGTGTATCAAAAGGTGTTTGATGCAATAGCCTATCAATGGTAGAGAACAACACCCTAGAGTTTCCACTGTTTTCAGCAATTACCTTAGAGAAGTGGTTCCTCCTCTCTCATTCGGATAAGCTCTATTATAATTTGCAATTTTTTCTTTTTAGAATGGCACGGTGAACCTGTAACTTAGTTTTTTCTCCATGTTCTCTCAGCTTTCCACATGATCTTTTTAGATCATGGATATTTTCGTTCATCCAAGGTGTCAGTTTGCTACAGGGCCTTTTTTTAGTCTTTAAGGGTGCCACTCTGTCAAGCAGAGCGCCTAATTCACGATTAAGAGCCTCTACCATTTGATCAATGGGATGATGTAAAATATCTAAATTCACAATGTAATAAAACATAATAAAATATCTAAATACACAATGTAATAAAACAAAATAAAAAAAAACGAGCAACATGTTTTTGTTGTTACGTTACAGGGTGTGAATAGCTGTGTAATGAACACTCTGAATAAGGTATGCTGTTTGCATCAATGTATAGTTAGAAGTGGATGCTATTCGTACCCTGGTGTATATAGTAATGTATGCTATTTACACCCTGGTGCATGAACTAGCTAATTGTTGCAATCAAAACTTCCGTTTGAGAACCGATTGCTTGTTCAAATTGCGCGCCTTCTCTCCAGAGACGTTGGTACACGTGCGCACTCACTCTGCCAAAACGCATGCGGGAATCGAACCCCAGTCTCCCACATACTAAACCGTGTCTGTGACCACTGCACTATCCGCTTCCACATCTTGATGGGTGTTTGCAGGTTTAGTGTATAGGCCTGAGTGTCATATTCATGACAGTTGTATGTGTTCAGTTTATAGGCCTGAGTGTCATATTCATGACAGTTGTATGTGTTTTGTTGTTATGTCACAGGGTGTGAATAGCTCAGCTGTGTGGCCAAGTCTATTTGTACCAGGGGTGTAAATAGACACTCTGAAACATTTAACACTTGTGGCTCAATAGGTAAAGTGTCAGGACTAGAATCCAAGGGCTTCCTGTAGTTCAAGAGTGCATGGGTTCAAATCCCAGCACTGGCATAAGATTGGGTGTCTCTAGCACTGATGAGATTGGATTGTGTCTGACCTGGTATTGCTCCCTCCGGGGTAAGCTCTGACCAGGATATGAGGACACTAATCTTCTCTCTGAGCTGACAAGGAAATGTGTGGGATGAAGATGTTAGCTTTAAGTTTTACCTAGCAGTGGTAGCGCAGTGCTAAGGAGCTGGGCTCGGAAGGCATTTAACACCGAGTTGCTCTGGGGACAATGGCCTTTGTAATATAATTGACATGTGAAATTCGCTTTGGATAAAAGCATCTGCTAAATGAGTAAAATGTAAAAGTAATCACTTGATAAAACATAATCATAATGATTATGACCATACAGTAGAGAGGAACTTATAAAGCACTGATAAAGCAAAATGACTTGGAAATCTACTTCTATACTGGAGTTCATCCTTGGAACTGATGTGTTCTGGCCATCACTTGAAGCAGTTTCAAACTCTCCTCTCCCTTCTGACCCCTCCTCCCCGCAGGTGCACATGTGTGTCCGAGTGGATCTGGGTGCCATGGTGCAGCTCCTGAGCTGCGGGAAGAGACATGCAGACAACCTCTCTCTGGGTAAACCACAAAGAACCAGTACCAAGTTAGAATGACCCCTGGATCTCAGTCCCACCTAAGGTCCCTGAATTATGCAGTCGGCAGTGGCAGTGCTGCACCTTCAGTCCAGCCGCCACGCTCAAAGTCACTTCCTTTAACTCATTGAATTAAACAGCCAAGCTGTTTTCGGAAGCTTTGTCCTAGAGTGCCAGCGATCTAGACCATTGTTGATGATTTTTGTACAACCACAGCATATTTTGTGTTATAGCTATGAACACATACAATGGCTCGTTTAAAAGGTGAGACTTTAAGCTCTCAGTGGGTGCAAACCGTGTATTTCTACACGCCTCTGTTCCTGAGAAATCCCAAGCTAAACAGTGGCTAGTTTTCATCAAAATCGCTGGGTTTTTTTCTAGAAATAGAGATATAATGTCTTTCATGAAATATGAAGTGTTACCTGTAAACTTTCTGGGAAGTGATCAGCGAGACCTGGCGAGACTGCCACCTAGTGATAGACCCACGAAAATGGCCTGGTTTTGAGATGACGTGCATGCGTCACTGACTCCACCCAAAGCGGCAACCGAGTTATGATAAAATGTCCAGATAAAATGTCCAGATTTTCATGTGTTTTCATGAGTTTTCGATCGTCATATATTTCATTTCCATTCATCACAGAGTTCCCAAAATCACATATAAGGTGTGTTAGAGTGTCTAGTTTCATAATTTAAAAAAAAAGCTAAAAACGTTATATTACGCTTTTGGCACTCAACGCATGGGAAGGAAAAACTTAATATTATGTTTTTGGCACTCAATGAGTTAAGCAGTGTCTCCATAATGACTAGACAGAACTAAATGCCCCCATCTCCATCTAGCCATTGACAGTCGCGATAAGAATCACTCACTAATTACCTCTGATGTCTCTAGTGCTTAAGAGACTAATGCATGCCAATTACGGCTCCATCTTCTTTTCTTTTCTGTCTTTTTTTTTGTATTTGTGGCGTTCATTATCTCAGTCCTCTGTCTCTCTCTCTCTCTCTCTCGCACTCTCTCACTCTGCACTCGAGTGCTGCCGTCTGTGTGTGAGGTGTTATCTCAGAGTACGCACATGACGACAAAAGATTCATTAGTGTTAATCTGCTGGCCTGCAGCTCTGTGTGAGTCCCACTCCCTGTCCCTCACTGTTTCACTGAGTAACTCCTCTGTATCGCCAGACCTGTTTTTCCTCTCTCCTCTTCTCTCTTCTCCTCTCTCCTGTCTTCTCTTCTCCTCTCATCTACTCTCCTCTCCTCTCTTCTCTTCTCCTCTCATCTCCTCTCCTGTCTTTTCCTCGCCTCTCGTCTCTTCTCCTCTCATCTCCTGTGTTGCTGGCTCTCCTCCCTCCTATATCATTGTCTCTTCCCCAGTACTGCTGCCCTTTACTCTTCTGTGCCAGCTCATTTCCCACCTCAGAATTTCTCATTTTCTCATCCCAATTTGTTCCATTCAGTTTGTTTTCTCCTGCTTTCTCATCTCTGTCACCCTCTGTCTTTATCTCTCTTTCTTTCACTCCCTCCCTCCCTCCCTCTCTTTCCCTCTCTCTGTATCCTTCTCCACCACATCCTCTCTCCCTCCCCTCTCTCTCTCTCTCTCTCTCTCTCTCTCTCTCTCTCTCATCTATCTCTCTGTACCTCTCTCTCTCTCTCAGCCTGTTTGGTGCGGCTGCTGCAGGCAATGCTGGATGTGGAGCTGGCCTCTCCCCTGCTGCAGCTGGAGGAGGGGGCCGTCGGGGTGAGACAGCGCCCCCTACAGCCTGTCGACAGTGCCCTGCACCCGCTGGGCTCCCACGGGGCCCACGCTCTCGTCGCCGCCCTCCACGGCCTCCTGCTGCAGGTCTGACCACACTCCTTTACTCTCCAACACACACACACAGACTCATACACACACACACACACACACACACACACACACACACACACACACACACACACACACACACACACACACACTGCTGAGGAGAGAAGAAAGGGCCAAGAGTAAAAGTGTTTCACACACTGAAAAAGGTTTGGTTTTGGATTTGTGTCCGGACTCTTTCATACAGATATTGCAGCTGTTAACTGCAGTGCTTGCGTGGGTGGTTTATTTCCTTTGTTTGCTCGTCCTCCTCTCGTTTACTGCTCAGGCTCTACCCCCTGCACCCTCAGGCTCTACTCCCTGCACCCTCAGCCTCTACTCTCTGCACCCTCAGCCTCTACCCCCTCCACCTTCAGCCTCTACTCCCCTGCCCTCAGCCTCTGCTCTCTCTGCACCCCTCAGCCTCTACCCCTCCACCCTCAGCCTCTACCCCCTCCACCTTCAGCCTCTACTCCCTGCACCCTCAGCCTCTACTCTCTGCACCCTCAGCCTCTACCCCCTCCACCTTCAGCCTCTACTCTCTGCACCCTCAGCCTCTACCCCCTCCACCTTCAGCCTCTACTCCCTGCACCCTCAGCCTCTACTCTCTGCACCCTCAGCCTCTACCCCCTCCACCCTCAGCCTCTACCCCCTCCACCTTCAGCCTCTACTCCCTGCACCCTCAGCCTCTGCTCTCTGCACCCCTCAGCCTCTACCCTCTGCGGTCCCCAGCCTCTAGTCACTGATTCCTGCTCTACCCACTGTAGGACATTCTCTGCTCTACCCTCCTCACCACCTATAACACTTTCCTCTATCTCAAGGCCTGTTCTCACTCTTGAAACGGGGATACTCATCTGATATGATGCAACTCCCTTCTCTGCTCACACTCTCTGTGCTCTCTGGAGCTCCCCAGCCTTAGATGCCCCCTTAGCGTCTTGTTTATCTCGTTCTGCGGAGTACTGCTTACACGGTGTTGCCTCTGTGCCTCAGGGAAAAGGCTTGGGTTTTGGGATCAATAGGGCCGGGCTGCTGAAGGCTGTGCCAGCCCTGCCAGAAGTTGTCTCTTAGCCTCGGTCTCGCTGCTAGGTAGCAGCCTCTACTCTCTGCACCTCAGCCTCTACTCTCTGCACCTCAGCCTCTACCCTCCACCTTCAGCCTCTACTCTCTGCACCTCAGCCTCTACTCTCTGCACCTCAGCCTCTACCCTCCACCTTCAGCCTCTACTCTCTGCACCCTCAGCCTCTACTCTCTGCACCTCAGCCTCTACTCTCTGCACCTCAGCCTCTACTCTCTGCACCTCAGCCTCTACTCTCTGCACCTCAGCCTCTACTCTCTGCACCTCAGCCTCTACTCTCTGCACCTCAGCCTCTACTCTCTGCACCCTCAGCCTCTACTCTCTGCACCTCAGCCTCTACTCTCTGCACCTCAGCCTCTACCCCTCCACCTTCAGCCTCTACTCTCTGCACCTCAGCCTCTACTCTCTGCACCTCAGCCTCTACTCTCTGCACCTCAGCCTCTACTCTCTGCACCTCAGCCTCTACTCTCTGCACCTCAGCCTCTACTCTCTGCACCTCAGCCTCTACTCTCTGCACCCTCAGCCTCTACTCTCTGCACCTCAGCCTCTACTCTCTGCACCTCAGCCTCTACTCTCTGCACCTCAGCCTCTACCCCTCCACCTTCAGCCTCTACTCCCCTGCACCCTCAGCCTCTACTCTCTGCACCTCAGCCTCTACTCTCTGCACCTCAGCCTCTACCCTCCACCTTCAGCCTCTACTCTCTGCACCTCAGCCTCTACTCTCTGCACCCTCAGCCTCTACCCCCTCCACCTTCAGCCTCTACTCCCTGCACCCTCAGCCTCTACTCTCTGCACCCTCAGCCTCTACCCTCTGCAGTCTCAGACTCGCTGCCTACTCACACTGACCAGCCTCTAGTCACTGCATTCTCTGCTCTACCCTCCACCTTCAGCCTCTACTCTCTGCACCTCAGCCTCTACTCTCTGCACCTCAGCCTCTACTCTCTGCACCTCAGCCTCTACTCTCTGCACCTCAGCCTCTACTCCTCTGCAGTCTCAGACTCTACTCTCTGCACCTCAGCCTCTACTCTCTGCACCTCAGCCTCTACTCTCTGCACCCTCAGCCTCTACTCTCTGCACCCTCAGCCTCTACCCTCCACCTTCAGCCTCTACTCTCTGCACCTCAGCCTCTACTCTCTGCACCTCAGCCTCTACCCTCCTTCTGTCTCACCTATGTGTGTGTGTGTCTGTGTGTGTGTGTGTTTTGCAGAAGCAGGAGGGACTGCTCAGTGTGTCTGTGAACTGTCTAAGGTCACTAATGGGTTTCCTGCATAAGAGATGCCCCTCCACAGGTAATGAAGAATCAGTTTGTGTGTGTGTTGGGGGGGAGTACTGTATTGGCCACATGCATAATAGATCCCTTTTATATCTATTCACACAGTTAATGCAACAGCAGCGTTTGAAACAACCTGTGTGCTACTTTCTAAAATAATTTTTGCCTTTCAAATTAAACCACCAGAAAAAACACTTTTACTGATAAAACCCAAAGTAAAATGTAGATTTAAATGTTTATTAAACATTACCGTTGCCCTGTTATTGGTCATCTCTCTCTTAGAGGACTATTTGGGCATCTTAGACTTCAGAGCTCAAGCCATTTTCTGTCCTTTTTGTTAATTTGTATATTGTATGCTAGCAATAAACAATAATGCCAAGCAGACAGTACAACTTTTTCGATTTCAGATAACTCCAGGTCAGAGTGTCAATGTGTGATGTAAGGGATAATGGACGACACGGTGGTCTGTTCACAAAAATGAATGCACGGTCGAGGTTTTAAAACGGCCCCGACGTGATGCGGAGGGCCGTTTAAACCTCGTAAGTGTATTCATTTCTGTGAACAGACCCTGTGGAGTCCATTATCCTGCTTATTCCACTGTTGCCACTTGCGTTGTGTTTATTTCCTGTTACAATTTAAACGTTTTAATCGCTAAAACTGTCTTGTTTGTAAAATTAATTTCTTCCGACACATATCAACTAACTTCTCAACTTGCAGGACAAACTGCTGTTACTAGTTCTAAATGGATGGTTGCTACGGCCAAAGGCCAGTCGTTAGTTCTATCTCTCCCGTTGTCAAGCGGGCGTATCCCAAGATTCTGATGAACTTTAGCTTTGAATTGAAATTTTACTTAGCCTGCTGTCATCCATCTAGCTAAAAGCCACCTCCTTCATATGCTACAATGTTGCCATGTTCTGAACGTCTGCATTTTACAGCTCGGATGCAACGTGACAGTTCATTTAAACTTCATTTAAACGAGTTCGGCGAACTAATATACAAGTGTGATACGGCCAAAAAAATGGATCTTCTTCATAGGTGTGCAAATAACATACAATTAATGGTCGTTCTAAATTACGTAGGAAAATAGGAAATTCAACCAAGCAGTGGAATAATGTATCATAAAGTGATTGTATCATAAACCAGTGAGACAGGCTGATCTGAGAGTGACACCAATGAGGCAGACTAAAGGCTGAGTTAAATTGATGATACATGGGTCAACTTTTCAGGTTAACATAACCAGTTCCATTTATTGTAATTGGATGATCATGACAATTTGCCTACTGGTGATTAAAGAAAATAAATTGTTGCCCATTATCCATGGGATCATGCCAGAACCACAACAATGAGAAACAACTGCACAGCAATATTGCTCAAAAAGTTGCCCCGTGTATCATCAGCTTTATGTACAATGTATAGCCCTGCTGATACTGTGGGCCACATTGGCTGATCATAGCCTGGGCCAAAGTTGCAGGGCTGATGGTATAAACAAGGCTAATGTTTGGATTCTTGTATCTTCCAAATGGTGTCTACCATTTGGATATCAAATTGTGTTACTGTGCTAAAACAAATCACCTGAAAAGTTTAGTTCGTTTTTAGTCCATTTTGGATTTAACCTGTGAAGGGTTCCTTATAGTTTTGTATATACTGTAAGCCGTGGTGTTGGTGGACTGATGTGTGTGTGTCTGTGTGTGCATGAGTATTTATGGAGATGTGTGAGCCTGGTTGCCTCTGTGTGCCCCCCCTCCCAGCACTGCATGTGTGTCTGTGTGTGTATGAGTATTTATGGAGATGTGTGAGCCTGATTGCCTCTGTATGTGTGTGTGTGTGTGCGTGTGCCCCCACCTCTCAGCACTGCATGTGTGTCTGTGTGTGAATGAGTATTTATGGAGATGTGTGAGCCTGATTGCTTCTGTGTGTGTGTCTGTGTGTGTGTGTGTGTGTGTGTGTGTGTGTGTGTGTGTGTGTGTGTGTGTGTCCCCCCCTCTCAGTGCTGAATGTGTGTCTGTGTGTGAATGAGTATTTATGGAGATGTGTGAGCCTGATTGCTTCTGTGTGTGCGTGTGCCCCCCCCCCCAGCACTGCATGTGTGTCTGTGTGTGTATGAGTATTTATGGAGATGTGTGTGATTGCTTCTGTGATTGTGTGTGTGCAGTGCATTGCATGTGTGTCTGTGTGTGTATGAGTATTTATGGAGATGTGTGAGCCTGATTGCTTCTGTGTGTGCGTGTGTGTGTGCACGTGTGCCCCCCCGCACTGCATGTGTGTCTGTGTGTGTATGAGTATTTATGGAGATGTGTGAGCCCCCCTCCCAGCACTGCATCTGCATGTGTGTCTGTGTGTGTATGAGTATTTATGGACATGTGTGAGCCTGGTTGCCCCTGTGTGTCCCTCCTCCCCCAGCACTGCATGTGGCCTCTCAGCCCTGGGGACGCTTCCTGCTCTACTCGCTGCTGAACTCGGGGGAGAGTCTGCTGCAGCACCCAGCCATACTGGCCCTGCTCACACTGGTGAGATGACCGGTCCCAGACCACACACACACACGCGCCCGCCAACACCCCTCACACAGGTCAGAGCTACATGGTGAAATGTTAAATGAGTGATACTCAAGTGATGGAGTTTACTGTATGCACATCCTCAGATTACAGCGTGCACACGCAAACACATAATTCCATTCCCTTGTATATATGCAATACACTCTGCCTTTAAACCTCTGTCAGACACAGACTCCCACTACACACCACACTACACACACACATACACGTGCAATACATTCTACATGATATAACATAAAAAGCTCTTTTTTAACTGTAGACAACCATCCTGTAAACTTCTCACCACAGCCCCAAATACGTCTGGAAAGATGAAATAACCTAACTAAATCAGTACATTACAAGAGATCTTCTGCCAGGCTTTGAAGTCATCAACAACTGTCAGCCTCTCAAACAGCATGAACAGCTCTGATCTTAGATCTCTTGAGTCTTTTGATCTTCGGGCAGAACCAGAATGTTGTCTGTATTGTGTGTGTGTATATGTGAGAGAGAGAGAAAAGAGAGAGTGATGTGCTTTTGTGTTCTGAATAGACATATCTCTGGAGGGGTTCATCTTTTAGTGCAGGGCGATATGTAGCAAAAAAAGGTGTTTGGAACATTTCATATAGATTTTCGCAAAAAGTATGTTTTTTCACTTCTTCAGACCCTATAGTTTGCAAAACTACCTGTTTCCAATTTTTTCCTGGACTGCACAGGTCCAAAATCCAAGATGGCGGATATATCACCAAAAATTGCAAATAATCGCCTTTTTAAACATTTTAAATGGATATATGTTAGGTATTATCATTATATACATACATTTTCTAATAAAATGGAATGACTTAGGTAATAAATATGACCATGGGTGACATGAGATGATGATTATCAACCAGTGATTGGTGTAACCACCATTATGCTATTTATTGGCATACCCGGAAAAACACATTGACTGATTAAAAGTTTCCTTCACATAACCTAATAATCATTTGAATTAAAGTATTGTTCTGCACTCACCACAATAGATTAGAATAGATTAGATTCAACTTCATTGTCATTGCAGAGTACAAGTATGAAGACAATGAAATGTGGTTTGCGTCTAACCAGAAGTGCAAAAAAAAATAAAAGTGCAATGTGATATACAAAGTATAGACAGGTGGTGCATAGACAGGTCAAGAAATGTAGTGCAGTGTAGACAGTAGAATACAGTTGATTTATATAAGGTAGAGAGGTTTAGAGTAATATAAATATGTGCAGTGTATGTTAGCAGTTACTTTATGAGAGCAGAATAAATATGGCTATGTAATGGGAACAATGTATAAACAACATACATTGGGGGTCTGCCTCCTTGTTGTCCCTGTCAAGATTGCTATGGTCGTGGACACCTCAACAGGCACAGGCAAGGAGGCATTGGAGGGGGTGGCTTTGTAGGTTGGTTGTCAACCAGGATGCAGAGCTAGAGTTCAGCTGCAGGAAAGCTTCCTCTGAACCTGCTGTGCGCCTTATGCAAGCATCACTTGCCCTGGATGGCCTTAATGGAGGGGAGTGAGGAACCAGTGATGCGTTGGGCAGTTTTCACCACCCTCTGCAATGCTTTTCGGTCGTGGGCAGAGCAGTTGCCATACCAAACTGTGACACAGTTGGTAAGGATACGCTTGATGGTGCAGGGGTAGAAGTTCACCATGATCTGAGGCGGTGGACCTTCTTTAGCCTCCTCAGATAGAAAGCTTCCTGAAGTCCACAATGAGCTCTTTGGTCTTCAATAATTCTGTTAACAGGACTTGCAGGAAATTGTGGGAACATATAAATTTGTTGATTATATGCAAGCCTAATGCTGCCCACTAACAGCTAAGTCTGCCTTCATCCATGAATTGTGACTGGTTTCAGAAACAGCATCATCTGAACAATCTACAGAGAGTAGCTCAGTGCAATTAACACACACATTGGATAGCATCTTAATAGATGGCATGGCTGTTGTGCAGGAGATGGTTGTCAGGAAAAGTGACATAAACTGTTGCTAAGATCTGGCAGAATGCATCTTTGAAAATGTTGAAAGTGAGGCACGAGGCTACAATGACATATAGGCTACTTATTATTTAACAACTATACCATCACAAACTCCATGAAAGACAGGACGAGACAGGTCGATACAATGGGAAAAAGCTCATGATAAGGGATACAAAATACAAGACTACACCAATCAAAGACTTTAAAGCTTTCTGGGATCGAAGGAAACCAAAACCAACCTCGTCCTCTACCTTGCTCATAAAGCTGTTGAACTATGTAAACTGCCAGTCACACACACAAAGGTGGCAGTAGCAGTAAGTCATTTTGGCAAAACCCCACATATCTACACGTCACACAGATGTCTTGGTGCTTGCCCTTCGCAGGGTACCAGACATCAAAAAGACAGTCTCATTATCATGGGCACTGGAGAACGTCAACAAAAGATACATCTCAGCCTAGAAATCTTGACGCACCCTAGCAGCAGCAAATGTAATTTCTAGCCAGGGTAGTCTAGCAACTCTCCGTTGGCTTGTGAGGTGGAAAAAACCAAACTTCGGTCCAGCCAATCACATCGTTATATAGAGTCGGTGGACCTATCGGGTATCCTATTGTATCCTGTCAGGAAATTGAAAGACAACCGTTTGTCCCGCCATTTACTGTTTATCCCGTGGGAAAGGAAAGGTTTCTGTTTCAAGTCAAACAAGTCATGATGATGTCATTAACACACTTTATAGGCTTGTAGTAGGTCCTCATCCATCTCCAGACGTGTTAGCTGGATGTGAGAAATTTGTGTGTCAGCTCCTCAAAACATGGTTTTCAAACAGCTAAAGCCCTTAAGTGAAACTCGGGAACTAGGGAAATCCCATCCCTATGATTGTCCTACCATCGTCTATTGCTGTCCCCATGCTCGGATTCCAGCCCGCGCAGCCTAGAGACCCACTACTTGCCCGATGACAACTCCTAATCCCTATGGACAATTCATCCCCTACACTGGACTATTTGAACTTAACACTAAATAGGATTCATGCATTATCATACTGGTTATGTAACCATCTAACCACTTTGTAACATATACCTCAGGTGGCTCTAAATACCATGTTCTATTCTCTGTATATAGACCTTACTGTCCTGTAACTGACCCCAGGCAGATGGGTCAGGCCCTTGAGTCGTGGATCTGCTTAGGGTTTCATCCGATATGTTTCTCAATTCTTTGAGTTTTTTCCTCGCCCCTGTTACTCATTGGCTCTGTCTGAATGTTTAACACTCTGTAAAAGCCATGAGACATGGGTAATGTTTTGGCAGCTCTATAAGTGAAATTAAGTTGAAATTGAAATTCTGAGAGCACACAGGCAAGCAAATGTTTGGGCACAAGATACAGTGCCTGCTCCAAAGATTCTTGACTCACTATCACTGGGATGGAGGCAAATTGTTGATGGGCAATGGGCTCCTGTTCTGTCAAAACTTCCACCAGCACCACAGGCTGTTGTGGAGCTTGTGAAGTGCTGTTGTCTTGCCAGCCAATGCAGTAGAAGGTGTTCTTGCAAGAGTAACAACTTACCATTCACACAACTTTGCAGGCTCTGAGGAGATGTACACCAATATTAAAAAGACAGTGACAGTGGTGAGGATAAATACTTGAGTGACAATGTTTTGTTGAACTCTTCAATAATGAAACAAAATGCAGATTTTTTAAATGTTTTTCTATTTTTCCCATTTTTCTCCAAATTTCTTGGCAAATGATGCAATACATCTTTTTGTAAATAGTCTGTATCTCTTGTCTACCTTATTATTGTTTACCAAACAAATTGACCACTTTAAGCCTTTTATTATTTTTCTGCATATATTGTCCACCATCTTGAATTTTGGAACTGAAAATGAAGAAAAAAATTGGAAACAGGTTGTTTTGTATTCAATGGGGTCCTAGCAAGTAAAAAATCACCAGTTGCAAAAATCTATATGAACCGTTCCTAAAATTGCACGATTCCCCATACTATTTGTGTTAATTTGTTTCTCTGTGTGTGTGTGTGTGTGTGTGTGTGTAGCTGCTCCAGGCTGGTAGCGGGGTGGTGCAGTGGGACCCGGAGCTGGAGCAGGTGCTGAGTGCGGTGGAGAGGACAGGAGTGGACAAGCTCAGGCCCAGTGCTGCTCACACCCTCAAGGAGCTGCTCACACAGGTAGCCCAGAGCAAGCACACACTCAGCACAACTCATCAACACACACACAAACACACCCACACACATGCGCAACACACACAACATACAAATTCAAAACAAATCACACACACACACACACACACACACACACACACACACACACACACACACACACACACAATGCTTGTTCACCGTCACCAGCATTTACTCAAGACTCAGATCTGGCATTTACCAGCTTTGAAAATTCATAAAGAGGCACAAATGGGTTGTTCTTCTGTAAATGGGTGTTTGTGTGTGTGTGTGTGTGTGTGTGTGTGTGTGTGTGTGTGTGTGTGTGTGTGCTTATAAGCCTGACCCGCTGACATTCACAAGATGTCCCAGGTGAGGTGACTGGCAGGGCTTATTGTGAGCAGCCTTTGGCAGAGACACAAGCCTGCTGGGACTCCATCCACTCTGTCAGGACTGATGTCTCCATCTGACAAAAGCCATGACCCTCTTTCTCTTTCTATCCCTATCTCTCCTCCTCCCTTCCCTTCCTCTCTCTCTCCCCTCTCTCTATCTCTCCCCCTATCTTCCCTTCTTCTCCCTCTCTCCCCTCCTAGGCCTTTCCATTGTTCTGTCTGTTTTCTGTGCTTCTTTCTCTGCCACCATCTGTCTCACTGCCTCTCTGTGTTTTGTCAGGTCCAGCACTCGACCTCACTTACACCCCCGTCTGAGCAGCACACTCTCAGGGCCACCGCTCTGCTTGAGTCACTAGATCGCCTTCCCAGCCCAGAACCAGCCCAGAACAGCGTTCTGTATCCTTGATTTGTTTATGGACACACAGAGCCCTGCACACACACACACACACACACACACACACACACACACACACACACACACACACACACACAAAGCAGTCTCCTCACCAAAGTATTTCCTCTTTGTCATTTGATACCATTTTGTGTTTGATCTTCCTTTGTTGCTTCAGAGTGCTGACGTAACATGCATTAAGATCATTATTGCTCCTGTGCAAGCCGAATGGTGTTCTCTGTAGCATCTCAGAACCATCTCATTGCAAAAATATGTATTTGTTTTATATTTCCTTAACTCCTGCGCCCCCGTCCCACCCTCTCCCCTCTTTTCCACCTACTGTTTTTTTTTCTGTCTGTCTTCTAGACGTCAGGGGGAGCTGTCTTACTGTTCATTAGATGTCACAGTAAACACAGGGTGCTACAGGGAGTTGACAAGAAGTACTAATGTTTAGCTTATTGTATTCTCATTTATGTATTTATGAATTAATGACTTTTTTTTTTTTTTCAATGTCTCTTCCTTAACTACTTTATCTGAATAAAACAAAGTTTGGTCACGGATGAGTTTGATAACAAATCTGCTTTTAAATTAAAAGTGAATGTTTAAAAGAGGTGCTGGATTTTCTCTTGCTTTTGGGTGTCATAAATTAACCTCCCCCATCCACTCAATGCTAGTGATTGCTGACTGTGCTCGCTATTCATCAGTGTTCGTTGGAGGAGAGTGATTTTCGGCGTACCAATAATCAGCCTTGTGTGTCTTTCAAAATCTTCCGTACGGAAACCAAATCGTGCCTGCTTGCATGACTTGTTAGCTAGCTGCCTGTCAGTCGCCCAGTTCCTGCCAGTGTGTGTGATCGTGGCGATGCAGGAGTGGAGGAGGGAACGGGTGTTGTATGTAAATGATTGTATCGATCACCCAAGGATTTCAGATGACATACTCACCTAATGACATCCGTTCAACTAACATTTCCACGTTACAACGTTGCGAGCACTAGCTACGTTAATCTGTCGAATTGAAAGTCATCACTCATCTGTTTCCCTCATAAGGTGAGTAAGCGAGGATCGAGTTTGTGAAATCGACTGCTGGACTGCCACAGCTGGACGCTACATGATTGTGCTTAATAACTAGCTCTTAAGTTCTACTGACAATGACATACGGCTTCTGTTTGACGCTGGCGTGCACCTAATGAAAGATTAATCCCTGTTGTTGCTGCGGATAGCTATGTTAAAAAGAATTGTGCGAGTCGCACGGTGTTGGCCAATGCAGTCTAAGCTCATGTTGAATATCTTTTATTGCGTGTAGCCTACGTTGGATTTGTTGACAGAAGTGCCTCACTAAAGATGTAGTGTAAAATTCCTCACGTCTGTCCATATGAACAAACAACCGTTAAGTGCATGGTATTTTACACATTCCATGTATTCAGCTATACCATTTGTGAGTGAACAGAACATGCTGTCATGCAAGATTGTGAGCTGAAAGATGGTTTCTGTGGAAGACGCAGAGGTGACAGGCACTGGTCGTTTTCCAGCTAACCAGAGCCCAACCAAGACTGGGTGGTGCACGAATCTACAGTTACACATTGGGTAGCTTTTAAATACTTGTACCCTATTCCGGAAATGCTTGGATGGGCTAATTTCCTCACTCCGCAAAATGCACCAAACAATCTACTGGATGATAAATCTAAAGACATATTGTAACCTACTCTTAATTAATTGTGCTTGCTATTCTACGTAGTTGTGTTCTTTGCAGTGGCAGTCAAGGAGAGGATTGCCACTTTAAATTATGGCTATGTGTAATTAAGAATCATATGGCTACAGAATACTAATGACCATTGATATCAGGGTAGAGCCTCAGCGCGGGTTCTGCTTGTGATGCTGAACTATAGTGTTTATATTTCTTAAGATTGGCTGATTTTCATTCCATCCATTGGAAGAAGGGAAATGCATTATTTTCTTATTTTAAAAATTTAGGCTACAACATTATTTTTACGCTTGTGGAGGCAACATGTTAAATGTCCAGTCGGGCCAGCAGTCCCACGACAGGCTCGCTTGCTATGTCACCTGTTAGAGGTGGGTAACCGTGGTCTCACACTCGGCCGCTGGCACAGGCGCACTCTCCTCTCATCTGTTTCAACTGTATGTTGTCGAACTGACACTGAGGGAAATGAAAAATTACAGAAAATCTGTTTCTCCCTTCCCTAATGCCCAGCACCCCCCCAACCCCTCTGCTCAGACCCTTTTTTATATGTTCCTCACAAGCTCTCTCCAAATGATTCAGTCCCCAATTGCATAGTCTGTATTTTATTATTATTAATATTTACCTACCCTCTCTCATCTCTAATATGGCAGCATGCAGGGTGGCAGTTTGGAATTGCTTGGTTTCCCCCTCCTCTTTTGATTTTGTTCTCGCATAATATTTTCCTCAAAAACTCACAGCCATAAAATATTAATCAGTCTTGCTGCCTATTTCGGAACATCTGCTGTCCCCACACTCCTGAGTCAGATCGAACAGTGAAGAGGCAAAGCCAAGTACAAGTCCTGAAAGAGACTGATGACACTCTTCTCTGAGTGGGAAAGACAGCAGCGAAGGAGAGCGCAGACAGCAAGGAAGTGGATGAGAGAGTGTGAAAAGAGAGTACATCAGCTTATTTGATGCCTCAGCCACCACCTCCCCAGGTTTCCTTTTTCTTTTAGATCAGTCTTGCACACATCACTGAGTCCATGGTGTAGAGAGGAACTTGAAAAGGCTTTTATGTAGCATGAGGACGACTGTGGAACGGGTTGTGTTCTACAGCTTGTTAGTTTGATTGCCTTCAGTACTGCTCCCTGCGAGTGTACCCTCTTAAACTGACAAGCTCAAAAAGTAGGGCACCAACCTGCAGGTCCAGCATGTAGGTCACGTTTAATTTTTTTCCCCCCTAGAATGTTAAATGCTGAAATAATTAATGGTCTGTGGTCAAAACCTTGACCTCCCTCAATCTGTCTTTCTCTCTCTTCCTGTGTTTGTGTGTGTGTGCCTTTGAGACAGACAGACTGCCCTCTCCCGGCCATGCTTGCTGTGTGTGCCCTGCTGCTGGTGGTCGCTCCTGTCTACTCATCAGCAGACTCAGACACGCACAGACCCAGACATGACACTAACCTGGAGATCTGTATCCTTCATCAGCACCACATGCATGTGTGTGCCTCAAAGAGAGCCTGTCATGTGACTGGATGTGTGTTTCTGTGTAGAGTTGATGTCTGTTGTGTAGAATTCTAGCACGCATTCTACACACACATTCTAGCACAAGTGTGCACCAATTAGCTTTTCTCATGAATATATAATAATAATAACGTTTGTGTGTATACGTGTGTGTGTGTGTATGAGTGTCTATGCTGATTGTCTCGCTTTTGTAGTCTTTGGCCTTAGCTTCCCTGCTCTAAGATAAGAGGCTGTTTGAAACTAAGAGAAAAGACCAGCTAAATGCACTGAAGAATCTTGTGGAGCTCAATGACATCAACCAGCAATACAAGATCATTGACATTATGCTGAAGGGCCTGTTCAAGGTGCATCCTGCTCTTTCTCTTCTCATTCTCTGAGTCATTTAGAAGCTTCTCAATTATAATTGAGGAGCCTGGATGACTGGGCATTTTCTGCTACTCTGTGCCACTTTTGTGGACCTGTCTTCATGTAATAGCCTCTCTTTTTAATGACTCACACATTTAGGGTATATGTAGATAAATTCTCTCATCTCTTTGGCCACTGGGCTTATTTTAGTTTACTGCAGTGCTCTTCATGTGTCCCTCCCTTTCAAGGTCAACCCAAGGTATTCAACTCTCTGTGTGGATTTGCATTGTCAGCAGCACTGAACCTGTGTGTGTGTGCGTGTGTGCGCGCATGTTCTGTTGGTGTGCAGGTCTTGGAGGACTCTCGGGCCGTCCTTGTGGCAGCCAACTTGCAGCCAAATGACCCTTTCCCCCTGGACGACAAAATCAAAGAGGGTCAGTGTGTTTTTTTTTATTTTCTTCCTGACGGTATCACTTCATGCTACTTTCCTGGTCTTTGTTCTTTTCCACTGACTTTTTATTGTTAGGGCTTTACCCTCGCTGTTTGACTTGTGCGTCCCAGTCTCTCTCTCTCTCTCTCTCTCTCTCTCTCTCTCTCTTTCTCTCTCTTTCTCTCTCTCTCTCTCTCTCTCTCTCTCTCTCTCTCTCTTTGTGTTTCTCTCTCTTTTGCTTTCTCACCTTCTCATCCTCTCCTCCTTTGTTGTCCTCATTTCCGCCATCTAATGTGTTTTGTTCAGTGGCAGCTCTGCTTGATCTCATGTTCACTCCTCTTCTCTCTGCCCTGATCTCTCCTCTCTGACATATTCTTCCCTTATTCTTTCACACACAAACACATAACTTTTCTTCTTTTTTCCTCCCCCTCTCCCCCTCTCCCCCTCGGTCCCTCTCTCTCCCCCTTTCTCCCCACAGCATACTCCCACGTGGTGGAGAACACTGCGTTTTTCGGGGACGTGGCACTGCGCTTCCCACGAATCGTCCACCACTACTATGACCGCAACTCTGACTGGGGCAGTCTCCTTCGCTGGGGCCTGAGCTTCTGCAACCTGACGGGGGTCTTCACTGGAGGGGCGCACCAGCACGTCCTCACACTGGTGAGAGATGCAGTGGTGGGGAAGGGGAAGGCAGGCAAACGGAGACTATGCAGGAAGTGTTCAGGTTTTGGGGCTCATAGTGGGGACTCATTCAAATGTATTTATGCAGAGTTGGTAGCAGGTTTTGTGAAGGATATATCGGGTCAATGACATGTTTGTTGTTGTTGCTTCTTCTCTGAAAGTTCTCCCTGGTTCCTCTTCGGCTTTCTCCTTTTCCTGATTTAATCTCTCTCTTTCTCTTTCTTTCTTTTTTCTTTCTTTCTCTCTCTCTCTCTCTGGCAGATGTCACAGGAGCTGGGAATAACAGAGAAGTCCCCAGACTTCACCAACCCCTACCGCACAGAGAGGGATGATGTGAGTTGAATACACACAATGAATTCTTTATCTTTCTTTCCCTTTCTCACTCTCCTCTTTGTCTTTCTTTCCCTTTCTCAATCTCTTCTTTTCACTGCCACACATACTTAGATTTCTAATTCTGTTCAAGTAACTTCAGCTTTATAAAACCATCCACCTACAGCATATAGGTTTTGGTGTCAGAAATGTTCTGTGTAATTCAAAAGATAGTGACACAATACGGAGCTGCAATATTTCATAATTTTCTATGCTTGAATCAAGTCAGGAAAAAGCCTTTACAGAATGTGTTGCTGTATAGAGAAAAACTGTCCTTTGATAGCAAAGTTAAAATAACATTATCACTTGTAACATATTTTACCAGCAAAAATGACAGGTGTGTTGACTTCGGGATCTCACATGTCTTGCCCCTTATGCTACAGATGCTGCACACAGCAGAGGCCTTCCAGAAAGTTCTGAGGGAGGAGGAGAAGAGGAGGAGGAAGGAGGAGAAGAGGAAAGAGATTAGGAAAGGCCCCCGGATCTCTCGCTCGCGCACAGAACTCTAGCTTCTCAGCTCTGAGAGAGAAAGAGAGAGAGAGAATGAGAGAAAAAGGATGAGAGAAAGAGAATGAGAATAAGAGAGGAAAATGTTATAGCAATGCAAAAAGAATAGCTCCCATCCCACACATGGTACCAGGCTCCAGGGCACAGTGCAGAGTTTTGAGAGGCTGCAGAGTAAGACCAAGACTGTGCCTCAGGCACAGACAGGTAGAGAACTGTACCCGGGGCTCCATCATCGTCTTGGTTCTCAAGGCTCTGCGCCTTTGTGGGTTTTCATCACAGCCAGCTTTTGTATAATTTCCTTCACCGACTTACTTATTTAATTACTGTTGCCTGCCTATGCCTTTACACCGAAACACACTTGAGGATCAGCAAGGTGTCATGTTGGGATGCTGTAATCAGAGTGTGGAGTGTGTAGTTCAAACATTTGTAATCAACTGGCTGCTATAAAGACCTGTATACACAGAAGTCCTGGAGGAGGCCTGAAAAAGGAGTCAACATGCCCAGGAGGCATTTCGTCACACACAGTCTTCTGTAAGGGATGAGTACAGGATGGCTGCTTTCAGTTGTATAAATAGATGAATATATTTGAGGGTCAGGTACTGTATGTCTAAATAATGTGTTGAGGTGTGGGAGATCACAGGACTATTAAATAAATTTCATTACCTCATTTTTCCATAACTCAAATTTCCAGATTGTCCAGATTTACGATAATACCTTTTTTTTTTCTTTAACATCTCTGAGGGAAATTAATGTTCAATTTAAAAAAAGAAAATGTGAAGATATTTTAGCCTTTCACACCCAGGGATATGTACACAATGTTTTATTTAACATTCAGAGTTTGTTACTCTGTTTTTCTACCATTGTTGTTGGTAATAAGTATGTTGCCCTCCTGTTAGTTAAAGTACCATATTTTAATTTCC
Organism: Alosa alosa; assembly: GCF_017589495.1. Taxonomy (NCBI): domain Eukaryota; kingdom Metazoa; phylum Chordata; class Actinopteri; order Clupeiformes; family Clupeidae; genus Alosa; species Alosa alosa. The sequence goes on from NC_063194.1 coordinate 17,039,655, forward strand.
CATTCATTTGATATAGAATATTGGTAGTCGTTGGATGTAGAGATACAGTTTGCTCAGAAAAATTCAGGACCAGTTTGATATTTTGATGTTTTTTGTATCTGTTTTCTGCTGCCATTAGCAAAATAAAGGCATTTTGCCAGCCAGGTTCAAAACAATTCAAGGGACTAAAAATGTTTTTGGAACTGCAACTACACAAACCCTGAGAGGCTTCCTGTTTTCAAACCACAGAAATATGAACTTTTAGTTAACCAGAACATTATCAAATTGATCAGTTATACACTCTAAGAGTCCTAATGTAATGATAGGTAAAGTCTAACTAAAGCAAATTTAGTAACAAGACAAAACCTAGTTAAGAACAAAATTATTCATACCCCTAGCAAATATTGATTCATTGATTATTTTCTCTGTATCAATATGTTTATTCTGACTGAAAATTACACTACATATGGCAAAGGGTTGTAAGACAATGTGGTAGAAACAAAGAATCAAAAAAGAAGCATTTTCATCATTTTTAACATTTTTATGAAAAATGGTGTGTCCAAAATTATTCATACCCTTTTAAATAATCAATGGAAACATCTTGATTTGCATTCACAGCTCTCAAAATGGTTCTTATAATAGGCTACCTAGCAAGCCTATCCATGTCTCCACAATGATTCTACGCTGCACCTTTTTAACAGCAATCTTTGCCTCAAGAGCGATTATTTGCCATCCCTCTGGCCTTGTGCTCACTTTTTTTTGACGGATTGAGGTCTGGACTATGGCTGGGCCACTCTAAAATGTTGGTATTGTTCTCGGTTAAACATTTCTTGCCTTGTTTAGCTATATGTTTTTGATCATTGTATGGTTTAATGATCCAATGCCGCCTATATTGGGGCAGGTCTCTCGGCAGCCTGCCTGATCTTCTCCTCCGAAATTCTCAATTCGCCCCTTGTTTTAGTGTTAAAGTATAGGGAATTCACACGCATTCAACACGCTGTGTGGGCAGTGTACAATGTACAATTACAATGTAGATATCAAGCGTAGTCTAATGTCCTTGGAGATTAGACTACGCTTAAATCATTGATTGATTGATTGATTAATCACCCACTATGTGAATACTGTTTTTAAAATTGATTTAGATTAAGTGTTATTTAGTATAATTTGTATTTTAGTATATTTAGGATATTCTTTATCTTTCACTGTCCTTATTGCTTAGTTGTGTTTTTTATATTATATAGGCCTACTTTTAATTACTTTTTTCTGCTGTTAGTGAATGTGTGTGTTATGTCTGTAGCCTATGCTACTGAGACCTTGAATTTCCCCTGGGGATCAATAAAGTATCTATCTATCTATCTATCTAGGCTATCTATCTATCATCTATGTTTTCTGTTTATTGTATTCACAACAAAATGAAAATCTACAGACCATAGACTTTGGTGGAAAAGTGTAGTTTGGGTAAAGACATTAGGCTACATTTTGAAGCTAATCCATGTCATTTAATTGTTTGTTTATTTTTATTCGGTTTCATGTTCACGAAAGCTGGTAACAATTTGGCCTTGGCCTTACGCACCGATGTATGTGGAGGTGCGAGTGTGACAGTTTTTGCAATGATGTCATTAAAATAGCGTCCCCCCACTTTAAAAATCCCCACCACTGCTTTTTTTTTGCTGTGTTTTGTTATGCTGTTGTGTCTCATTTGTCTTTGCCAATTTTGAAAAATCAAAGTCAAAGTCAAAATAATGAGAAGAATTTCGAGATACAAAGTCATGATTTTGACTTTATGTCTGGCTCTTTTTTTAAGTGGTGGAAACGGGCTTCCATATGTTCTACCACAGCGTGTCGCAAAAACTTGCTGGCCTGCCCATGCACTGAAGATGTTTAAAGTCGAATCAGGAAGTGGTAAGTCAAAAGAAAATCATAGACAAACAAACATGGCACTGTATCCACACAAAATCACACTCACAAAGCAGTCAAGTAAGGGAAAATTAAATAAAAAAGGGTAACAGAACAGGGCCTCTGTTTAAAATTAATGCAATAGAAAAACTTAATGCGGCTCTCTCCCATTCTTCACAAACCATAAAGATCTACAAAAATATCAAACTCATTCCTCCAGTGGGCTACTTGGAGCAGTTCTGCAGAGATGGCAAAAGTAGGCCTAATCACTTCCTGTAGTCAAGTAGTCTAGAAGTACTTACTTGTTACAGTTTTTCTCAATTGCTAAACACAATTTCTGAAACCTTGCTCCATTTTCTTAAAACATTAAACACAAACCCTCAGCTTCAGGCACTATTTACAAAACCTCTGACTCTGACCTCGCCTCAAAACAGTTTTTTACCTGTGCTCAAAATAAAACTTTCACCTCAAAAACACTGCTCTCAAATCATAAACAAAATGATCAAAATGATATACACTATCAAGCAGTCAGTAAACAATACACCAGAAAATAGAAAACACAAAACATTGTTGTGTTTCAAAACATATAGTTCTCAGGGAGAAGTACATTTTTAATCTTAAACCAAATGTCATATTTTTCCGCCATTGATGAACGAAAACATCAAGTAGAACTACTTTGCTTTGCTCTTTGCATTTTTTTGTTCTTCCTCCTCCACGTCTATTTTTACAGTACCCTGCATCTCTCAAACTTGTTCTTTGATTCTTGTTGTTTGTTGATATGAACTTGCAACCAGTCAAAATCTATAGAGCAATCAGTACTGTAAACAAATGGAAAGCACAATGTTCAGGGCCATATGATTGTTTACAGTATTTTACAGTACAGCCTACAATGCCCTGTACTAGTGTCCAATAAAAATCCTCTTTCTTGCCATCCTCCTCTTCCTCCTCGTCCCCCACCTCGCATACTGGGGCAGCCGTGGCCTACTGGTTAGCGCTTCGGACTTGTAACCGGAGGGTTGCCGGTTCGAACCCTGACCAGTAGGAACGGCTGAAGTGCCCTTGAACAAGGCACTCAACCTCACTGCTCCCTGAGCGCCGCAGTTGTAGCGGGCATCTGTGCCAGGATTAGTGTGTGCTTCACCTCACTGTGTGTTCACTGTGTGCTGTGTGCTGAGTGTGATTCACTAATTCACGGATTGGGATAAATGCAGAGACCAAATTTCCCTCATAGGACCCACTGTCAAATTGGTCTTGACAGTGGGTCCTATGAAGAAAAACACAGGAAAGACATCAGCAAAGCCTTACAGGCAGTAGGATAGATAAGCACTACATGATGCAGGTTGGCACACATGAAAACAAGGGATAATTTTTGTTGACATTAAATGTACGCATTTTTTAGCTGAGATCCCAAGCTTTCAGTTAATCACACTTTGACAGCTGTAACGCAAGACGGAGAAATGTACCCGAGAGTGAAAAGTGTTCCAACCAGCCCTGGTCTCTCCTACTATAGGCTATGTGCTAACGTTAACGTTACTGCCATCAAGCTGAAATGATTTGCCGCGAATGAATGCCGCACAAATCTGCCGAGTCGTCTTGTAGTGGTGCGTCAAGTGCAACGTATATTCCCATCCAATTCATGGACGGATTATGAACTTTTGGGGCCCTGGGCCCAGATGTATTAAGGCCCCCCCACTAATTGCCGCATATGTGGGAGGGGGGGTTGGGGGTCCTCCAGAATATAGAATGTCAGTGCCCAATGTATGTCTGCTGCCTATATGACAATATATGCCAAATTCATATATGTAAAAACACATACACATATATGAAACATATATTTAAAAATATAGCAAAAATGGCCGTTTTCATGTAAGTGCCATATATCTTCCCCTATATGCACATAAATGTGGAATATATGCAAGACGCATATATATGTATACATGCATATGTACTTATTTCCATAGTACATACATACCCCCTCGTTTCCCCCATTCCTGTTTTGTCAGTTCCATCTCAGGTAACCATCTCACCTGTCGCAGTCAATTCAATCAGTGCAAATTCAGTCCTAATTAATTAACAATCCAATCAGTCCTACAGTTCACTCACATCACAGTACAGTAGGCCTAACAAAGTATTTGTACTTTGTTACTTCCCATCTCTGCAGTTCTGAAATAACAACATTTATGAAAAAAGAATTTCCTAAATAATATCAAAACATTGAAAACAAGTCACATTCCAATCATGGCAAAAACAAATTTGATTGCTTTCCAAGTTGTTGGACATGTCTCAATCCTTCTCGATTGGAGCCAGCACACAGCATCACAAATCACAAATCATTCCAAAAAGACTGCACCGGTTTACAAAGGAAAACAGATGCTCCAAACTTCAAATTTAATATCACAAAATACACAACTGTTCACCTGAATCATGAATTTTAACCTGAAAAACTTGTTTGTTGGAAAGTTCTCAAGCTGTGGTGTGGGTAACACTGGTGGTACGCAGATTGTGTAGTGGTAGTCCGGGAGCCATGTAAGCCACTATTATTATTATTATTAGTAGTAGTAGTAGTAGTAGTATTATTAATAATAATAATAATAATAATAATAACAATAAATATATGTATACTTATTATTAATAATAATAAAAAGAAAACATTAAATCCTTAACAGCTTTCATGTTAGTTTAGAATGTGCTGGTTTTTGACAGGTGGCTCAAATATTATTTTACATCACAAATATTATAACTAGTATGTTTTAAGGTCATGGTTATATGATTTATTATGACAGTATTGTAAGTGGCTTACAAATAAAAACAATACAATAGTTTAAAAAAAAAGAAAATGTTGTATATGGTTTCATGATTAATATAGCTTCACACCATGCAGGTCAATATACTTTGTCCATATTACTCTCTTAAAATAACAGTGAAATACTGTGCCATTCATTTTAGACCAGTTTTTTTTTTTGGTCAGTTGTGCAATCACTTTCCTTTGCTTCCACTATGCGATAGTAATGTCCTATCAATACAACACATACTTAAAGGGAAACTTGGCAACTATTTCAACTTAATAAACCCGTTTAGAAATCATTTAGATGGTTAAATGACCTGTTCCGGTGAAAATGGTGACTTTCCCCACTCCCCCTAGCGTCCCCAGGCGGAAAAACAACATTGCAACATTGGGACTACCGTCCCGGTAAGAGAAGTGAGAAACAAGAAACTCGTTTTAAATTGTGTTTCTTACCTTGGTACATCCACATCGTTCTGCTGAACTTATGCTAACCGTTTTGCTAGCTTGTAAACAAATCCATGTGTTTTATCATTACCTTTTTCCACAGTTTGAAATAGCATAATGCACAACTTCTCCAGCAGAGGGGGAAATAAAGCTAATCCTGCCAAGTTTCCCTTTAAAGGTGCTCTAAGCGATGCTGGGTAACGTCACTTTCAAACAAAACAGAGAGTTACGGCTCCCACACACAGCTGCATTCCGTCAACGCATTCCAGTGGGTGTTCCCGACGGTAGCTATGCAAATGACTTGAAGTAAAACCATAATGTCATTGGTTGGTGCCGTCCGTAGATTGGCTTGATTGGCCGGTGCTGTCTGTCGGTGCAGCAACAGCTGAACTCCTCAACACGAGCAGCGGGAGAAACGCTACGCGACGGACCCACAATTCAGTTCGGCAACGGATCACATGAGCCCATTTAAAGTGAATGGGATGCGTCTCCAGCAACGCGATGCACGCAGCTGTGTGTGGGAGCCGTTAGGTTGCTACTTCCTCCCCCTCCCTCCCGTGCTGCTCCCATGCAATTGAAACTCTCTTAAACGCGCATTTCGCCTGTGATTTGCTGGAACAGTTTGTTATGTTTTTATGGGCTAGGTTTGCCCAGGTTGTTTTTGTTGCAGTTTTTGGAGCCTGGGCTGTCCACAGAGATCACGTTTTCTTACAGTGTATTCAGGACACAGACATCTAGCGGTTGGTTAGGTGATGTTTGCAGTAAGTGACATAAAATGTTTTAGCCTAAAAAACGTGTGGCATCGCTTAGAGTACCTTTAATTTAGAGACCAACAAGCCTATGGGCACTGAGATGGACACTAGTGCATTTGCATTGTGCAGTGAACCAGAATAAGATCCTGGACAGGATTGTGATTCCTCTTTTATTCTTTTATGGTTCCTCTTCTCAAATCACTATATCAAATGTTCACTTAATTAGTCTTACAGCTAGTAAAGCAGTCACTTTATGTTCACAGCTTGAAAAGTACTTTAAATGATATATGTATAATGCATTATTAATATTAATCCTTTTGAACGATTTTAATTGTTTATTTATTCGATTGCTTTCTCTGCAGGGCTGCCTGCTCACAGTAATGACACGTCTGTTGTCAGAGTGATGCTACTTGGGCGTGGATCTAGGAAAAGTGCCTCAGGAAACACAATACTTGGGAGGAAAGTGTTTAATAGTCTAAAACGGCGCAAAACAATTACCACCAAAGAGTTTCAAGTGGAGACCACTGAGGTCAAGGGTACTACACTGGCTGTTGTGGATACTCCTGATGTGCTTTAGAAAGACCTTAGCACTGATGAGCTTGAGCAGCACAGAATGCAATGCCTCAGTCATATTTCATCTGGTTTACATGCCCTCCTGCTTGTTGTTCCTGTAGGGGAAGACCTTGAAAACAAGGAAGAGTTCTTGCATTATGCTAAGGGTCTAGTTAGCCCAGATGTCTTAGTCCAGAGGTTCACCATTGTTCTCTTCACTCGAGAAGATCAACTGGAGGATGATGAGACAATTGAACAATACATTGAGAGCAAAAGTGAACTACAGCAACTTGTAAAAAAGTGTGAGGGCAGATTCCATGTCTTGAACAATTTAACAAGCAACTAAGACCAGGTCACATCTTTGCTAAGCAAGAAGTGTTTGCTGGAGCAGAACAATGAGAAACCTTTCTGTGACGGTCCTAAATGTGACCGCACATATTTAATGCCCTGACGGCACAGACTATGGACTATGCCGTCTTATACACGCGCACATACACACAAATAAATGCAGACACCTAAAGCAACGTCACTCGCGTCAAGAACATGGAAATAACACTAAACACAAAGACTATTTATTATGCGTAACATTTATTTCGTACAGGTTGGTGCACAAACTTCTGTGTAAATGTTTGCATGTTATGTTACCAGCTGTGGTGGCATCCTCTGTTGTTTTCTGACTGTCCGGCAGCAAAGGGTTGCCATCGGGAAACGAGACTTTTAATTGGGTTCCGGAGGGAACTGGCCATGTTCAAGTGGGAAGCGCCAAGGGGGGGAGCAGGGCAATCCTGATCATGTTGCTCTGTATTTTCGTCCCTATATGTACCGCTTTGAATGTGTTTATTATGTGATGTTTATTTGAGTATGTTATTAGTTTATAGAGGAATATTATCATTTTGTCTCAGAGTCTGTCTTGTGAATTATGTGTTAATTGTTTGTTGTGTGTTCACTTGTAATTAAGAATGGTGCTGGTCACCTGTATATATGTTCACCTCTGTCAGTCTTAGTCAGTGCTAGTCTAATCCAGTCCTGTTTGTTTGACGTGTAGGCCTAGTGACTCTGAGATAGTTAAACAGAACTGGTTTTTCCATATCTAAGTTTTTTTTGGCATAGCTATTTAGAACTATTTTCACTGTTGTTTAGTATATTCCCCTTAATCACCTGTAATTGCTTGCTGTGATTTGGTAAGCCTTAAAATTAAATTAACATTTTACACCGCATCGCTGCTGTTCCTCTGACTCTGTGGCCAAAACCCAAAAAGAAGACGAAACTCAAAACAGTTCAGTCACACTTTCACTGGGCCGAAGAGAAGAAAGTGTCTGCCTACCCCACTAGATTGTATGGATGGTTTATTATAATTATTTAATATAACGCTTTGTTGTTCAATATAATAATAAAAAACAGAATGATTGAAATGAAATAAAAATTGTGTTGCATAATGAATTGTGTTTTATGTACAGTTTCACGTGGAAGTAAAGCTGAAGGATCCAAGCCATTGCATGACCGGTCCGTAAGGGTTGTTCTACTGGGAAAGACTGGAGCAGGAAAGAGTGCCTCTGGAAACACTATTCTTGGCAGGAACTTTTTTCCATCTGATGTTAGTTCAGTTTCCCAAACAACCGAGCAATCCAAAGTGTTTCAAGGGATGGTAAAGATGTTGTTGTAGTTGATACACCTGGAGTGTTTGATACTAGAACTTCCCAAGAGAATATTATTAGATTAAGAGATTCTGAAATGCATTACCTACTCAGCTCCTGGGCCCCATGCATTCCTCTTAGTAATACGATTGGGGCGGTTCACAACAGAAGACAGAACTGCAGTTGATCAATTAAGAGAATTATTTGGAAATGATGCCACAAATTTCCTCATGCTCCTCTTTACACAAAGACTTTTTAGACAATCAATCAGTTGAGGAATACATGTGTGCCGATTCAGCTCTTCAAAAGTTAGCTGAGGAATGTGGCAATAGATACTTCTGCATAGATAATAAGAAGTCTTCAGATTACTCTCAATTCACCTCTCTGATGGAAAAAATACAAGAGATGGTGTCAGGAAATGGGGGTAATTTTTTCACAAATGAAATGCTTCAAGAAGTTGAAGAGGCTATCCAGGAGTTACAAGAGGAGAATCTGGAGAAAAAGGTAGAGATGTTTAAAAAACAACACCAAAATGTTGGGGAGACAGTGGCAGCAGATCTACAGGAAACTCATAGAGGAATCAAGAAATTAAGCACAAGAGACCCTGATCTCTGACATGTTTATAGCAAAGGCTGAAGTCATTGGAAAAGTCAAAGTGACAGATGAGGAGAAAGAAAGTGCATTAAGTAAAGGTTTAAGTAGAAGACAGGCAGTGAGATTAGCCATTAAAGCAACACCAAAGAGTTTTTTGTACCTTAAAATAATGTTTCCAAAATCATTTCAGTGGTTCATCAACTTGTAACAGGGTGAACGGTACTTCTGCATTAAACTTATGGCCCCTCTATCGGCTATAACCGCACTATGTAAGTTTGCCAGATCGGTAGCGGATCTGTAGTTGATGGAATGAGACATAAGAAACTACAAATTTGACTTGCATCTGATGTCGCAATACATCGTACTTTCATAAATCGTGCAACATGTTCTACCTTGTCTGTGGACATGGTTATTTCCAAAGCCGGTGCTGGATAAACAAATTGCGTGCGTGCGACAGAGGGAAAGTTCTTTGGGGTTGCTTTAAAGCTACTCGCAAACTTGCTAGGAAAAATGTGTGTTCAACTCAGTAAGACACACTTGCTCCCATGAGAACTAACTACACATCTGGAGAGATACAGTTTTTCACAATTGCTAAAACATATTTTTTGAAACCTTCCACCCTTTCTCAAAACTGTAAACTAAATCTCAAACTAAATTCACAAAACCTCTGACAACCTCAACCTGCAAAACTGAACATTCGCCTCAAAACAGTTGTACCCATGCTCAAAATCAAACAATTTCTTCAGATAATCTCACAAAGCAGTCAAAATGAAAACATTTACTGTAAATCCAGTTAACATAAAGTATTGAGAATGGGGGTTTGTGTTTACAGTTTTGAGAAAAGGGTGGAAGGTTTCAAAAAATGTTTTTCAGCAAAACTGTATACCGGAAAAGACAGACATTTACATGGCAGTCTACAGCCTGCAGTGTACTCTGAATGCATCACTGATTGCCGTTTCTGTCCATTGTTGATATGCACCTGCACTGTTGTTCAGCAACCTGTTTAAACTCTGAACTAGTTTATATTGGTTGTGTCACATCATTTGAAACAAGTGTTATCAATTTTCAGTCATGTTTAACGGACGGCATTTGTGCTTTCTTCGTGTCTACCTTTTGCCACTTGTGGTTACCATTATGCATCACAAGTGCAACACAATGCAAAATGTGTTTTATTGCAAAACGAGTCTATGAGATCTGCAAATTGTGTTTTATATGTGAAAACTGGTTTTGCCAAAAGGGTGATCGATTCAAGAAATGCGTTCAGGCAACTGAGAATTTGGTTCAGAGAATGAAGTTTAGTGTTTTAGCAATTGTGAAAAACTGTAATATGTGCGCACATGACTATATAATAAGTATAGTCAGCTGTATTGACTTTTGTTTAAAATATTCATATGATGAAAATTTCTCCTTGATTTAATATGTCTTATATAGGTTTGTGTAATTTGGAAAATATAGAGGGAAATCCCCCATTTTCATATTCATGGAGATATTACAGGCGTGCATGCCAACATGGCAACATAACTGGAAGATAAAATTGGTGTGCACCTTGCCCATATTTGTTTAAAGATGTAATAAGTGAAAGATTTATCTCTTTTGTCTCGTTTGTCTTCTTTGATGTATGTGTTACCTTGTAAATAGTAGAGGTTCAATGGTTGCTCTTTTCTTACTTAGAACAATAAACATCCTTGTTTAGCTTACATTGAGTTGACTGTGTGGCTTAATTCACAGATGTTGTGGAGCTCTGTTTCATTGTGTGTATAGAGACCCTTTGCTTAGAATAGCGAAGAGCTGGAATCAAGCTAAATTTAACATAATTTACAGAGATATTATTATTGAAAGCCGCTATTATGTAGCCTGGTTAACACCAGATTGAGAGTGGGTCTGGAAAAGCTTCAGTGACTACGTTTCCATCCACACCATATTCCGGTCTTATTCGGAATAATGACAATATTCCGATTGCGCATATTGATGCTGGGGAGGAAGCACTAAGAAGAGGGGTGCTGGGCGACTAGACTGGTAAGGAAACACAATACTTGGGAAGTGTTCAAAAGTAAAAAACGGCCCACAAAATTTGTCACCAAAGAGTTTCAAGTGGAGACCACTGAGGTCAAGGGTTCTACACTGGCTATTGTGTATACTCCTGATGTGCTTCAAAAAGACCTCAGCACTGATGAGATTGAGCAGCAGAGAACACCTTGCCTCAGTCACATTTAATCTGGTATACATGCCCTCCTGATTGTTCTTCCAGTACGAGAAGACCTTGAAAATGTAGAAGAGTTCTTGCATTATATTAAGGGTCCCAGATGTCCTAGTCCAAAAGTTCACCATTGTTCTCTTCACTCGAGAAAGACTGGAGGATAATGAGACAAACAACAAAAGTGAACTACAAAAGTGAGTGTAAAAGTGCTATAGTAACTTGAAAAGTGTGAGAGCAGATTCCATGTTTTGAACAATTGAACAAGCAACCAAGACCAGGTCACATCTTTGCTAAACAAGATAAGTGGCTTGCTGGAGCAGACCAATGGGATACCTTTCACTGGGATGAAGAGAAGACAGGGTCTGCCTATCCCACTAGATTGTATGGATAGTTGTATTATTATTTAATATAACAGAATGATTGAAAGAAGCCATTGACATGTCCTTACGGGTCATTCTACTTGGAAAGACCGGAGCAGGAAAGAGTGCCTCTGGAAACACTTGGCAGGAACCTTTCCCAAACAATCCAGTGTGCATTCCAAAGTGTTTCAACGGGTGGTAAAGATATTGTTGTAGTTGAAACACCTGGATTGTTTGATACCAGAACCTCCCACAAGAATGTTGTTCAAGAGATTCTAAAATGCATTTCCTACTCAGGTTGTGCCTTGTTTACCAAAAAAAAAGCTGTCTATGTCTATTTAGAGTGGAGGGTTGTGGTTATGTTTTGCCTTGTAAATATTACTTTTAAAATGAAAAATAATGTAGTTGATTTTGATACATTTTGTGGCAGCTGAATTTTGTTTAATTTTTATATTTTTACAACTTCTGTGTTTTATATTTCACCTTTTGTGCAGCTATATGCAAATAAAACATAAAGTCTAGCATTGACTGGCATGTTTCTGTGGCCTTGAATGCCCTGAACAGAATTTGACCTTGACCTTCGACTGCCTGATCTTGAGCACTTAAGTATGCCAGATTCAACCTGCTCAGGAGATATTGTGAGGGGAAAAGGACAAAGAGGGACCTTAACCTTTGATACTTGTGTTTCTGTATGATTTCACACTTTTGAATGGACTCTCGTGTGTAGCCTAGCTTGTGATGTTTTCTTATAATTGATACTTCTAATGCAGTGGTGTGAATTCACTCTTTCTGTTTGACACTAATCTAGTTCTTAAAGTTCTTATTAGTTCTTATTATTTGATACTTCTGTTTCAATAACTAATGGTCCGATGGCAAATCATGTGTTGTGTGACGTTAGAAATGTTCTTAATGTCCTTGATTATTAAATAACCCATTGTATTGACCAAGTCATGTGTATGTGCAGAGAGGGTGTAATGATACAATGATACAATGAGATTATGATACTGTGCGAGGTATAAATGTGTGTGTGAGAAAACAACTGATGGTCTCTTGGGTGCACAGACTTTGTCTCTGTATCCTGATTGCCTGATGCTTATGAGACCTCTCTGCGCAGAGATTAATAAACTACTAACAAGAAAGACAAACCGTATTTCAGACTCTCAGTATTTATACATCTTTAAGCTAAAATTATTGAACAATATCATACAAACACTGTGCAATAACAGATTGAACCAAGTATGGACATGGACAACCGGAAAACTCCAACTTTAAAAAGTTGTAATAAAGAGTGCATTAGTTTCTGAACAGAAAGCTGTAATAAAATTAAAAATCTCACACATTTATATTCCAACACTGCAAAGTAAGTACAAAATAAAGGATATACATGAATGTGTATTTAGTGTTATTTAATGTAAATAAATATGTGCTAAAAGACAAATCAGATTCTCATAAAAAACGGAATAAAGAGGAAGAGATGTCCTATAAATTATAATAAATTGTGTCAAATTGATCCTTTCCTTTTACTCTCATGATTATTTCATATTTTCCATACTGTAGTTTGCCATTTTAATGATCTCACAATATTTAGAGTGGATGTCATATCATGGCTTCCTTAAAATAAGCCTGATTTGTTTTTGTTTCAGGCAGAGAGAGAGGAAGAATTGAAAATAGGCTGACAAATCTATAACTGCCATGCATATTATGAGAGAGCTCGGACAACATTAGGCCTACATTTTTTTTTTTTTTCATTTAGCTCAGTGATTCTCAACCTTTTTTGCCCCAAATGCATCCCTTTGGACACATGACACCGACACATCTGTCGGTCATCATACACACTCAGAAGTCCAGTGGTGTTAGCCAAGCCGATTCCTTTTGACCTCATAAAAACATTCAAAACAGTTTTTTTACCATTCCAGTAATTCACAAGGAGGACCACAGATCTCCATTTTCCTATTTCCATAGCCTAGCCTACATCCACAGATAGTAGGCCTGGGCAAAAAAGGTCATGTGTAAAAACATCAACATTTTGGGGACACAGAATGACAGCAGAAGCACAAAAGACCATATCTGGGGGCGTTCTCTCTCCCATTCACTTCCTGTTAATCTTCACTGTCCTGTCCAAATAAAGGCAAAAAGACCAAAAATATATACAAAAAAAAAAGACCATATCTGAAATGTTGCAGTGGCTAAAATGCTTGGGGGAAAACAGTGACCTCACATAAAAGACACTGTGATGTAGCCTACTTTTACCAAAGTAATAAATATAAAGGCCTAAAAACTCATGTGTTGCTCTTCTTCAAACATTGTAAGTAGAATGTTCTGCTTTCTTTTTCCATGAATAGGTGCTGAAATGAACAGACGAGGGCGCTAAAGTCTGAGTTTCTCGGTTCGTTCTCTTTCCTTTTCCCCCCCATAAAATATCAATGTTTACAGTGAACTTGGGACACTAGCTTTCGGCTAGCACAGTGTTGATAACATTTGCACACTGTCTGTGAAATAGCACTTGAACTTGACGGCGACTCTCTCTCAAGCCATGTACAAAGCCAAAGGATCAGGTAAACAAAACTATACTAGCCAACGTTTCGCAACTCCCTTGTTTTAGCAAACCAGTCAGACAAAGAAAAAAATGGTTAGCTAGCTTATACAGTGCTACCTAGCTAACTTATTTATGACAACAATGAAGATGGCTACCTGACTTGTACATTGATCTCGTTCTTTTCAAATCAGTGGACTTTTCAAAAAGGCAAAAGGAGGAGATTATTAACCTTAACATTACTAGTTATACTCCATATCAAATTATTAAAGTCGCCAAACGTTGTTCATGGTAACTTGTTTTAAATCGCGTTTAATGTGTGAGCCAAGAATGTTAAGCTTAAATATTTCTCTGACACAAGTGAATTCGTAGGCCTACATTACTCGCCTACAGTTAGATCAGAGAGGGTTGGTAAGATGTTGTGTAAAAGTGACAAATTGTGTGGTTCACCACATTTGCTCACTGCCAGTTCCCTAATCTGTTCTAAAAATAAACTACAGAGCAAAGATATCCAACCAAAGATCAGCAAGGATAATCTCTGTATTTTAATTAGGCTCACCCAGTTCAACTGTGTCTTTTTTGTCTAACAGAAAGGAGGCCTGAAGATGAAAAAGAACAAGAAGAGACAGAAAGTGAAAAAGAGGATGAACTGGGTCCTGAAGTGTCAGAGCTGAGACTCGTTCTAATTGGAAAGACTGGCTCTGGAAAGAGTGCCTCTGGTAATACCATTCTAGGTAACAGGGTCTTCCTATCAGAGCTTTGTGCCAGCTCTGTAACCCAAGTATGTGAACAAGGATGTGTGATGACGACTGAAAGAGAAGAGGGCATAGATGAGAAAAGACAAGTTAAGAAACAGAGACTGGTGGTAATCGATATGCCAGGATTTGGTGACACACGTTTCGACTCTGGCCAGATCCATGCCGAAATTGCCAAATGTGTTACTCTGTCCTCTCCTGGGCCCCATGCTTTCCTTCTGGTGATCCCCTTGGGCCGCTACACTGAAGATGAGGCTAAAGCTGCCAGGGAAATGGCACAGGTGTTTGGCGAGGGGGCTCTTAGGCACCATACACTCATCCTATTCTCCCGGGGGGATGACCTGGAAGGCAGAGACCTACGGGAGTATGTGAAAGGCTCTGCTCCCGATGAGCTGAGGGCTCTCTTGGAGAAGTGTGGTGGCAGACACCACGTCCTCAATAACAGAGACCCTAAGAACAGGGAGCAGGTCAGGGTTCTGCTGGAGAAGGTGCAGAAGATGGTGGAAGAAAATGGTGGCGGCTGCTACACCAATGCCATGTTTCTGGAGGCCGAGGCTGCAATCAGAGAGGAGCAGGAGAGGCTGATGCGAGAGAGAGGACAGGCGGGGGGGGAGGAAGCGGAGGAGAACAAGAACCCACCACCTGAGATGACACTGGCAAAGAGGAGGAAGAGAGATCTAGAGGAGGGGGGGCTGCCAGGACAGGGGGGTCAAGGTGGTGTAGCAAGACACACGGGGTTCCAGAGAAGTGACCTGGAGTTCTGGCAGGAAAATGAGGAAGAGTTGGAGGCGGACAGGTGGAGACAGGAGAGATGGACGGAGGAGAGAAGCGGAGATATGTGGGCGCTGCTGCAAGACAGGGGACAGAGGTGGAGAGCCAGGAGGAGGGGGAGCAGCGGTCGATCCCTGAGTCGTCGAGATTCCTTCCGCTCGGCGTTGGGCCGGGTCCGGAGGGAGGCCGCGCTCTCCGGGAAGGTCCTGGAGAAGGTGAAGGTCCTCGTGGCGGCGGGGGCCACGGGCATGGCCGTGGGGGTGGTGTTCGGAGCCGCCGCGCCCTTTGCTGTGGCAGCCGGCGCTTCCATGATGGGGAACACTATGGGGCTGGTGGCAGGCCAGCTAGCGGGGATGTCTACAGCCGGAGGAGCCGGTGTGGGAAAGGCTGTGGGGGCCATAGTGGCCGCAGCCACTGGGAAGACAGCCTTCGCTCTGGGAGCAGCCACCGGTGGGGTCCTGGGAGGGTCAGTAGGTGCTTTAGCAGGAGCTGAAGCCGCAGGCCCTAAAGAGGCTGCTCTGGATGCCCTAGGACAGGTGAGTGTTATCGGAGCAGGTGTAGTCGGTGTGGCGGCAGGGGTTGGGGGTGCCATGGGCGCAGGGGCAGCGCTAAGTGCTGCCGTTGGCACTAGTGCACTGACAGGGGCTGAAGTCTCCAGTGGGGCAGCGGCAGCAGCTGCAGTGGCCAACTCCACGGCTGCACAGGGCGTGGTGGGGCAGCAGGCCGTAGCATTAGGGGGTGGTGTGGGTGGTGTGTCGGGGGCTCTGCAGGCTGTGGCAGACGTGGTGGCTCCAGCAACTCCAGCTGGGGCTTTGTGTGCGTCAGGGGCTCTTGGCACCATGGGAGCAACGGCGCGGATCATGACCGCAGTGGCAGAGATCGGGAAAGCAGCAGCTGGCATCGCCCTAGCCGGAGGCCTGGTGGTGAAGGTGGTGAAGGAGAGGGTCCGCACCGGCACAGCCACCACAGAGGCCAACTACTCTGAGAAGAAGTCTTATGAGATTTACTGGAATAAATAAGTATTTGACTGACGTATGATGAAATCAAAAAGCTGACATGAAATGATAGCTCTAAACAAAAAAGTTTACTTGCATAACTATTAATATTATTATAATAATATTAGCTTTTTCCTATTTTGTTCCTTTGACATTCTAATAATCATGCATATAATACCTCTGATAGAAAATAACTATGAACAATCAAATTATCCACACATTTCCTTTGACTGACAGTATTGCATTTACTTTTATTGATTGTTATTGAAATTTGGTGTAGTCCTGATGCATCGGCACATCACTAAATTTTAACCTGACAGATTTATTACACTTTGACAGGGTGTTCCCATACATTCTCACCTAGTTGTCTTGAGCTGTTGTCTTGAGTATTCTCAAATCAATGGTTCATTAATAGGGTTGTATAAGCTATAAGCTAGATAAATCCATCACCTGTGTTATCCTGTGTGCCTTGAATGACATATTGGTATTTCTCCCACAAGCAGTCATACAGTTTGTAAAGTTTGCACAATAAAGGGAAACAGTATTTTAAAGTTTCAGAATATGATTCCAGTTCCTTATTCAACAACAACAGATCTTTCATATAAATACTATTGTTTTCTTTCATTGACGGCATGTGATATTAAAGATAAACGTGCCAATCGTTATTATTTTTTAAAGACGTAAAGACGTAACAAAGCTGAATGGAGCATATCAAGGAAAGGATCTTTGGTCTGCACGCACTCGAGTGGACCAGCTGGGGACATTATATAATCTCTTTGAAGACAGACAAGACTTAAGTGACATATATTTCAAACTCACAAGAACACTACACGTTTCTCATACTGAATATGTAAAATGAGATAGTAAAAATGCATTTGGAAAAGTCCTTAAGATAGTACAATAACATGTCTATGAAATTAATGGGTGTGTTCTATTCAAATTTTAGAAAAGCTTCTGATCAATGACGTACTATCAGACCACGGCAAAAAGGGCCATTCGATTGGTTAGTGGTGCCTGGTCTTATGACAACAACAGCCATATTTCCTCCAATCAGACTGTGAATTCCTTGACAGACATGTGTTTGTAAATGACGTCACCAGTGGAAAAGAAGATGGCCACTTACAATTTGTAAATGGATCTACTAACGTAGCAATCAACCTCGTTGAGCCACAATATCAATGTTTTCGTACTGTTAGGTAGCCGACAGGCCCGATAGGGTAAACAATACAGCAATACCCTAGCTGTAAGCAGATTATAAAGATACCAATTTCTGAAGTGATACCCGGTGAAAACCGGGAGAGCGTGAACTAAGAATGGACGGAGGAGGAGAGTATATTTCTTCCATGGAAAACATGGACCCAACGTTAGCAGAACTTGGTGATGAATTCACACTTGGGGACATCGATGGTGAGAATTGTTTTACTGTCACTTCACTATTTATTGTAGAAATACAATTGGAAGAAGGATTTTGTTTGAGTTTACGTTGACGGAGGCTGGTTAATGTTGTTTCCGCTCTGCATCCTCCTCGCGTCAGTTTTTGGTTTCCCTGATGTAACTTATCGCTCGGTTCTGTTCTGAAGTAGCTTGAAGGGCTTAAGGTTAGCTTTCATGGGCTACGGCTACAAGGCATGTGTCGAACTACTATTACTCATGAAAACAGGCAAATGTTTACATTGCCGTTATTGTTTTAATCTTGTCCACATTTGTAGCCTACCAAAATTCTTACATTTCAGAATAGAAATGTTGCCTCTAAAATGTATCCTAAAAATGAAAAGGCTGCTCCTTTCTAAAGTCTTTTTTTGCAGGATTTGTAACTAGACTGACTTAGCTAACCACGATTACAAACATTTTGACATCTAACGTTAATTATTAATTGCAGTAATTGACACATCGTTTCCCATTTATTTCCAACTTGCTGTTTGACAAGGAATGTTTCTAGCCTAATGATCATATTTGTTTATTATGACTCATTATGATTTCTTGGGTAGAACTGAATATGTGATCAGTTGACACACATATTGTAAGTTTTATGAAGTCCCAACAATATGCGACATACCACAGCATATTACTGAAGAATTACTAAGTGCTATTAGGCTAGTCATCTTGGAAATGTCTCCCTGTGCATGCATTTCATACAGTATTCTACTCATCTTTTATATTCTACTTAGTTTCTGTGAATGTTTTTGATGGAAAACCCTATGCACATACAGTAATGGGATCCTAGCCTTTGTTTGTCTATCAGTGCATCTGACTATGTTTTTGAGAGAAGTAAATGTATGCATGACCTTATTGGTTTTATTGTTGGAATAGTTTGAAAACCTGTGTTAGCCTAGGTCGAGTAAGTGTCGAGTCAACAGAAGAGATTGCATCGCTGTCCTCCTCTTGTCAAAACAACTTATGCTCTTGGCTCAGTGTGAAAAGATGTGGGTTTATGTGCAGAATTGTCCGGCAAGGTCACCGGATTCCAATTTGAAGGGAATTTTACTGAATGGTATGTCCAGGGATTGATGATTCTCTGTCATACAATGTAGACAACCGGGGTCCTGATAAAACCAGTGCTCCCACTGACTACTGTTACGCAATCTCTTTGTGTCAGAAGATTAGGCTGTGCCCATTCACAACATACTCCAGCTCCAAACACTGGATGGGTTCAGCTGAAAGAATAACTGACTTGAACAATTGTTTAACCCAAGCTTATAACCAGCACACCCTCTTCATTAAATCAAATGATGCACTTTGGGTGGGAAAAGAAATGGGGCAAATGCAGTGACATGTAAGGCCATTGCAGGTTTGCAGTTGCACAGTTCATGATGGTTGTAGGTGTGTTTGGAAACAATTTATTGACTGATATAATTCAAATTGCTGTGTGAGTTTCCACAATTGTTTTTGGTACTCTCCATATTCATTTGTTGAACATTCCCTTGTAACCTGGGAGCTGTGTTGTCCTGATTATGTAACATCCATGAACTATGCAGCCCAGGATCCTGTTCCTCCGAGGGGGTCTCATGCCTTTGTGCTCATGCATGATGGGCCCCCTCAAGAGTCTCCTGCGCAGGGGCTGCTTAGAGACCCTACCAGTGGCCTCAGACTCCCATGGTGCTCTGCTCTGCTACTTTTTAGCCTTGTGTTAAAAGTCCATGGCTAAAGGAGATGCAGAATAGAGTCTGCAGACCTGACTGATAAGGTGAATGCATAGGTGGGACCATGCACCTTACAACAATCAGTTCAGCAAAGTTAAGTGTGTTATAGTTCAACCTAGTTCCTCAGATCAAGCAGTTCACCTCTGCACAGCAAGCTATAGTGGGAATGATTATAAGGGTCCCAGCCTCAACCACTATCTACTTACCCCTTGTCCACGTTTTGCTCAAAGTTGAGAGCACTAGTTCAAGGCTGCACCCTTTGTAAGTGTGTGTGTGTGTGTGTTTAGAGAGGGAGCGAGAGCGGGGGTAGTGTTGACATAGATCCGTGATGCCCTCCTACCCAGATGGTCCCCGCCTCAGGATGCTTCTGTGTATTGTCCTGCGCAGTGGGGATGT
Source organism: Alosa alosa (assembly GCF_017589495.1). Lineage (NCBI taxonomy): Eukaryota > Metazoa > Chordata > Actinopteri > Clupeiformes > Clupeidae > Alosa > Alosa alosa. The sequence continues at coordinate 17,059,437 of NC_063194.1, forward strand.
TTGTTTTCACAGCTTTGTCAGAGAATATGTTGGGAAGAAGAAATTCTCGTGCTTTCTGTGATGACTGTGTCTTTACAGTCAAACAGCAGCAAAAAGTCTAATTTCTTTGTAATGTTTAGCTATCAACTGTCCTCCCAAGTTTTGAAGTTGTTCCTTTGGAAACATGATTTAGTGATTTTAGTTTTTCACTAATGACATGCTAGCTTTTAAAAGATTTTCAGTGGGTCTTGGCTAATCAATGAAATTGGAAAGCTGTAATAATTTGTAAGCATTTCATTATAGCCTCTGACAAGCTGCTGATAAGTTTAGCAGTGGTGACTAGGCTAGTTATAAAATGCTCATGTTGACAGGAACATGACCTCATTTTCTATAGCATCATGCTCCCCCAGGTCACACACAGTTTCGATTCAACAGTTATTCACAAAATGGTCTACAGCACATTAGACTACACACATATTGGTTATGTTCTCAAACGTCCTCTTTAGGTTGTGATATGGAACATCTGTTTACCGTACTCTACTTTGAAGTACAGTTCCCTGAAAGGAAGTGGAGTGTATATTTGATTATTGTTATCAATTTGCAGGTGACAAATTCAGTAGTGTTGATGAGTCCATTTAGTTCTGCTGTTCTCTATGCTGAGAGCAAGGGGCCTGTGTGCACTGAGAGTGACATTTGGATTGTCCCTTCGGTTTCCCCCCTTCACCAAAACTGAAACAGATCCCTCTAAAACTCCCCTGAAAGGACGGTGAAATATGTTACCTTTCATGCCATTTAAATAACAACCATATATTGTGTTACATCATTATTATTTGGAACTGCTCAAACCTATTTTCTTTTTGCCATATTGTTCTCTACTTTCTTTCTCACACTCTCTTCTCTCTTTCCATCCATTTTGTTTTGTCAATTTCATTTTTATTATTTTTATGGGGTACTATTAATAAGTTATCTCTCTCATCTAGCTATGACCTTAACCACTGCTCTTTTCTCATGGTCGGAGTTGTAAATCTCCATGTATTGTGTTATGATGGCACCTCAGGTTCCTATAGCTTGGCACTGCACTTTTGCCGACCTTCTCGTTGTTACTGCTCCTCTTCAAGGACATGCCGTTGTTAAAAAATAAATAAAAAAGGAAGCGTGAAGGTTTTAGCCTAATCGTTTTAGGTTATCAGCCTCAGGAACTGGGTTGGTCAGCGCGTGTGTCTGTGGGCTGAGAGGCGAGGACGAGACTCAGGGTGTGTCTGCATTTTTGGTGAATGTTTGTCATACTCCCACACTGTCCCTCTACACGTGAGTAGAGTGGCTCAAAGGAAAAGAGGCAACATAGTTTACTCAAAAAAGTTGAGGTCAAGGTGTTGGTTTAATCCTTAAACAGGCTTGAGTCTGTCCTTTCTAGGCTTTACATGAAGTTGTCAAGTGTTCCCTTTTATTGAGTGTTTTACTCCTGAGCACTGGCTGCTCATGATGAATGTGTCTCATTGAAGAGATGGATGACTCCACCAGCGTAACAGGTGCACCAGTGAAGGGGAAAGTAGACATGTAAATGTGCTGCTATAAAACCATTGTGTAAAACCAAGTTGTGAAATATCCAAAGTCAAAACTTGAAGTTGAAGTAGCATTTTTTTAGCTTAACCTGTATGTGAACACTTTCTTCCCCATAGTTAATTATCACATTGAATCATCAGATAATAAAGAATTAGGCTAAGCATCAGATGATAAAGAATCACATGATCACACCTTTGGATCAGTCCGTGCCAAGCAGAATCCTGCAAAATGTTTGCCGCACCATCTCAAATTTCTCAAAGTTTGTCTAGTAATGTTTAGGTCCCAAAACTAACACCTGAAATATCTCTTTTTTCAATTCCATTGTTTTTATTTTTGGATGTTGTTTTTTTATTTATTTATTACATTCTTAAAATGTCATTATTCTGAAGCCATTTATGGGCATTAATATCTTTGAAAGTAGTTTTCCTAGCCTGACCAAAGTGTGTTGGATGGAAGACAAACATGTTTTCAGTATGACTTGACCATTAGAAGTTTGTACTGTCTGCTTACTGATCTTATATAAGGCCCTAGATTCAGAGAAAAGGACAGGAAGAGTGATATTGAGGGGGTTATGTCATTTGTTGTACACACATGGCATCAACGGCATCATCATGTGAACATTAAGGAACAAACAAAGTGTGATTGCATTTTCATATGGTCATTTTCATGGCACTAAAATTGTATTTTAAAATTGTAACTAGTAGGAACATGAAAATAGTAGCTCAATGTTAGATCATTTAGTTAATGTTAAAATGTTATACTTTTAATAGTAAATAAGTTAAATAGTTGAGTAGTTTAAATAGTTAAATTATTTAATAGTGAATTATTGTAGTGAGGACATTTATTTTGAAACAGTTGTGGGCAGAGGAAATAGTAGTCTTAAGAGAGCCAGACTGTATGCTTAAAGCCTGAGACAGAGTATATAGTTTAAAAGTTGAATGTAGATAGTGTAATGGATGTTGATAGACAGAAAGTTGAATGGATGTTGATAGGCAGATTGTTTAATGGATGTTGATGGATAGTTTAATGGGTGGATGAGTGAATGGTTTAAAGAGGATGAATGGATAGAAAGTTGGTTGAAATGTGCCTTGTAGAATGGAGAGACACAGAGAGAGTTGGCCTAGTTCAGCAGAAAGCAGTTGATACAGGTGCAATCAGTTGAACTGATTCTTTGATGGGGCCTAGATTTGCAGCTGGAAGTTGATACAGGTGCAAATCAAGTTAATTAGTCCATTGTGATGTCATCAGCCTAATGTTAAGTCTATGGGGAAATTTTGAGTAGTTTTTAATAAATAGTTTAAAAAGTCTAAAAGTTGCAAAGATGAAAAATACATTGCCCAGATGTCCTAAGTAAGACCTACGTAACATAGTTTGAATGAAGTTTCTACGTTAAACGGTTGAAGCTGCATTAATTCCGTAAGAAGAAGAAGAAGAAGAAGAAGAAGAAGAAGAAGCCTAGGAAGAACAGTACAGTGCATTTTCATGCACTGTAATAAGAAAAAGAAGAAGAAGACTTCAGATAACAGAACAGTGCATTTTCATGCACTGTAAAAAAGATGAAGACATAGGATTTGAACAGAAATATTTCACAGTACTTGGTTTTAGGGCCCATTGGTGATGCAGAAAAGTTTTGATCAAAATCTGATATTTGTTCTGATTTGACATGGAAGGACCCACCCTTATTCAGGTTAAGTGCCATACCCTTTCTTTATAGGTGCAAACAGGTTCTGCAATTAAGGGGAAATGTTAAAAACATTACTAAGTTGGAAAATGAAATAATGCTGTTATCAGCACATTGACAGTTGCTTGGGTTCAGTGTGGATCAATAGATTAGGAAGGTTCAATGCCAGTATCTCAAGGACATAGCCTCATCTTGGCCTTGTGCTATCTGTTTCCGTCCTTGCAGAAATGCTCCAGTTTGTCAGCAACCAGGTGGGGGACTTCCCCGACCTCTTTGAGGACCAGATGAATGGTGGCTCTGGCTCTGTGCAGAACGGGATGGCGCAGACCCCTCGCCAGGCCCCCGCTGCCCCTCCGACCCCCCAAACCCCTCAGACGGTCCAGGCCACCACGTTCCAAACCACCCTGGCCGTCACGCCAGCCACGACGCTGCCGCCCCACTCACTCCCACTCACGCCGCCCCAGACGCCAGTGCAGACGGTGACGGCGACCCAGGTGCGCACGCCGCCCCTGCTGCAGCCGCGGCCCCAGCAGCAGCTCCAGGCCATCCAGCCCCAGCAGCAGCAGCAGCAGCAGCAGGCCATGCAGCCCATACAGGTGCAGACGCAGGCCATCCCCATGCACACGCAAGCCCTCACCATGCAGACACAGAGCTTCCCCGTGCAGACCCAGACACTGGCCGTGCACAACCAGGCGGTGCCTGTGCACACGCAGGGGCAGACGGTGATGTTCACGTCGGCCCCCAATCAATCTCGTTTTATTCAGAACCCCGTCATCTGCCACCAGAGCCCCACTTCTGGCTTCCAGGGTGAGTCTTACATACACTCTGCCATACATAAACCTAATCTCTTCTTATTCATTACCTTAAAGCACCTTTGTTTTCACACATCATTAACCCTGTTGTATAATGCCCCTCCCCTTATTCCCCACAGTCCTCCAACCACAGATGCAGAGCATTGTGACATCTCCGCAGGTGCAGCCAATGACAATCCAGCATCAGCGCCTGCTGACACCATCAGGACAGACCATCCAGACCCTCTCCACAGCGCCCACTGCTGTGCACACAGTGCAACAACAGGTGCAACAAGTCCCAGTGAGTGTTGTGTGGCTGCATTCACAATAGGGCTGGCCTATATGACTTTAAAATGGCTTTTAATGGCTGATAATAATAATGATCTGCTCAAAAGACATCGCTGTAATAAAATCTGTCTAATTTTTTACCTATAAAAGGTTTTTTAAGTTGGTAAGAGGTCAGATATGGGAGTATATTTCTGATTATATCCTGAGGATAGCCGTTGATTGTGTATCCATTTCGCTGTTGTCGTTCCTTTCAAATAGGTATTATTTATTTTCTAATCTCGCTTTCTCTCATAGGTTCTGGTCCATCAGCCCCAGATCCTGAAAAATGACACTCTGGTTCTGACGACGCTAAAACCTGACGGAACCCAGGTGCTGTCCACCATGCAGAACCCCACTGGCATCACCACCCTTACAACCCCTATTCAAACTACTGCTCTTCAGGTTCCGGTATGTACCATTTTGTTTTGTTTGTTTGTGTGTTTGTTTGCATTTGTCCGTGGCTTAACCCTGTTTCTGTTCCCTTGATGACACTCTGCTCTTGTCTTCAAACAGCATTCTTTCTTTTCCTCTTCTCAGACGCTGATGGGCAGCAACATCCTGACCACTGTGCCGGTCATGATGGGTAGCAGCGACAAGCTGCCCATCAAGCAGCTGTCATCAGGCACCGCCCAGAGTGGACTTCAGAGCAGGCCGAGCATCGAGCATGGCTCACCAGTGACGGTGGGCCCTGGGGGAGTGGTGAAAGAGGGCGAGCGCAGGACCACCCACAACATCATCGAGAAGAGGTACCGCTCCTCCATCAACGACAAGATCATCGAGCTCCGCGACCTCGTCATGGGGCATGATGCCAAGGTAAGCCACCATAATAAGATATTGAGTTTTTACATGTTTCGGGGGCATTTCAGTATACTTGTAGGTAAAACATTGTACATTTTAGAGACATTTCAGAATATGTGTTGTTAAAGCATATTGTTTAATCCTCTTTTGTCCTCTTTTCATCTCCTCTAGATGCACAAGTCAGGTGTGTTGCGCAAGGCCATCGACTACATCAAGTACCTGCAGCAGGTCAATCACAAGCTGCGGCAGGAGAACCTGACCCTCAAGATGGCTAACCAGAAGAACAGTATGTCACCTTCTCCTCCATGACCACTGATAAGGTTCCACTTGTTTTTATACCCCTCTTGAGGCCCAGCCTCTGACCTCTGCTCCACTCTCTCCCAGAGTCGGTGTGTCTGCCTGAAGATATAGAGATGAAGCCAGAGCTGCAGATGATGTCTCCTCCAGCCTCTGACTCAGGCTCTGGCTCCCCTGACCAGTTCTCCCCCTACTGCATTGACTCTGAGCCGGCCAGCCCTCTTCTGGAGCACGAGCAGGTAGGATGGCTGGTTCTCTTTATGGCCTCGGGCCTACAACAGTAGCCTTATAGTGCTTTAATAGAGCCTTGGCAAGTACATAATATATTTCCCTATGGTGTGCAATTAAGTCATAATGTTAGGATATCCTGGTAGACAGAGTCTACCCCAAGGACATGTATTTTTTTAAGACTATAAAGTATAATTATTTAAATACTTTATCTAATGTCATGTCATGTCATGTTAATTGCCACACTAGAGTGCTTACAGGCCCTCTCTGACTGTATTATTATATTGAGTGAGGCATGTGAAGGCCTCATCTGGCTCTGTGCCATCTCACCTCTGTTTCTGTGTGCTCTACATCCCACCCTGACCCTGCACCCTCAGTTGAAGAGTGAGCCAGAATCGCCGTCCACCGTGGGTGTGATGGACCGCTCCCGCCTTCTCCTGTGCGCCCTCACCTTCCTCTGCCTCTCCCTCAACCCGCTGCCCGCCCTACTGGGCTCAGAGGCTCACGGCGGACCCAGCTGGGGGTCAGAGGCGGGCGGCCATGGACCTACCAGAACTCTCTTTGGCATTGAACTCTCTCCAACACAGAACTTGGGTGAGTTCAGTGAAATATTTGTTCTGCTAACTTACCAGCTCGTATCTGAATGTTTTATTATGAACAAATTCACTTGGCCATTCAGGGTGTTTAATCACCCCTTGTTATGTTGGTGGAAAGTACCATAAGTGTATTCATAGTTGAAGTAATAATATCAAGCACAAGTTCAGATAGGGACAGGTTCACACAGGTGTGTATGGATGGATGAAGAGTAAATTGCATTCTAGATTTGCCAGCAAGGCAAGGCATGGTGCATGCTTCAAATGTGTTAGACTGAGTTTTCATATTGTGCCACCATCCTGCAGCTTCCTGGTTATGGTGTCTGTTGCCATGGGTGATGGTGTGGACGCTGAGTGGGATTGGTGCGGTGTGGGGGTGTGTGCGGGTGCTCTACCTATGGGAGCCCGTCACCCCTCTCCACTCACCCAGATCAGTGTCTTTCTGGAGGCACCGCAAGCAGGCCGACCTTCATCTGTACAGGGTGAGTTTCACCACTTGGCCTGTTACATGGATTTACTCCAAAATCTCTTCTCTTTTCTTTACTCTGCTGTTCTAAAAACTTGAGTCACAAGTTTCGTATTGCTTGGAAATACTTTGCCAAACCTTATAACCAGATTATTTTGTAATGTTATCAGACTGACCTCCCATCTCTGTCTCTTTCTGTGTGTGTGTGTGTGTGTGTGTGTGTGTGTGTGTGTGTGTGTGTGTGTGTGTGTGTGCGTGCCCTCAGGGTGATTACTCTGCTGCAGTCACCAGCCTCGAGACCTGCCTGTCCATCTTATCCAGAGCTCTTCCCACCAGCAGACTGGACCTCGCCTGCTCTCTCTCCTGGAACTTGATTCGCTACTGTCTCCATAGGCCCACCCCCTTGGGATGGCTCGTGCGCCAGGTTGGTGGCAGACACGAGGGGGAGGAGTCTCAGACCAGTGCTCGCGATGCAGCTCTGGTCTACCACCGACTGAGCCAGCTCCAACTTACAGGTGAGCATGGAAGTTTTAACATCGTTGAGTTTTAACACCGTTGAGTTTTAACACTTTTGAGTGTACACCACTGTGTGGACAGTACAACTGCAGGAAGTGGACTAGTTGTTTAAAACGCCTCGCTCTGTGTTTGTAGGTAAACTGGCCGAGGGCAACAGCCTCAGGGCCCTGTCTCTGTCCCTGAGCGCCGTGAACCTGAGCGAGAGCGCCCAGGGGAAGATGCCCGCCACCCAGCTGGCACAGATGTACGTCACCGCCGCCACTGCCCTCCGCACCGCACTGGGCCACCACCTGTCCTGCCTCCCTGTGAGTGCCCATCTTCAGTCTCTAACTGCCTCCAGTCCTCTCTGGTATCCTCCGGAGACCTACTTACTTCTGTCCCCTCTGCTGTGTTCTGTTCTTCTGCATATACTGTAGGGACTTGCTTTATCTAAGGCTTTTTGACCCAATGATTTCACATCTTTTTTTTCTTTTGATTACTGTGTTGTCAAAGCTATACTGTAATATTGTAGTGTTCATTTCATGGCAGTGATTTTTGGCTAAGCCAAGCTTTTTTGTTTTATAATTGTTAAAGGTATTTAGTGTAGCTCTAGGCCACTAGGGTGCATTATGAAGCCAAAGCCATACACAAATCATATCCCCAACTTTGTTTTAGTTTGTTTGCTAGCTGGTTGTTCCATTTTGTTTCATGTTACTTTTGTGGTTATTTCTGTCTTCATGGAAGTTAGTCTCCCCTAACAGCTCTTTAGAGAGTTCACTCTAACCCACCTGTCTCTCTCTCCCTGTGGTGCAGGGCTATCTGCTGAACCAGGCCGAGAATGTGGCCAGCCAATCAGACGGGAAGCCCATCCCTGATGGACTGCGCTGGCTCTTCACCCCATTGGGCAGGCAGTTCTTCCTGAGCTGTGATTGGTCAGTGAAGTCGGAGAGTCACGAGGGAGTGTACACATCCCAGAGAGACCAAGGTAAGCATACACAGTGTTTCCAGGTGTGCAAAAATAATTGGCTTACATATTTAATGAAAACAAAATGAAAAATTTACATTAAAAATAGTTTGGCAAAAGCCATTTAGGCATTTCGATTTGTTTGCCTTTTCGTTATCATTGTGCATGGTGTGGTATGAGTAATTTTGTGTCCCTTGGTCCGCTCATTCCTCTTGTCTCACCTCTTTCTGTCCTCCAGTGGACCCCATCGCCCAGCTGCACTGCTGCTTCTGTGAGCGGCTTCTGGAGAGGGCTGTCCACTCCCTTAACCAGCCCAACAGCGACTCTGAGGCCAACAAATGCAAAGATGACTCTGGGTACGATGCTTCATTGTCTTCCTTCAACTTTCCTTTTCATTTTCTGCTCTAGCTTTTTGCTAAATATTTTATCCCATTTGATTTTATCCAGTTTTATTTAGTTCCTTCATTTTCTCCCATTAATTTGCACCAATCAGTCCTTTTTAATTGTCTTTTTAAGGACAAAACTGCTTCATTTCAGTGGCATTGTGATCATTCTCCGTGAATGTGACGGTACGCGTGTATTTTCCGACCCTATGAACAATTCCTTCCCTGTTGACCCACAGGGAGTTCTCTAGCACTCTGGAGTTCCTCCAGCTGCTGACCAGCTGCACCGAAGAGTCCCCCGCCACCTCGGCCTCCTTCCCAGCACTGCCCAATCAAAACACAACACCAGGTGCAGCCCCGTACTTCATTTGCTATCAACACAACTATCCTACTACTCTTCCTGTGCAGACCATTATGCGGCGATCACACTGGAAATAACAAAGTGGCAGCGGCAAAGCACAATGCCACGCTCAGACCATAATATTTCAAAAGAAGTTCTATCTTGTTCCTAAGTTACATGAACAGTCTATGCTCGCGTCACACTTTGAAAGTTGAACCAAGTTCAATAGGAATTGGGAATAGGAATCTGGGATAGCAATCTGCCGTCTGCCGCTGGTCAGTGTGATCAGATAAATCTGGTGAGCCGGTCATTGAAAATATGGCTAGTAATGGTTTGGAATATTAGAAATTAGGTAATATTTATGATGCCACATACTTAATCCACCTTATTTAATATTATATGTTTTCTATCTCTGTGTCTTGTCCATGACTCGTGTGTGTCTATCTTTGCCCCTGTGCTGCTCAGTGGGAGACCCTGTGTGCCGCTGGTGGGTGCTGGTCTTGAAGGCTGCGGTTCACTGGCTGCAGGGTGATGATGCAGCTGTGAGGTCGTTACTGGCTGAGGCTGAACGGGTCCCCAGAGCACTGCACACACTCGAGTACGTTGTGTGTGTGTGTGTGTGTGTGCGTCTTTGTGTTTGCTCTTGTTATTTGGCAAGTGTTGGATCTCATCACATGTAGCTGTCCTCTGCTCTATTGTCTCTCTCTCTCTCTGTGCCTTACACAGACTGCTGTGCATAGATGAAAAGCACTTCTCTTTGTGTAGTTCTGGATGTGTGCATGACGGTGTATGTTCTCTTGCCCCTCACAGCCACCCCCTGCCCAAGGCCGTGCAGCAGCTGTGCAAGGCCGTGCAGGTGAGCCTGAGTCCACAGAAGGGGGAGGGCGTGGGCGCCTGCCTGGCCCACTGCGAGCGCTCCAGTGCATACCTGCGGGCGAGCATCTCCGTGCAGCTCGCCCAGTCGGCCACCTGGCTCAACAAGGTGAGTCACACCCAGTACACTGCTCATTTCCCACATCGCTGAGCACTTATAATGTACACAAAGGCACCTTGTCATGTTGATGTTCAGCTTGGTCTGACACCGAGCTTCACATAGATAGATTCTTTTATTTAATGTCCCCAGAGGCATTTTCACACATCACATGGCTTACAGAGAGCCTTTGGATTGCAGTTACCCATAAGCCACCTGTGCAGTTACTTTCATACCCTATTTATTTTGAACCGCCCACTTTTCATTGTTGTGCCTTTTCTTGTATACAGTGAAGGTCATATTTGAAGAGGTACATAAAAAACAAATATGCAGACTCCTACATAAATACACACACAGTATATGTTCACCATTTCAGACACACACCATTTCGGGCTTGCCGTGTATGCGTGTGTCTTTGTGTCAGTGTATGTTTGTGTTCGCACTATGAAATGTACTCTGGGTGGTTGGGGGTGGCTGTGGTGCATTGTAGTTGCATTGCATGATCCTGCGACCCAGTGCAATGTGTCTGCAGTGCAACACAGAGGCCCCCCCTAAAGTCTGCCCGTGCCTGTGATACCCTCCTCTCAACACACGCACGCGCACACACACACACACAGACACACACACACAGACACAAAATACGATCAACACCACCTGCTGACACAGAACACACCCCATGGTGCCTCACAGTACAGAGTTCTCACATGCCCTTTGTGTACTCTCACTTCAGGGGGTGGAGCTTCTGGTGTGTGACCTCTTGCTGACCCTGCGAACCAACGTGTGGCAGCGCGGCAGCTCCAATGGGGAGTCAGGCCCTGCTCTCGGCTCCCAGTTGGCTGGCTTCCAGAGAGACCTGAGCTCCTTGCGTAGACTGGGACAGTGCTACCGTCAGGCCCAGCACAAGGTGGGAAAGTTGCCTTTTGTGATCAATTGTTACATTTGTGTGTGTGTGTGTATTGGAAAGGGTGTAGGAATTGGTAAATGGAATGTGCCCCTTATGCTTGGTAGCCATTTCAAGCCTGTCCTTATCAAATCGGTATAACCACTGTTTACATGCCCAGATACAATACTGTTATGACAGAAGCTTCTGCATGCATTCATGCACTGTATTTGTCAAGTGCATGTCTGTTTTTGCCTTTGTCAACTCTTGGATGGGTGCTGTTTCAGGTGTTCCTGCATGAGACCACAGTGAGACTGATGGCTGGAGCGAGTCCAACCCGCACACACCAGCTGCTGGAGCACAGCCTACGACGACGCCCGCAAAACTCTGGACAAGCTGCAGGTGAGAATATACACACACGCCGTCCTGTCCACACCGGTAACACAGTACACGTGTGCACACTCTCACACTCACACACACACACACACACACACACACACACACACACACACACACACACACACACACACACACACACACCCACAAAGAGAGAGAACCAGACACACTCATGCATACTTCCTTCAAACAATACCAACCATACTTCTCTTACGAAGACACATTTGTGAGTGCACACTCTTGGCCACCATTTTAGCCATAGCTTAGATAAGAGGACCCACTGACAACACTTGTCTTACCACAGATTATATAGTACACACATGGTCTCATGATGGACTGAACTGGATGAGTACTTAGAGAAAATGCAGAAAGGGATGTAAACAAAAGTTTCAGAAACAAAACTGCCATAGTTACAGCTGAGTGCTAGTAGGTCAGCCACGGGTAGTGTTACTTCTCATTCTGAACTTCTCCCCTCCTCTCCCTCTTTGCCTCTTTCAGAGGGCATCCTGGGAGAGCGTGAGCGCGCCCATGCCATCCTGCTGGCGTGCCGTCACCTCCCTCTTCCCCTGCTGACGCCGCCTGGGCACCGTGCCCGCCTGCTGGCCGAGGCCAAGCGCACGCTGGAGCGTGTTGGCGACCGGCGCTCGGTGCAGGACTGCCAGCAGATCCTGTTACGCCTGGGCGGGGGCACCACCATCGCCGCCTCCTGAGGCCTGGTCCCTGATCAGTCCTGGGCCTCCTCTGAAAGGGAGTTGCCGTCAACTTGCCCAAATGACACAGACACCAGATTAGCCATCTGCTCTACAGTGGCACATTTGAATAGGGAAAAGCTTAGTAGCCATTCATTTTCATTCACAGCCCGCAAATATGTTCATGTGTTCATTTTAAGCACTGTATATTTTAGCCACACACACACACACACACACACACACACACACACACACACACACACACACAAATAGACTGTAGACTCTACTTTTATTCACCAATAGAATACAAACCGAGCTGATCATATTTAGACACATGCGTTGAGAAATTTTCATGATTTCTCTGTATTTTTATAGATCATCTCACTTTTTCCATTCTTTTATTGCCCTGTTGCAGACCTATCTGTTCTCTGTGCTCTATAGAGGAGAACATTATCTCTCGTTCACCCTCGGGCAACACCTCAACCTTTTTGCCGTGGCTTTTCACAAGTTATTTATGAGCCAGACCTCACACTGGAAAAACTGCACGCACACACACACAAACACACACACACTTGAATTTCCCCTGGGGATCAATAAAGTATCTATCTCTCTCTATCTATCACAAACACACACACACACACACACACATAAGATGGATGTTGTCATAACGTGCAGTTGGCTCTCTGTGGTCACTTTGACCATAGAGAGGAGGAAAGGTATCTTGGGATTCTGAAGGTAAAGGGAACAACCTCCTCAGATTGCAAGTCTAGTGTACACACTGTGTAGTCTCTTTCTCTCTCTGTCTGTTTTTGTCCATTTCTTCAACCTTTTCTCAATTATTTAATCTTTCTGACGACATCTTTCACCTCGCAAACACCATATGGTCCATTTTTCATCTGGATTTGAAAATCAAAACAAAACAAAACAAGAATCAATAAGCCAGACATTATGCCCAGAAGTTACTTCTTCAAATCAAATCTTATTTTTATTGCTAAATGCTGCCACCAACCGTGACCAACATACAAATACCGGACCAACAGTAGGAACTCAATACCCACAGTAACTGTTTGTTTGTTAAAGGATTAGAAGGACATCCATCTTAACTTTCTTCTCCTCTTGACCACCAAAGGGCTTTGAAGGAAACAAAGCCCTCTAGACCTTTGCTGAGCTCCACAACACCACGCTCCTTAGAAAACGCAAGGCCTCTCACAGGACTGCTTGTGTAGAATCAGTTTGTACCTACCTCATTTACTACACAACGCCTGAACAGTGTGCTGGAACTGCATTACTGAACAACCAGTTGGCCATTGAGTGTGTTGTAATGGTGAATTATAGTACAGTGGATAGGTAAAACACCCAATGAAGCATATAGTGCAATTCGTATGGTATGTAAATGTTTGTACTTAATTTATCAGTAGAGGGTTCAGTGACCTTGAATATGATAAATCAATGGTCCCAAGCATCAGAGTTTTGACATCAGACTCATATAAACACGCCTATGTGTACAAATAAATACACAGAGCCCAGTCATGTTTTGTATATATACATTGTACATAGCCGTGTAGAGACCAAAGTTAGACTTACTAGGGAGTTTAGTAGCCTGTTGTCCCCCACGAGAGAAATGATCAGCCGGTCAGACATCATTCTAGAACATTTTATATGTTATATGTACATAATGGTCTGAATACATGAACTTAAAATGAGAAATGACACTGACCATCTGCTAGTGTGCAAAAACATAAAGTAGTCATGACGGAGCTTTGGCCACAATGCTATCAGGCAGGATTGGATGGGTTAACCATAACTCCACAGCTTCAGCTTCATGGCCTTGAAACGTAATTATCTCTATATTTTTGTTATAGCTCGTATTTGTTTCATTTTGAAAGGTTGTCCACAATGGGCTCTTATATTCGTTTTTAATTCTGGACTCGTTGGATAGATTATTTTTGTCGGTGTTTCCATTTTGTGTTTTGTGAGTTATTCTGTTATTTAAAGAGCTGTAATGCATCTGTTCATAATGGGCACCCTATTCCTCTCACAGTTCACACTTTAGTTTTACTGATGATGTAATAGAATCAGGTGGGTATGAAGGAAGGAGAATGAATAGGGTAACTGAAAAGTTACTTAGATATTCTGCTTCATATTGCCTGCATAAATATGATGATATTTTTTAAACCGCAAAACAATATTGTACGCTTTTAAACTGAGGCACAATTTCCATGTGACATTGGTTGGGTGTCTTTTCTGTACATCACCCAGACAGCTTTAAGTTTTATCCTGAAGTGATTGGAATGACCAATGGCTGTACGGGATTGCTTAGTGCTGTTTCCCAACAGCCCTTTAATGGAAGATCATGTTACAAACTTTTCCTCCCTCTCTTTCTCTGTTTGTGTTTATTGTTTGGATTTTTGATGTTTGAAGTTTGTTTTTTAATAAAACTGCAGATGACCTTGGACCGTAGTGAGAGTATTTTCTTTTCATCTTCAATGATAATGCAATGCATCAAACATGGCCTTCTGATGTTTCAGAAAGGTATGTTTAACTCTCAGTATAAATTGATTTGCCGACAAAACAAAAAGAGAACATAAGATATGATATAATACATGCCTCCATTTAATACCAAAGAGAAACTGATGATGCTGCTATTTCTGCTTGGATATTGGCATGCTTTACGGGTGCAGGGGCCTGTCTGGATGAAAGGTGGACACCATCAAATTAGTCTCTTAGAATTAAGATTCTCAAAGAGGAGAATGGCAAAAAAGGAGTATGGTGGTGTAAAATAACAGAACTGATTGAGTACAAATAAAATCCACTGAAAAACAGATTAAAGAATACAGTGCATTAAACAGGTTAACAGTGGAGACAGGCCTGGCCAAATAATATGGAAAATATGCTGTTATTATCTTGTAAGTAAAAACCAAAGCTGCAATGTTATAAGTGATACTGCATTAAATAAACTAAGAGTTAGGACAAAGCATCAGTTTGTCATCGACAAAGACAGACGATGTACAGTTGAAGATGAGTTGACTTATCAAAAGCTCATTGGGTATTAAGTACCGGAACGTGTGTAATAATTTTTATTTTCATGCCGGACCCAAATAAAGTTCACACACATACCGGAAGTTAGTTTCAAAGAGTTCTGAGGCTATCTGAGCTAGGAAATCCACGTGTGGTTAACATTTCAACCATTATTTACAATGGGGAAGAACGGAAAATTCAATAAAGGCTCTAAACATAAACCTGGATCTAAAAAGAGGGAGAATAAATGTATCGTAATGTTCGACGAGAAAAATCGACAGTAAGTTATACGACTAGCCTACTCTCGCTAGCCATGCTATAAAGTGAATATTGTTTTCCAGGTTATGGGTGCCTAACTTTAGTCTTAGCCAAAGTAGCTTTTTTTTTTCAATATGACAGTGACATCTTTAAAACTGATTAATATCACTCGAGAATTCTTTACAGCCAATGTTGTTGACAATAACGCTAATGTTGAATTTGGCGTAACGTGATTTTGGATTCTACTATCTAGGCATGCAAGGATCAAGTCAATTGAACGATCCACCTTTCTTTGCAGGGACTTTCTAACTGGTTTTCACAAGAGGAAAATTGAGAGGAGGAAAGCAGCTGTTGAGGAGATAAAGCAGAAGTTGAAAGAGGAGCAGAAAAGGGTCAGGGAAGATGTAAGTGGACTATGAAGACAACCCTGCTGTTCTTAATGGTTGTTTTTTTTGTAAGTGAATAGACCTGTTAACCTTCGAGAACCTCTCTCTCCATAGCGACACAAAGAGTATTTGAAGATGCTGCAAGAGAGAAAGGAAGCTCTTGGTAAATGATCTTTAAAGTGAATATTACCCCCACAAAATGTTACTGTGTATAATCCTGGCTACATCACTGAAATTGAATTTTTCTTCCTTGGCTCAAGATGATGCTGACGAATTGGAGGACGCAATTACTGGTACAACAGAATCTGTCCAATATGATCATCCCAACCACACAGTTACTGTGACAACCATTAGTGACCTTGATCTAACAAAATCTTACCTGCTTGGCATGGATGCCCATCAGGTACAAGTCTTTTCAGGAGGATGGTTTTTAAAAGGGGTACATTTTAGTTGATGTCAAATTTCACCATGATTAATAACTTGTTTGTCACAGTTGACCTGCCAATATCATTGTCTCCTGTAGCGTAGCTCATCATAAACGTTCTTAACATGTTAAATACATCATGCATTTTACAACCTACTGCTAAATGCACTTGAACACAGTACACTAACTGTCAAGTTCAGTCTGGTGAGGTAATGCTGAAATATCTTCTATAATAGGATGAAGATTGCAGTGATGCAGAGGAGCAGACTGAGGAGAAGGATGCTGTGAAGTCACTTCCCAAGAAAGCCGGCAAGCCTTTGCTCTCTAAAAAGTTAGTAGGATTCAGTTAACATCTCCATTACTTACATGTGAATGTTCTATTTGTTTGTCAATGACACTCCTTGGCTACAATAAAATCTGTTGACCAGAATGGCTAAAACCCCACTTATCTTCTGTTTGCAGTCAATACTGCAGATCCTAAATATATAGTGGTCAGATATATAGTGGACATGGTTCATTCAACAAACATACATGCATGTATTCCAAGTTGTTCCCTCCTCTCACCAAGTACCCATTTCCTGTGCAGGATCAAGTCACTCTCAGCCTCGCTGAACATGTTAACCAAGCAACCACAGAAGCACAAACGGAAAGGGAAGCAGGAAGACAAAGGACAGGGTCGAGTGAACTTAACTGGCAGCAACAACAAACGGCGTCTGACGAAAACCACCAAGACTCAGAGACGCAGGCGAACAGGCAAAAGGGGCCAGGACAGAGAGTAACTGTGTGGATGGGCTATGCACCAGGGACACGCTTGCCGCTAAACTTCTGTGATGGACGACAAAAGAAGTTGAATCGGGTTTTTAAAGTTATTTAAGAAATGGGCACACTTGTTTACAATCATAGTATTGAAAGGTGAGGGCGTTGACCAACGGAATAGAGAATGGGAACTACCATGAAGTTGACAGCAGTGTTTTAAAGCCATTTTGCGACTTGGTGCATTCATTTAATATACATCCTTTTCCCTGTCAGTTCACATGTTAACTGTCAAGGAAGTAGCACTACCATTGTGTTAAAATTGTAGAATGGAGTGAACTCGATCTGGAAAATCGATCAAAAGGATTGTCATTTTCTGTTTTTGATGTACAGGACATTTTTCTATTCGACGTTTTGCAACTAAAACGTAATTGTGTACATAGAAAAGTAATGGTGTAAATACAAAATAAAAATTACATAATTTTCTTGCCACATCTTGTTATTGTTATTGACATTGTCTCTTTTTCTTCTTATTTTGTCTCTTCAGAACTGGTAGAAAACACACATTTAATTCACATTTGATACAACAGTTTTTAGTGTACATGGGAGTATGTTGTTGAAAAAAAACAGTCAAACCTGTCTCATGAAGCTCAAGTGTTGATTTATTTAAAGTTGAGCCTCCGCATGCCATCTGCTTACTAACTTCTTCATTTCGCTTTCTAAAGCAGATGATATTTAATACATCTTTGTGGGACTGTCATGCCACTGGTGCCATGTTGGCTCATCTCACACCATATGGTCAGCTTCTGTGATGCTTTAAGCAGATCCAAAATGGAGGACTACAGTGCCTTAGTTTCATCCATTGTTGAAGCAGCCAATGGGGTGTGTGTGAGTGTGAATAAGCCCTGGGGGTTTAAATGAGCGTAAAGAAGAGGCATGTGTCAGGGGTCTGATGGACACTTCATCCTGTGCCTTCTAATGCCAAATTCTTCATTAAACTGAAGACGGGACAACAAAATTTGGTAGGCCTACTGTCTTCTTTCTCTGTATATGAAAATTAGCTTTGTTAGCAAATAATTAATGAAGGAAATCTATACCTAATGTATTGGTTACATTTGTAGTTGTGATTAATTGTGAGGTAATTATTCAACAGTTTTGGTAAACTGCTAATTAATCTGAATGGGAAAAATAATGTGACGCTTTAAGTGGTGCCTTTTCTCATATTGGAAGAAGTATTCTGATATCACAGACAGTATTGCATTTCACTGTCCTTATGGTTAGTTTCACTTAGTCTAACTGTTTCGTCAAAGATGGGCTACTACTAAGTAACTGTACCTGGGAAGGACTAAGTTTTCATCACTTCTCAGTGTTTGTCACACCAGGGAGCTTTGTATCACTGTGGAGCATATCACAACTGCATTTTATCAGTTTGTGATACTTGAAATAAAGGAGCTGGGGCCTTTAAGTAATTACTCATTTTGGTGCTTAGTGATTTTGCATTTAGAATGGCATGTTTTTCCATGAGTGCTAATCAGTCCAGAAAGTGGCATTCTTAAAAATCCCTTAGGCTGCTATTGAGTTCCTATGTTGTCCTTCTGAGGGTCCTGTAAATACTATACTTATACCTTTGATGAGGTATGATGGAGTTTAAAGTACTCACTACTGAACCTTTATTAAGTAATTGGCTAATGCTTAGACTGTGAATAGTAACTTCTTTCCCCTAATTGAAGTGTTGAAAGGGGTGCAATGTGTGAGTGTATGCCCCCTCCGGACACACCATGCCACTCTCCGGCGACAACCTCATCTGTCCCAAGTTCCAGCCCAACATCTTCGACTCCTCCCGCTGCCACGACTGCCTGCGGCAGAAACACCTGCACACTGGCACAGACGCAGTGCCACAGGTGAGCCCTGGCACAGACTTGAGCCAAGGACCACAGCCAGTGTCGGAGGAGAAGGATTCAAGCGCCAAGGTAAGAAACGAGAGTAAGGAGGGGTGAGGATTGTGTAACAGGACTTAACTCCATCAGACAGATTCAGGCTAACTCATGTCATTGTGATAGGTGAGACGGTTGTAGACATTGAAGATCAGACGAGGATTAGAATGAATGATACATAAAGTTGTGGAAGTGATGGATCCCATTGCTGCAGTAACGTAATAATAAACTGGAACTTCAGAATGGATGTTGTTCAGAAAACAGTGACCTGATAAGAGAAAGAGGAGACAATCTTGTGCATAAACAGGTGTTTTCTATGATGGCTTCTTTGAGAATGACCTCTCACATGTTAACTTCATGTGTTAGGTAAGAACCGAAGCAGGGTGGAGCACCAAGAGAAACAGAGAAGTGAGACAGAGAGAGATTAAGACCAGGGCTGTGGTGAATGTGTGCTGCTCCCATTATAAATTAATGAATGGAGATCATTTACTGCCCTTTTGGGAATCACGGGTAACACAATACGCATCAGTAGAGAACAGAAAGCACTGGGTTTAGCCTACACACTGAATATCAGTGTGTAGGCCTGATCAAGAGAACTTTACATCTCAAACATTGATTATCAATTAATAATGTGGCTCCCTGATCTCAACAACATAATCCAATTAAAACAAAATTTCTGCTTCTTCAGTGCCACAGGAAGAAACACTAGCACATTGTGCGAAAGAAATTATGCTATCAGAGATTATTTAGATTTGGCAATTACATGCATTTTTTTTTTTTCAAGCTTAATCATGCAAGAACTTAAATTTGATTAAAAAAATGTGTTCGTATATAAGAATGGGCGAAGAAAAAAAAAAGAGGACTGCCATGAAATAGTGATGAGGAGAACCACCATCTAGGTTTGAATTACAGTAGGTTGAGTGTAACCCTAATCGAGTCAAAGACATGTATGAGTGTGTTAGCAAGAGGTGTAGAAATAGTGGAAGACCCGGACAGAGGATTGTACCGCTGGAGTGTATTTCTGAAGCTCTCACTTAGGCTTGAACTGAAAATAAGAAAAAGAAGATTTGTGCTGGGGTAATTGTGCTTTTTACTTTTTTTTTATTTTAGATTTTTATTTTGTGCAATATACTGTATAGTTAGAAGTAGTATTTCTTTTTGCTGTATACTGTAACCAATTTAGTAGACTAATGTACAATACATGGTTGACTGTTGCAATGAATTCAACTTGCTCTTCCAAAATATTTACAAATAATTCCTGAATATTGTTTTATATTTATCTACTGGTAGTTGGTTACCATTGCATTCAAATGACCAACGAACCATAAGCCAAGCTATTCATTTCAAATACTCACGGGCCAGTTTGTCTAATGCTTATTTCTTGATGTTTGGTTGTTGACCTGTCAGGAGGACTCTGATGCCCAGTCCGTGGTAAGCAGCTACTGTGACGTCAGTGGGGGTCAGAGAGGCTATGAGGAGAGCTCACTGCACATACTGAGTCCTGACTGTCAACTCTACCTCTGTGACGGAGACAACGACGAAGACAGCACAGACAGGTATAAGGGACCTATTCTAAATAACCACACAAACGGTTTAGTTGCTAGATACATGGATCTAGTCATCCTCTAGTGGCTGTGTGTCTTGAAGTGCATGTTTTTGTTTTAACAATTTTCTCTGCCTTCGGGAGTTTTTAGGTGTGTTCATATGTGTTCTTTTACCTTTATGTTATTTGTTAATTACTGTACTCTTCACTTTTTACTGCGAAAAAGCACTTTGGTCCACCTCAGGTTGTTTTTAACTATACAAATAAACTGACTTGACTCGACTTTTTAAATCTGATTAATTCATTTGTGAAGATATGCACCTACTTGTTGAACTTGACAAATCTGCCTTGTTCTTCATAATTTCTCTTGTCAGTCAGGACTACTGTGACTATCCGGACTTCTTTTACTCAGTGAGTGCAGACGACAACTATCACCCTGTTCATAGTAAATCAGCTCACTCAAGCATGACCCGTTTGGACCCACCACCCCACAGGCCCAACCCCCGGGCATGGATGGAGGAGTCCCGGAGCAGGGACAGCTTTGGTCAACACTCTGGTAGAGTATACCACTTAGCCAGTCTTTCAGATCGGATTACTGTCTGATGGATCATTCGATCTTTGCTGACATCACTCACAATCATACTTGTGGTTCTGTTTGTAGAGTAACAATGACTTCAACTCTGTTTTGGACTGTATTCTTGTCTTGTGATGTATACACATTGATGGAGTTCTGTTGCTGACATACTTAACAGCTATGCAGTAGACTTTAGTAGCAAATTTTGAATCTTTCTTTTACCCTAGTTGGCTCCAGAGGAGATCGAGATCAAGAAAGCGGTTACTTCTCTCTTGGGAAGGCAGGAGGCATCCGCTCATCCCGTGCCCAAAGCCCCCCAGCTCCTTACAGACATTCTGAGAGGGGACATCCCATTCCAAACACTCGAAGCCCAGAGCCAAAGGACACCATCCCATTTAGAAACCCTGATCTGGGAGTAGCCTCACACAGACGGGCGTCTGAGTTGCAAAACCAAGATTACCTAGAGTGCCCTCTACCTGAACCAACTCCACTGGAACGAAGTATCGAAGTCGAGGCACAAGTTGGTCCCAGATCCCCAAGCCCCACTCCTTTCAAGCAGGCCGAATCCTTTGCCTCAAACCGCAGGGGTTTCAGTGGCTCAAACTCCAGAGCAAAGTCCCCACCAGCATACTCTTCATCACAGCAACAGTCCAGGAGGGGCTCTAGCCTGTCTCGCTCTTCTTCTCCTGCTCGGGGAACTTCCTCATTCAAGCAGAGTGAGTCTATAGCGTCACTGAATAGCCGGAGCTTCGGATCGAGTGCTTTCACCCAAGGCCTCGATCAAAGATCTAGGAGTCCCTCCTCTCGGAATTCCTATGGAAGAGGTTTAGATTCGGGGGGTGCCCAGAAAAACTTCAAGTCAATCGCAAGCTCTGTGGGCTCAAAATCTCTCTCTCCAGCTCTTACGCAGACCTGAGAGGGTCCTTGCGCAAGGCTGAGTCGACCACTTCTTTAGCTTCGCGTGGACTTCCCAGTCGTAGTTCCTCTCCTTCTAGGAAGGGCTATGACACCCCTGGCCAATCTATGTTGCGTAAAAGTGAGACAAATGGAGTCCTTAGTGGCCATGGTCGTGATACAAAAAGTTCAAGTTCAAGAAGGAGCTATGATACCTCCAGCCAATCTATGCTTCGAAAGAGTGACACAAGAAGTTCCTCAAATGCTTATGGCTTCGATAGAAGAAATGCATCACCTACAAGAACAAGCTTTGATCAAAAAGGTCAGTCTTTTTTACAAAAGACTGAGAAAAAAAGCTCCTCGTATGGACGTGATAGTCCCCCAACATCTAGAAAGGGCCTGGACACTACAAGACCATCTATAAAACACAAAAACGAGACTGCAAGCTCCCTGAGTCGCAGTTCAAATGCTTATGTCTTCGATAGAAGAAATGCATCACCTACAAGAACAAGCTTTGATCAAAAAGGTCAGTCTTTTTTACAAAAGACTGAGAAAATAAACTCCTCATTATGGACGTGATAGTCCCCAACATCTAGAAAGGGCCTGGACACTACAAGACCATCTATAAAACACAAAAACGAGACTGCAAGCTCCCCTGAGTCGCAGTTCAAATGCTTATGGCTTCGATAGAAGAAATGCATCACCTACAAGAACAAGCTTTGATCAAAAAGGTCAGTCTTTTTTACAAAAGACTGAGAAAATAAGCTCCTCGTATGGACGTGATAGTCCCCCAACATCTAGAAAGGGCCTGGACACTACAAGACCATCTATAAAACACAAAAATGAGACTGCAAGCTCCCTGAGTCGCAGTTCATCGCCTTCTAGAAAAGGTTATGACACTTCAAGCCAATCAGTACTGCGCTTTACTGAGACAAGTCGCCCAATACACTGCCAAGGCCACAATAGTCGTAGCCCCTCTCCCTCTAGAAGGGGCTATGACACCCCTCGCCAATCACTTCAACGAAAATCTGAGACTGACCGCTCCAGAAGTATATCTGGCCGTAACAGTAGGAGTTCTTCTCCTAACAAAAGAGGCACTGACACCTCTAGCCAGTCAGCGCTGCAGAAGACAATGAGCTATGATTCTAGAACTAACGTCACTTCTACATACACAAAAAAAACAGTGAACAGCCATGGTAGGTCAGATTTGAATCCTTCTTCCGGTTCCTGGAGAGGTTCCTCTTGTTCGCTCTGTAGTCCGCCAATCTCCCGTAGCCCCTCCCCTTCAAGGAAGATCTCAGAAAATAGGCCACTTGAACGTTCTCTGAGGCCATCCACTGCTGTCTTGGGAAATGGCAGAACTGGGAACAGGAGCAGGAGCAGCAGCATCAGCAGTCATGTCACCGAACATCGTAGCCACACTCCAGAGGCAAGGAAGTCATCAGGCCAAAACCGCAGCCAGTCGCCCCAGATGCGTAGGCTGACTTCCTCCCAGAGTTCCATGGATTCCACTGAGTCTAGTCACCTTTCCGGGGGATCCACTGGATTCAACAAGGAGGAGTATGCCATGATGGCTGACATTCCAAAGGTCAAGACAGTATTCCAAAGAGAGGGGCCAAACCGTCTGGGGAAACTTGAAAGCCACCATTCAGGAAAGGAGAGACTGTACAAACCAGCAAGGTAACTCAGGGAAGGGAGGGAAAAGCATTTAGAAAACTTAATACATAGTGTCTCATATTGTGTTCAAAAGTTAACTACCATTATGTGTTGTAGCCACTCCCATACCAAAAACTCCTTCAACAAATGGGATAGTGGAGGAGACCAACACGATGGAAGACTGACTCGGACACACTCCTCGACCTCTCTTCATTTACAGGTGTGCTGTGTATGATAATATAGACCACTGAAAGAGAGCTTGCCATCTCTCCCTGCATGTCTACTAGTCAAGCACGACGTGTAGAACAGGAGCCAAACTTAACACTTGATCTTGGCTCTGTAAGTTAAGCATAGCTTGACTGACACTGTTCGGTGTCAATTGTTCAATTTCCTGGCATTGTTGAAACATGTAGCCTTTTCACCGTAATGCATTTCGCTATCAGTGGTAGTGCAGGTGATTACTATTTGTCTGAATTTTATTAGACCCCTACCTGAAAGACATGTAAGAACACTAGTTTAGAACACAGTCCACCCTCACTAGAATTTTGCTAATTCACATGTAGTAATATACTCAAAGGTGTAGCCTACTCACTGCCCTTAGAGAGCATGTAGTCCAACTATGGAGGAGGATGCACAACCATGGAAAGGACACCAGAAGTCGCCAAGGCAAAATCAGGTATAAACTTTACTGTTTACATTTATTGATGTAAAGAAATATTCAGAAAACTTTGCTGTATCTCATTCACAGCATCATCATATTCCACCTGACATGTGATTGTAAGCTACGTGTGTTTATGTTTTAACACAGAGGGTGTACCAGGGCAGGCCCTCTGTGTACTTCTCACCAAGTGTGGAAAGTGCTGAGGAGTCTCCCATTGAACAGGCATGTATAGCTTTAGTACATACCATCAGAGACATATCTAAGCACTGCATGTTATAATTCAGATCTTTCCCAATGTTCTTTGTATAATACATAATATGCATGATTAGGGCATTGTTATGAAGATATTAGCATACACAATATTGGATCAGAGACCAACGGTTCAAAAACTGTTGCCACATAGATTGACTCTAGCTTGTGTCACGTCCTTTGGGGTGAGTGTCTGTGTGTTACACCCTGAGGATGCTAAATGAAAGCGCGTCAAATGTGGGCTGCCAGGGCACTCCAAATTCCTGGGATCAGAACCAAAAAAAACAAGACGGGATTTCACCTTGTCAGCAAAAGAAAAAATTAAAGAAAAATACTTTGATGCTCTTTCGAACCGTTTATGTCAGGCTTTCTCATTATTTATTTTTCTGTTTACGATAGTTACAAAGATGTTTGTGTGGTAGGACCTCTTACAATAATATCACACCTGATTGGTTTGTGATTACTTGCCAGAACGACGACTGGAGACACGCCCAGGAAGTAGCTTACGAAGTAGTGTGAGGGTTACAATGAAATGTACCAAGGGAGTTGAGAAATCGATGGATTACAGTTGCTAGGCTTTGGTTTTATTTAAAATTCTTAGTGTTGGCTACATGAGTTAGAGCATGCTAACAAAGTAAAATTATAATAGTTGGAAATGGCGGGAGTCTCTATCATTGTAGCTAATGTTAGATTAAGCAATACACGCTTTAGCTGAACAAAATCAACAGGTAGCCAATATTGTTCTCGTGTTTGCTTAACGTTGGACCTCGATACCAAATGGGAATACGTTGCTAATATTTTACTTTTCTTAACTCTTTTTCAACCAACTCTCGGATTTACCCAAATATGACGGTAAGTTTGATATTTCGATGGCTACTATGGATTACTGTGTTTGAAAGCATGAGTTGTGTATTGTTAAAGTTGCATACATCGATTAAATTTGAAATGAAGATGTTTTTCAGTGATAGTGATGTGTCGTTCGTGTGATTCCGTATGATGTGGCTGTATTGTTGCCATTTGTTGCATGCATAATATAAGAAATGTAGATATGTTTTTGAGGGTTACCCCTAGAAAAATGTAAATTGTGGCAGGGCAAGTCTCTGTTGACGCAACAGACTATGCGGGTTAATCAGCAAAGGTATGCGAATTGTTTAATCTGAGTTGTTTACCCGCTGCTAGAAACACATTTAGCTTGGATCATGTTGGTACACGATTTTCTTCTCGAAGTGACGATTTAACTAGCCTCCTGCATATCAAATTAATAACGCCCATCATTTCGTCTGCATTCAATTGTAAAATCGGTTGAGAAAGAATGGTAAACTAATGGAAACTGTAGACCTATGAAGTTATTTTTGCAGTAGCAGTCTGGTTACTGCAAAACCGTGTTAGTGTATCCAGGTCTGATAATACGTGTCAAAAGTATTCGTTGTCGTCGCCTTAAACATGCTATCTGTTTCCAAAAACTGCCATGTTGCCTTGCACAGCTACCATTTCTGATCGATCATTTGAGGGAGAATGACGTGGGCAGTGAGTGTATGTTTCCATTTTCAGTTCATCTTTGGCAACTGATCCAAATCCCTGTGGCCTAAACGTTGTCAGAAAGGTATGCAAACTCGGTCTAGCGTAAGTTAGGCTATGTTTGGTAAAAGAACGTGGAACAGTGGGGATTGAGGGTCGGATAAAAAACGAGGAATGCGGATTATAAATAGTTTCATAATCTTTATATTCTCCATCAAAGTCTAGGCATACCTGTAGCTGCCTGTTTCTGTTTGCCCCTTTTGTTGCTGTTTCGACAGGCGTTGTAAGGCTGAGGGTGTGGTTATAGAAGCGTCAATGGCTGGCATAATCTGAGAGTAGAGACAGCAAAACCTTACTGCTTTTTTTTTTTTACAATTCGCTCAGAGTTTACAGCAACACCCTCAGTTTAGACAGATGATAGTTCCTGTTTTAGCAAGTGCTTTCAGAGTTGGAGAATAGCCTGTTGACTTGTGTAAACTCATCTGGCTCTTAACTGCATGGTAGACAACATCTCTGATCACGAAAGTGATGTTGTTACTGATGGCATCATTGCATCCTTCAGAGTCCTCACTAGTGTTGTGCATTGTTGTGCATGAATACATGCTGTGTTCAGGACTCTCCCCTCTCTCTTGTGCTTCCTGCCACTTTTCACTCTTCACAGTTTTGTCTTGTTTACAGTGCTAACTAACGCCCAGTGAAAAGCTGAAATGTAGCCACCCACCCACCCACACATGTTCACAAATGGACACAGCTGTACATGTTTGTTTGGTTGGATTGTTTTGAAGTTTTTGAAGTGGTATCTGTCTGCCTCTGCATGCTAATGAAGTGTTTTTGACTGATGTTACTAGGCTCTCTGACTTTAAATGTCTCTGACTGACTTTAAAACCTGAGAATGCTCTCTTTGCTCCCACAGCCTGACCTCCTGAACTTCAAAAAGGGATGGATGTCAAAACTGGACGAAAATGGAGAGGTACCGACTGTTGTTGTTTATCTTTGTCTACTCTCTACTCAATATGCTTATTTTCTTCTCCTCTTTCTTTTTTGCTCATGCTTTCTATCTTCTTTCCCTTCTCTTCCATCTCCCATTCCTGGAATTGAGAAGGGCTGTTAGTAAAATGATAGCCTCAGGCTATCCTTGTGTCCTCCTTATTGCCACCTGCCGTCCTAGCAGGTGGGTATGCAGGTCGGCTACACAAGAGTATAATGTTCGGCCCTGTTACTGTGGGTGGCTAATGTGTTTGGTGTGCCCAATGGGGGATATGTCTTAACAACTCTTAATTCTTTCCCTAAGAAACGCCCTTAGATTTGAATAAGCAAGGTGCTGCTTGCTGTCCACAGTGACTAGTTATTGAAGGAGTTAGCACATATATTAAGGCACTTAGTCTTCCATTCATAACTAGTATCATTTCAGCAACAGAGCCATGATCTGAATTTCTGGTTCAACTGCTGTCTGGCTCTGTGTGTTCACAGTGGAAGAAACATTGGTTTGTTTTGACTGACGCTGGCCTGAGGTACTACAGAGATTCTGGAGCAGAAGAGGTAGGATGTTCACCATTGCATTGTTACCTGAATTCCTTTTGTCTGGAGAATTCCATTTCCCACATTTTATGGAGTTAGCACTGCTCATTTAGAGGCTTGGTGGCGACTGGCTAGCATAGGCTATAATTTCAGTGTATGTACAATATTATGACATGCAGAAAGATGACCTGGATGGGGAGGTTGACCTGAAGTCTTGCGTGAAAGTGTCGGAGTACGACGTGGAGAAGAACTATGGTTTCCAGATTCATGTGAGGATACTCTGCTATTTATGAATTCATTATATTCATATTAATTTTTTTGAATTAATGAATGCATCAGTATAACTGCAATATCAAGACACTTCAGTGGATTTTAATGTGTTCAGGGCGTAGATAAGGAAGTGAAGTATAGATAATTACTATGCATGAGTCGGCTTTAAAAAACATCTTGAGAATAATTAACTGGTAAATATCATTAGTCTGACGTTTATTTAACAAGCTCACTGTCCTACTTGAACACCCCCTTTACCACCAATCCACTTACCCACCCCTCTTCCCACTTTCCTTCCTTGTCTGGACTCCACCTCCCATTCCCATTCTCCACCCTTGTGATCTCCTTGCACTTTCCCTCTGGCAGACTCGAGAGGCAGTGGTCACACTGTCAGCCATGACAGCCGGGATCAGGAGGAACTGGATCGAAGTCCTGAGGAAGAGCGTGCGCCCTAGTAGCTCACCCGACCTCACACAGTGAGTCTTTACTATGATGTGTCTTTGTAGCTCACCTGACCTCAAAGTGAGTCTTTACCATGACCTTTCCTTATAGCTCACCTCACCTTTATATATACCTCTCCAACCTTCAAAACATTTTCTTCAGGTTCCAACAACATTTACTCTTTTACCATGCCTTTTTCCATTTGGTTTCCTCAGGATTTGTTTTCCTGAACCCTCTCTCAATCTCTAATCTTCCTTAGTTTCCTTGTTCTCCTCTTTCATTATTTATTTACTGCCACATTCCTCATTCTTCCTAATTAGTTGTTGTTGTGTATTTGTGTGTTTCTGCTCCCTGACAGTCTTGTTTCTCTTCTGTATTTTGTCATTTCTGCCCCTTCACTGTAATGATTTTTCTTCTTCCTTGACTGTGCAGGAAAAGCAACCCTTCCTGCCTAGTGACTCACCTGCCTGTGTTTGTGCAGGCAGTGAGTGTGCACCTTTGGTAGCCACACAGTCACCTCCAAGTAATTCCCTCTCGCTCTGTCTTTTCTCTGTTCCCCAGGCTGCCCGACAGCAACAGTGATAAGGAGAACTCGCACACACGCTCCTTATCCTCAGCGCGTCGCCACCACTCCCAGTCCCAGCTGAACGCAGACACAGGCTCCTCGGGCTCCACCCAGCGCCGGTTCGACTATGTGGAACTGTCTCCAGTCAGTGGCCCGGGGTCAAGCGCCCAGAGGGAGTCTGGCGAGGGCCAGGTGCGGGACAGTGGCTCCAGCCGCGAGGAGGAGCAGCAGCGGCAGCAGCAGCGGGCCAGAGAGTCCAACGCCAGCCAATGGGAGGCTGTGCTGTCCCGCAAGGCCCCGGGCGGCGACAACGTGCTGAGGATCAAGGAGGAGATTGAGAGGAAGTGGGCCGAGTTTGAGCGGCTGCCGTTGAAGGAGATGCGCTCGTTGGCAGCGACGATGGGCTCGCGGTCGAGTTCGGGCCCACTGGCTAGTGAGGCGCTACAGAGGGAGGTAGTGTGTGGAGATGATTTTTCAATTTGCAAACGCAAATTAACAAATTCATCTGCTAGTTGACAGCAAAGAGTGTGGATGTAGACTGAATAACTGTGTGTGTGTGTGTAGGCATTACTCCCTGAAAGAACACAAACGGGCAAAATGCAGAAGTATGGTGTTTTGTGTTACTGGGTGAATGTCACCAGGATACAATCCCATCGTCTCCGTGTTGCACCTTCAAACTGACTTAAAGGGAGCTTTGGTGATGTGGGCTTGCTATGGGGACTGTTAAGCAGTGTGTATTTGGAGTAGATGAGAGTCAGTGAACGTTGCACCAGTCTGATGGTGCTAGCAGGTTAAACTCACTGCTGTGAGAGTCCCCATGTGTGAGTTGCCATGGTAGTTAGCAGCAGCTCGTTTTTCTCTTTTCTTTCACCAAGACTGTTGGCATGTAGCAAAACCTCAGTCACATGGGCCCTTTGTGCATCGCTAACATACTGGGAGGACGGTGATGGAAACTAATCTAAAATCTGAATGCACAAGAGGCCCCTTTGACTGAACATACAATCACATGCACTCGGCCTTGCTTTGCACCGATGCATCAGCACATTGGCCAGAGCCTCCCCTACAGAGTGCTTTACCCCTGTCTGTGTCCCCTGCTTCCTTCTTCCCCATCTCAGGTGGCGTCTCTGAGGCAACAACTCGAGCATATGAAGAAGGGGGGCGAGGGAGGGGGGGTAGGGGGACGAGAAACAGGGCGAAAGGAGGAGAAAGGAGGAAGAGGTGGCCCTGGTGCGGGGGGTGAGTGTGGGCCACTTGCTCCGTGTGGACGAAGCCTGCGGTCGATGGAGCTGGCCCATGGCCATGCCCTGGAGGAGCTGCAGAGGCAGCACGCACGGGAGATCCAGCAAATGCAAAAGGAGAGGGACCGGCTCCTCCAGGAGGAGACCCAGGCCACGGAGAAAGGTAACCGCGCCACACCAAACCACAGGGGACCTCTCACTACGTCCAGTTTTTTTTTTGTAGTGTCATATGGAATTGATTGGAATATGTGTGCATGGCCTTGCAAAATCAGATCATCTGACATTGTTTCATGTCATAGTCTCTTCCTTCATGAAGATATTGATCAGAGCTGTGATAAATAAGGGAAAGGCAAAATAGAAAGAAACTAGAAAATGTAATTTCAAGGAAATTACCAGTGCATGAAAATGCAAAACATACTGTATATTAACATAAAATACAAAACAAACTTTTATTTGGAAACAGTTGTGGGCAGAGGAAACAGTTGGCTGGAGTCATAGTTGATAGCAACTAACAGTTGAAATGGCTGAACAGTTAAATAGTTGAGTAGTTTAAATAGTTAAATTATTTAATAGTGAATTATTGTAGTGAGGACATTTATTTTGAAACAGTTGTGGGCAGAGGAAATAGTTGAACAGAATCTGTAGTCTTAAGAGAGCCAGATTGTATGCTTAAAGCCTGAGACAGAGTAATGTAATGAATGTTGATAGACATAAAGTTGAATGGATATTGATAGATAGTTTAATGGGTGGATGAGTGAATGGTTTGAAAAGGATGAATGGATAAAAAGTTGGATGGAATGTGCCTTATGTCCTTGTGGAATGAAGAGACACAGAGAGAGTTAGCCTAGTTGAGCAGAAAGCAGTTGATACAGGTGACCGGTGTTCTGTCACCTCCTCCATTTTTTACTTGTCATGGTAAAACCACAGGTCTCGATAATCCGCTTGTGATTGGTCAACTGTAAAAAAACAGCGTGGCGTATGGCGTTTCTCCACTAGAAGTTGAATATTTCTCAAGTTCTGAGCTGCAGAAAAAGACGGCTGCAGTCGTGTTTTAAAAGATGCCGAGGACTTTTTTGAAAACACGGCCTACTTAATAGGATTATAATGTAAAAGGGACGCCGGCAGCTGCAAAAAAGACGCTTAGTCTGAACGTACCCTGAGGCTGTTTTTCACAGGACCTTTTGCCCGAATAATGAGGGATGGCTACTCTACTTGGTGTAGACAACTGACCCTCTGTGTCTTTGCTTCCCCATAATCTCATCAGCCATGGAGATCCTGAAGAAGGCCCACAGAGAGGAGCTGGAGCGTGAGCTGGAAAAGGCTCGCAGGCTAGGCTCTGCTGGGACGGACACACAGGCCTTGACTTCACAGCAGCGGTCAGTGGTCACTCCACTCTCGCACAACACAGGACACATTGTGTCTTTTTTTTAAAAATCCCGTCTTTCCTTGTTTATTTAACACCTGACACATTTCTCACCATCTCCCACCCTACACACACACACACACACACACACACACACGGGTACACACAACCTTCGAAAGTTTCATTCAACAATCTGGCTTGTCTAACACAGATTAGATGGCCAGATTTGATGTTTTACCTTGAGTTTAAGCTGATGTGTAAGAGCCTGTGTGCTTTGTATACATACCACTACACTCATTAGGCCATTGGGGGGTTCAAACCGGCTCTGCAGTCACAGAGTTTCGCAGTCTCAGCCATAAAGACTGCTTTCTAATGAAAGGTTATTATAGCAGTCAGCATTTACTCCAAGAATGCAGACCCAATGGTAATAGATTACCTCACATTACCACACAACTTCCTGACTTTGGTGGGAGTGCTTTCAATGTTGTAGCCCCCAAGTCAATCTGCAAGTTAATAATACATCAGAAGTAATCAGTGAAATGTCAACAGGAAATGTAGGCAGATGTATATCCTGTCCTAGTATTCATGTAGTGTTACACAGAATGGTGAAAGGTATGTTTTCACTTCACATATTGGAATTCTTGTTTTTATTATATTTACATTACATTACATTACATTTATTCATTTAGCAGACACTGTTGTTCAAAGTGACTTACATATGTCAGCTATATTACAAGGGATTACATTGTCCCCGGAGCAACTTGGGGTTAAGTGCCTTGCTCAAGGCCACAGCAGTGGAAGATGGGAATTGAAGCCACAACTTTTCTGGCTACTGCACGCTGGCCCAGCTCCTTAACCCTACACTTTAATGTTCTTGTGTGTGCGCACACTAGGCTGAGCCACGTGGGTGTATAGTAGTGCATGTTTATGTTCATGCATGCACCCTCGCAGGCCAAAGCCAAAAACAATCTTTCAGGAAGCCACCTTTAGAATTCACACAGGATTATTAAAAGAAATGTATGCCTGCTGTTCCAGATATTACAAAATATGTGATTCAATCCAAATTGGTCAGCAACAGATGAAGTGCGCCTTGGGGGAAAATTAGACCATGAGGTGTAACTAGCCTACTACAAAATCAAATTATCTCAAGCATTTATAGAGGCCTTGTTCGTTTGGAGAAATTCAGAGAATGTAATTAACATTTAAGTCATGGCATTTTCAGCATTGGTTTAAGTGTTTTTACAAATGAAAGTCACAAGATATTTTTGTGTCTGTTAGATTAAGCTGCGTAATGAAATTTGATTCAGCTGTAATAATGATATAGTTGGCTATTCAAATTAGAGCTTCAAGGGCTACATAGAAGTTGTCTGCCTTTTTGCTTCATCTGTAATAATGAAATTAGTTTGACTCGTTCAAATTGGAGCTTTAAGGACAGCATAAAACAGTTTAGGTGATATTTGTAGGGATGCACGATATATCGGTGGCCGATATATTATTGGCCGATAAGTGAAAAAATGAAAATATTATCGGTCCGATAACAGAATTCTGGCCGATAATTTGCGCCGATATTTTTTAAAGTCCTAATTTAGGCCTACGTAAGGTCCGTCTGGCTACACTGAGCTACTTGAGCTTGGTTGGCTATACTTTTTCCTAAATATAATGTCAGCGGTGTGAATGTATTTCACCACTCTAACAAAATCTGTGGATATGCGTTCATTTGGGAATCTGTGCATCTCAAAATCCTCTCGTGAATGATCTGCCATTTAACCTTACCAGAGCGGAGCTCAGCCCTATCTAGAGTCGTCTTGTGCTGATGTGTTTGCACTTTACCGCGCTGGTCGGGGAAACAAATAAACTAACTCGTTAGTGGGACGAGTACATAAGTAGGCCTAGTTCTAAGTTGTGTTTTAGTATTATATTTGCATTACTTTAGCTTGGGTTTTGTATTATTACCTAGAAATATGCGAACCATTCCTGCTTCAGTTCCAGACAGGTCATCATAATAAGTTATTAAAACCTTCGGGGCTAACCCCTTTAATTTCTGCTGCAGCAGGTTGTGCACAACAGAGTAGACGGACAAAAGATACAGTCTGAGGAGTTGCAGCTTTATTCAGTTACCCGCAGTTGAAACTAAACCTAAGTTTCCCTCACAAACTCTGATTTGGTCGCTATACTGTAGCTTATTCCCAGCTGAGCCGTTTATGAGTGTTTAGTCCTAAATGAAAACGATTCATACTCTCTAGCCACTTACTTGCAATTCACTGACGTCAGGTTCACTTAAAGGAGCCACACATACTGTAGGACTAGGCTACTGTTATGTTGACTGCTGTACTATTGAGGACTATTATGAGTTCTGTCCATCATTTGGTGGTAGGTAAAATTAATGCAATAAAATTATGCTTATTAAATGCTTTCCCCAAATCACTTTTCACATTTTTTTTTTCAAGAGTAATATTATCGGTTATCGTATCGGTATCGGCCACAACAAACCAATAAATATCGGTTATCGTTATCGGCCCTACAATTCCATATCGGTGCATCTCTAGATATTTGTTTGCTGTACTTTGTTATTTGCCCATTTGAGTGTGCGTGCATGTTCCCCCAGGGCTGAGACAGCGGCGCTGCAGCGGGAGCTTCAGGGCCTCTCGGAGCGCTACTCTCAGAAGTGCCTGGAGCTGAACCGTGTCGCGCAAAGTATCGAAGAGCGTGAAAGGGAAGCCAGCCGCAAAGAGCGAGAGATGCAGCTGCTCAAGCAGGAGAACCAGGTGAGCAGGGATGAATGGAATTCGTTTGGTTGGTGGTTTTCTAAGAATAAATGAATACACAATATTAGCAGGGGTGACTACACATGGAATGCTGATCTGCGTGGAGGAGAACAACTGCCATTTTGTTTGGTTTCATGTTCAGCCATACCTGCAGTAAGTCAAAATTTGCTGTTGGCTGTGAATCTTGTTTTGCACTGTGTACAGAAAGCTGTGAGGCGTAGCTGACACTGTGCCATAGTAACTCTGCAAGTACCATTTTTAAACACTCAGCAAGGCTTCCTGTCTTTAGAACAAGTCTAGTTCCCCCTCACTCAGCAAGGCTTGCTTTCTGTTGAACAAGTCTAGTTACCCCCCACTCAGCAAGGATTACTGTCTGTAGAACAAGTCTAGTTCCCCCCACTCTGCAGGGCTCAATACCTTGCATGGCTGGCCATATGAACATGTGTATTCTGTCCTCCTCAGGACCTGCAGGCACGCCTCACCCAGGAGATCAACCGCATGCGCTCCTTCGTCACAGGCCAGGGGATGGAGGGCATCGCTGACACCCACAGAGAGAGGAAATCCTGTGAGCTGGAGGTAGGTGCTTAAAAAAAAAAAACAGTAGAGGGTTGGCATCACTGCTACAAAATACTGATTTTGACACTGACTTCAACACCTCCCCACCCAAAGCTAGAGCTGTTGTGATGTGAGAGATAAGGTGGCTTGCATGAGCTGAGCATGCAGTTTTGAATACCACAAACCTTCTGTGTATATATATATACTTCTTTTTGGAAACTAATACCATTCTAGTTTCAGTTTGTTTACATTGAATGACAGACTCTTACTGTTTTGGAAAGGGTTTGCTTCTGTCCATCTGTTGTTTGAGTTTCTTATTGCTTTATTTATTTATAGGTGCTCCTAAGAGTAAAGGAAAACGAGGTGCAGTACTTGCAGAAGGAGATAAACTGCCTGAGGAATGAACTGCAGTGTCTTAACTCGGTACTACTTTTTTCACCATTGCTCCATATCCACATACGTGTTTACATTTGTTTTTGTGTGTGGGGAAACCTTAGTGATGTGCAGATGTTAAGACAACAAAAAAACATCCCTGTATACGCACATATTACCTTTCAACGCATCTCTATGAACTCACGGCTCCCTAGGAGAAGCGTTCGGCTTGTGAGCGCTATAAGGAGGTGCACGAGGAGCTGAGCAGCATGAAGAGTAGGAGTGAGCGGGAGATCCAGAGCCTCAGGGAGCATCTGAAGCTGACCATGGCTGCCCTGCAAGAGGGCCAGCAGCTTGGCAACAGCCTGGAGCACTGATGTCCTGAAGCTTCTCGAAAAAAGGGTGAGTACGTTTTGAGAAAGTATCCTCCACAAAGCTACTTAATCATTCCTAATTTTTTTTATTATTATTATTTATTTTTTTGTTTTTTAAATAATTTCTGTGGCTGAAAGGCACAGTCCTTTATTATTTCATCACATTTTCGCTGTGTGTCCAGTGTTATGCACTAAAAAAGCCTGTAGTGTTTGGGGACAGTCCTGGCTCTGTGAATGGTGGTGGTGGTGCTTCAAGAGCAAAGGAGTAATAGAGACAGCACAGCCAGACACCTAACTCAGACCTACAACCTCTGACTTAGGAAATGGGTGTACTAGCAAGAAAGCTGAAACTCAGTGCTAGCATCTGTGGCTAGCATGTCTCTTAAAGTGCCGGTGACTCAGGTTTACTCCCTGCACAGCAATACCCACCGGGTACCTTTACACTTATATATGTATATAGGATGACCGTTGTTCATTTATCTGCAATTTGCTGCATGTTGTATGCATGGAACTAAATTACTAAATCATCTGTATTATCTTTTTTTGCAGTCAAGGGCATGCTGTTTAAATGGGAACTAAAGCCTTGAAGACATTATTCACTGACAATGCAGATGCTGCAAGTGCCTTTGCTTTCCAAATCAGCCACTCATCTGCAAAGATTTGTCAGTTGATCAGTCATACACTGGGTTGCCCAAATATGCACTTTTTTTTAAAAAAAAAAAGAAAGAAAGAAATTGTGTGTGTGTGTGAATGCTTGCCTGCATTTGTACGTTCAGGAGAGTAAGTGAACAATGGTGGAGTCCTAATTCAAATGTGGCACATGTGACATACAAACTGGACTAAACTGGATTTCCCCCTTGTCCTCATCTGATTTTTACTGCATGCTGTTCTAGCTGTGTATGATAGACAGAGGACTACAATATTCTAAGGACTTAAGATTCTCTGTGGAAACATCTCACACAAAATGTATCTCCTAGACATTATTTCCAGACTTGACAGGAAGTATTTTGATCAGAAATAGCTGCCGAGACTCTGAATGCTCTATTTTTAAGAATAGCTGAAAACCGGAGGACCATTATCAGCTCCTTCCGTCGTGCTTTCTTGCTGGGTCTCTTTAGATGAAGTGACTACAAAATAATTGCCTGAGAAGCCAAATACAGACATTTTCTGTCAAGGCCCTTTGCTTATTTAAGTGCTCTTTTTGAACTTTTGTAGATCTGTATGTACTTTTTGTGCAGGTAATGATCTATGGTCTGTTTTGGTCATTTGATGTCAAAGGTCCACATTTCAAGCAGAGGTTATACTGTGGCAAACATTGACAACATGTTGCCAGGCCCTCTCTTTGCCTCTCTACGCTGTGTGTGGGTGTACGTTTTGTGTGTGCCACAACAAGCTAGTGTTGCTTTAATGAGCCAATGGGTTTTTTTTTTTTTTTTTTTTTTTCTTATCTAGTTAGCTGTCTTTTTGAAATGTTCATATTTAATGTAGGCTGAACAAGTCCTTTAACATACCAGCATTTTACAATAAATGAAAAAGACTCTGTCTTTGTTTGATATATGCTTCCTTTTAACTCTTGCTCTAATTTGATGTTGAACATCGAAGTAGTTGATTTATTGAGGGCTTATGTGTAGGCCACTTTAAAATTGCACCTGAAATGATAAGAAATTGAATTGAGAAGTGGGTGGGAAATTATTCAGAACGCCCCCTCCCTAATTTATTTCAAAAAGCGAATCTTTGATATATTGTAGATTCATTAGATATAAAGTGAAATATTTCGAGCCATTTTTTATTTTGATCTTGATTACAGCTTACAGCTATCTGAAAATATTAGAAAAGAGGTTATAATACTGAAATGTCGACCTTTTGAAAAGAAATGAACTAATCTCACTAATTTGACTTATCTAAAATAGTTCATTTATACACTCAATACTTGGTCGGGCTGCTTTTGCACAAATTACTGCATCAATGTGCCGTGGTATAGAGGCAATCAGCCTGTGGCACTGCTGAGGTCTTATGGAAGCCCAGGTAGCTTTGATAGTGGCCTTAAGGTCATCTGTATTGCTGGCTCTGGTGTCTCTCATTTTCCTCTTGACAATTAAACCTTAGGTTATCTATGGGGTTCAGGCCAGTTGTCTGGCCAGTCAAGCACAGTAATACCATGGTAAGCAAACCATTTACTAGCAGTTCTGGCACTGTGGGCAGGGGCCGAGCCCTGCTGGAAAAGGAAATCAGCATCTCCATAAAGCTTGTCAGCAGATGGAAACATAAAGTGCTCTAAAATCTTCGGTAGAAGGCTACATTGACTCTGGACTTGGTAAAACACAGTGGACCAACACTACCAGATGACATGGCACCCCAGAACATCACTGACTGGAAACATCAAACTGGACTTCAAGCAACAAGGATTCTGTGCCTCTTCACTCTTCCTCCAGACCTTGATTGGACCCTGATATCCAAATGCAATGCAAATTTTATTTTTATGTGAAAAGAGGAGTTTGGACTGCTGAGCAACAATCCAGTTCTGTCTCTTTTTAGCCCATGTAAGACACTCTAACCTGGTCTCTGATTCAGGAGTGGCTTGCCACTAGGAATAAGCCAATTGTAGCCCATTTCCTGGACACATCTGTGCATGGTGGCTCTTGGTGCAGACTCCAGCCTCAGTCCACTCCTTGTGAAGTTCCCCCAAGTTCTTGAATAAGCTTTTCATGACAATTCTCTCGAGGCTGCGGTCATCTTTGTTTCTTGCACCCCTTTTCCAACCACATGTTTCCCTTCCAGTCAACTTTAAATGAATATGCTTTGATACAGCACTCTGAACACCCTGCCCTTTCAGCAATGACATTCTGTGGCTTATAGACAGATACTTTATTGATCCCCAAGGGGAAATTCAAGGTCTCAGTAGCATACAGACATCACACACAACATGCACTAACAGCAGAAAAAGTATATAATATAAAAAACACAATAAGGACAATAGAAGATAAAGAATATACTAAAATACAAATTATACTAAATAACACTGAATCTAAATCAAGTGTAAAACAGTATCCACATAGTGTGCTTAGGGGTGATTAAGCATGAGGCACTTACAATGACTGAGGCAGGGACTGAGCCTGTGATTCTATGCGCATAGTAAGGTAAGGTGCTCTGTGAGAGTCAGTGTCATGGTGATGGTACAAATGAGTAAGTCCAACGGTGCAAGAATAAAGTCTAGAGACCAGCATAAAATAAATAAATATGGACATATAAGAGAGTAGACAAGGTAATATAGAAAAACTATATCAGTGCAAGAATGGGTTGACGTAATAGGGTTACAGCCATTATACAAGTATTGATTATAAAGCATTAAGTATTTAAAGTGTGGCCATAATCCGGCTGTGGGATGGATGGAGGGGTTATGCATATGTGCTAATATAGCACGCAAACAGTGAAGCAGTAAGACAGTGGTAAAAAGTGGCTAGTGGACAGACAGTACACAAACATGGAGAGGCAGACAGACTATGCAGAGAAGATCAGTAGAAGAACAGTTCAATGAAGAGGAGAAGAACAGTTCAATGGCTCTGGGGACAAATGACTTCCTCAGTCTGTCTGTTGTGCCAGGCAGTGAGTGAAGTCTCCAGCTGATCAAGCTCTTCTGCTTTGTAATGGTACTGTGGAGTGGATGACACTCATTGTCCAAAATGTTGATCAGTTTGTTCAGGGTCCTTTTATCAGATATTGAAGTGATGCACTCCAGTTCAGCTCCCACTACAGAGCCAGCTTTCCTTACCAGCCTGTCAATTCGCCCCGCATCCTTCTTCCTTGTGCTTCCTCCCCAGCATACTACTGCATAGAAGAGATCGCTGGCAACAACAGACTGGTAGAACATCCTGAGGAGCTTGCTGCACACATTGAAGGACCGCAGCCTCCTCAGGAAGTACAGCCTGCTCTGCCCTTTCTTGTAGAGTGCATCAGTGTTGGCTGACCAATCCAGTTTATTGTCCAGGTGGAGACCCAGATACTTGCAGGTGC
Source organism: Alosa alosa (assembly GCF_017589495.1). Taxonomy (NCBI): domain Eukaryota; kingdom Metazoa; phylum Chordata; class Actinopteri; order Clupeiformes; family Clupeidae; genus Alosa; species Alosa alosa. The sequence goes on from NC_063194.1 coordinate 17,098,617, forward strand.
TAACCACCTCCACATTGACCCCATCAATGTGGACTGGTAACATAGTGGGCTTAGACCTGCGGAAATCCACCACCATCTCCTTGGTCTTTGAAGTGTTGAGTTGAAGATGATTGAGTTTGCACCATTGCACAAAGTCCTCCACCAGGCTTCTGTACTCCTCCTCCTGCCCGTTCCTGATACACCCAAGTCGCCCAGCATCCTTCTTCTTTGTGCTCTTTGTGGAGGGTATCAAGTGTCTTCTGGACAACTATCAGATCAGCAGTCTTTCCCATGATTGTGGTTGTGTTTACTGAACCAGACTAAGATATCAAAGTCTCAGGAAACCAACATTTCTGTATTATAATATTTGTATGCTAATATTTTGAGAAACTGATTTTTGGTTTGCATGAGCTGTTAGCCGTAATCATCAAGATTAAAACAAAAAATAATTGACTTTATATCGAATTAATCTAGAATATATGAAGGATTCACTTTTTGAAATAAATTAGAGGGGGGGGGTGTAACTTTCTCATGATATTCTATTTTTTTGAGACCCACCTGTATTGCACAAAGGATGTAAACATAAACTAACATAACAGTGCCCGTTTTTCTCCAGTTTACCACAAATAACTGCACGGTGACCAAACATGGCACCTTGCGTGTTTTGAACAATGTAAAAGGCTGTGGTTGGTGTTTTCATGCATCCTCTGATTCCAGATTTGGTATTAAAAGGTATTTATCGGTGTAATTTTGAACAAACATTCGTTTAGAAAAAGAAAGAAAAAAAAAAGAGTTTTTTTCATTAGCCTAAATGACGCACAAGTGAAACGATGCGAAGTCAGGCAGCCATGGGGTCAGACCTGGTTTTGTCGGTTAAAGTTTTTTTTTTTGTTGCAGAATCTTGTAGTCTAGGGGTAGCTCTAGATTTAGGAAGGTGCCCAGTGATATCCCTTGAGCAATTTCATATATTAACCCTTTCTTGTTCAATGTGCTGAATATAAGGCGAGACTCTTCAGGTGAATAGGGTAAAAAATGTAACTAGCAGATATCACTATGAAACTTCCCCAGTTGATAACTTACATTAATATGAAAAAGAAAAAATGTATTACAAGTTTTCTGTAATTGTTTTCTGTAATTGTTTTCTGTAAATGTGCCAAAATTAAGAAAAACAAAATAGGAAATACCTCTAATTTCAAGGTGAGTAGGCCTACTCATATCAAATGCAAATCAACTTAAATAAAATGTACTAAAATACAGTGTTCTGTGCCTAGTGATATCCCATGGGCAATTTCATATATTAACCCCTAAAGCCCTATGTGCCGAAATCATGAAAAAAAAATAGGAAATACCTCTCATTTCAAGGTGAGTACACATATCAAAAGCAAATCAACTCAAATAGAATGTACTAAAAACAGTTTGCCATGTGATAGTTTTCAGACAATACTTTGTGCATTTAAATTGGGAAAATGTAACCCTTTTCTATGTCAAATAATGAATTCATAATTTCAGATATCTCCTGTAATAATTCAGAATATGTACACATTTCCTAGTATTAGTTTTGCACAGTTCTGGCTCATTTGTTCTTAAACATCCTACAGTACCTTAAAACATGCACAGAACATTGTGCAGGGCACACCATTAACCTGGAAACTGCATCTTAGAGCTACAAGGGGTTTCACTCTTGCAGCCACATCTGATCATCTCCAAAATGGAGTCTGGTGCAAGTTTGACATTTTCTGATAGACTGGTTGGGCTCAGTAACGAATCAATGAATCCTTCTTCAAATAGCAGTTGAATTTCCAACTGAAGTAGCATTCCTCGGTTTCAGGCTCCATGACTGTGAACTCTGTACCAAACTAAAAACTTTCACTTTAATATCCAAGTATAAATATACTATGTCAACTGGATGGGAATTTAAATATTTCAGTTGAGTGGAATCAAAAATCAAGCCTGGATTTTTTAAAAAAATAATTTTGACTAACTTTGAATAACTAAGAGATATCCATAATTCCCTGTGTCAAATACTTTTCATCTAATATGTCAACACAACGAAAAAGTAATTTTGAACCTGGCTTTATCCAATGTTCAGATTTAGCTTTTTTTATGCAAATCAGCACATATTTAATTAGATCATGCCTAATTTGCATATTTAAACATTAAATTACAGAAAACTTGCAATAAAATTTTTTTTTTTCATATTAATGTAAGTAATCAACTGGGGAAGTTTCATAGTGATATCTGCTAGTTCATTTTTTTACCCTATCACCTGCAGTGCCTTGCCTTATATTTAGCACATTGAACAAGAAAGGGTTAATATATGAAATTGCTCAAGGGATATCACCGGGCACCCTCTCTAATCTTATTGAGTTACCCCTTGGCAACAAGAAACAGCAAAAAAAAAAAAAACTTTAACCCACAAAACCAGGTTCACCTAAATGATGGCATTTGGCTGCCGGACTAATTTTAGAATTTTACATTTAAGCGTAATTTATCGTACCACATCAAACCATTAGAGGGCAGTCAAGTCTTGAAGCGTTACAAACACTGAGCTAGAAGAAGAATTAATCCGGAAAGGAAGAAGGTTGGCAAACATGGCGTCAACCGCTGCGACCCGAACGGCCAGTGCCGCAGGGAGAGTTGTGAAACCAATTTTCAGTCGTGACATTGATGAAGCAAAGCGGAGGGTTCGGGAACTGTATCGGGCATGGTATCGTGAGGCACCAAGTGCAGGTAAAAGCTCAGGCCATGAATAAGTATGTACCCACGATGGAATTACTCAAGGTCGTTATAACGTTAACTTTGACAAACGATAGGACCAGTGGAGTAACCGTTAAGTGAACTAATTTGTTCAACGTCTGGCAATATTTTCTAAATGTTTGTGCATTACTGTGTATTTTTCTTACAGGTATCGATGTAGTAGCCTAGTATATTATCATAGTAGTATAGCTTTATCGTCACATACACAAGCTAACTTAAGTTAGCTGAAACCTAGCTGACGTTAGCCAACGGTAAAACTAGTTGACGTAGGCCTGGTGTCGATGTTTACAACGGAAGCTACTGCTACTGACGGAAGCTACTGCTACTGACAAGCTGGTTGCACCAGCTGTTTTACATTGTATTTATTAATGTAGTAGACGATTTAGCCAAAGCAGATTGCAGCGGGGTTGTGCCTGCTAGATCAGCCCTTGGTTAGCGCGCAGAGCTTCTAATTGAGAGTAGCTTCTAGGTCTAGAAAAGGTTCATTCGACTTAGTACTTCCAGCAGGGTCGTAAATAAAGGGTTTAATTGCAGTTGTTTACTCAAGTCCAAAGAAGTGCACGTCCATGCTGGATCATCGATTGTATTTGCGTTTCCGTGTTTTAGGGACATTGGAAATGGGCTTCAATGGCCTCTTCCCTGGCTACTGCTAGATTGCAGCAGGTGGAAAATGATGCCAACGAGGTGTAATAGTGGTGTGTTTGTTACAGACATAATAAAAGATTGCAGTCGCGGATGGAAACATTATGGCAAACGAAGTCCCATTGCTTAGTGATCTAACAGCAAGTTTCTTCTTTCAGTTACCATATTCCAATTGGACATCACGGTCCCCCAGGCAAGAGACAAAATAAGACAGGAGTTCAACAAGAACAAACATATAACAGATCCTCGCGTTATTGATATGCTTGTAATCAAGGTAAGGCACTTGAGAAACATAATCTTATGCCGTATCATGTTCATGTCATAATGATTTTACCTTTAGTTTATTTGAAGAATTTGAACTACCTAATCCTTATTTCCTTCTTCGCCCTGTGTTGCCTAGGGTAAAATGGAGCTTCAGGAGACCATCAACGTATGGAAGCAGAAGACCCATATAATGCGCTATTTCCATGAGACAGAGACACCTCGCCCCACAGATTTCCTGTCTAAATTTTACCAGGGACATGACCCTTAAACTGCCCTATCCCACCAAACTTCGCCTCTCCCCTGTAGGTTCACAGCCAATGGGTTGTCTGTTCTATTGTCTGAACTGTAAATACACTCATAATGATAAATTCTTTGTTGTGCACTCTGTTTCTGTTGGACGTCAGCGTCCTCCCATCTGTTTTGGACAAGCTGTACATTTACACTGTCCATACTGAGGCTTCGAATGGAATGCCGAATGACCTCTTGGTCAGTGACCAGAATAAACATTTTAATGCATGGGGTTTGACCAATGCTTACAGGACAGTAAGCAACATGTTATACGTTTAGGTAATTCCTAATATGTGTGTATATACTATATATGTGTGGAATGAGCAGTGTCTTAAAACTAAGTACTCGTATCTGGCATGTCACACTGAAGTCAGAAGACAAACTTTTCCAGTCAAATTTTATTTCATTTTAACTATTGTACAATACACGCACATATGTGGACATAAAGTTTAAATCATTGTGCTAACACCAGAGCCGCTATCTCAGTAGTAAAGTACGGAGTAGGCACAAGTGGAGATGTGAGTACAGGAGAGCACTTCTACATCGGAGTGGCTGGGATTGGATCCTCGAATCTAAGTGGAGTCCCTTTAATTTGGATGTGGCCATTACATGGGACCCTAGAAGGAGAAAGGGTTCTTGGACACTTAAGTCTGGAAAAGTCTGTTGTTAATGACATGGTTAACAACAAAAACACTGGTCCATAACAAACTTACATAGCCGATTAGCTCAGTCATCATCGTCGTCATCTTCGGGAACAAATATGTCATGCTCCTCCAGAAGAGCTGCGAAGTTCTTGCTGATCAGAGTTCCAACATATAAGAAAGGTATCACAACTATAGTGATGCGGATAAGGCCGAAGGTGGTCTGAAAAGCAAAGCATAAGTTGTACCATTAGTCTCCAACCAACTGGCAACTCCATTAAAAAACACACATCCATCCTGAGAGCTGGAGTAGTGGACAGCACACTATTCGACATTCATAGCCAAAACGAATGATTTCCGCCTCATGAATTACTAAACGATTGTATGAGATTATCATTCGATTCACTTCCTCGAACATACCTCTGGAAAGACACGTTGCATGTCAAATCGCAGAACTCTGACCGAACGCATACAGGGGGTCATTTTTTATATTAAACTAGTAAATCAACTTTTCTGCATCACCCCTGAGCTTTCTAACATAACATGACTAGCTGTTTTCCGGATTATATGCACCTAAATGTTATCTAAACTCAACTGTCACGACAGCGCTGTTGTCTCACAACATTTACGCGTCCCCAACTTACTTTTTTGGGTTTGGGTAAGATGGCACCAGTCGTCGTGGACACAGCGCTTCGACAGGGTGTAAGAGTGGTTAGTGGGCTTCTAAAGCCAGTTAAACCTGGCAATTTCCCAACATTTTTAGAAGCCCACAGCCTCGATGCGCGATACACCACAGACGCCATTTTCCTTGTAGTCGTACAGCTGCTAATTTGCAGCAATGCGGAGAGCTCCCTTTTACAGAGAAGGGCGACAAGTAATCTTAAAGGTATAGAACCTGTCATAAACATCACTTGTCTTCCTGGTCATCGCCTTCTCCTCTAGGTGCATCCAAAATTCATCGCCATCGCAACAGTTTTTTTGTTTTTGCAGCCTATAATTAATTCCAAACTCATGAAATCATTCATGACATGATACAGTGTGATTGTAAAGAGACAACTGTGTGATGTAATCACAAAAAGAAAATGCAAGTTATTAGTTTAATTTACATAAAGTTTACGGTTAACAGCCAAGACAGTCCACCAGATATGCATTGTGTTAATGAAGAGCTACACATGGTCAAAACGTGTACAGATCTGTACAAATGTGCTCATTTTTGTATGCCAAATAAATAATCAAACTACCATGTGTTTTGTGTAATATTTACTGACACCCCTCTTATATACAAATAGAAACACTCCAAGGTCATGTATTTCAAAATCTTTTCAATTCATTCTTAAATAAACTTAAGAGAAAACAAATAGAGAAGTAATAAATACTTTACAGGAATAAAAATATATACACCGGAAAGATTACATCACCAAATCAAAACCACTATTTTGGTTTAGTTGACATCAGCGCATGAAACATAATATATGTATAGTAACTAATTTTGAAATCACTAGTCCTTCCATAGTGTTCTCGGCTTTTTAGAATACATTAATTTCCCAGACTTGATTCAGTTCAGTCCTAACAAACCAGTTGAAGTGGTAAAGGCAGGGTAATCATAGGTTAGATTATTGCAAAACAGCAGACAACCAATGAGCGTAGTGACATGAGGATTTCAAAAACTGAAGCAAATATAGCTGTACTGTACATGTGCTTAGAAAGTAGTTGTCTGAATACACTCTTGGGTTCTCAGTTGATCCAATGAAATGGACCTTGTGCAGATACATTTATCCAGTTTACAGAGAAAGCCAATATGCATAGAACATGCTTAGGTAGTGGATAGTAAGCAATGTATTTGATTGACTATTTGAATTGACAAAATAATGGTTACACTTTACTTGACAGTGTCGACATAAGAGTGACATGACACTGTCATGAACGTGTCATAAAACGTTATGTTATGTCATAAACGTTAATGACATAACACTTCTGTTAGTGACATTCGGTTTTTGTCATAACAAGTTAGGGTTAGTGTTAGGTTTAGAGTTATGGTTAGGGTCAGGTTAGAATTAGGGTTAGAGGTTAGGGTTAGGGTTAGGTTTAGGTTTCATGTCTCATGACAGTGTCATGTGTTCATGACAGTGTTATGTCACTCTTATGTCGATACTGTCAAGTAAAAATATTAGTCAGCTTCTTTCACTGAAGAGACCTGTCCACTGGTTTGGTCTTCATCAGATGCTGTATGGCAACATGTCTGGGCAACACTTATCACTGGGGAAAAAAGGGAAAAAATAAATAAAAATGCACTATTTACAATGCATTTCGTGTTGGTATGATCACACTGCTATGTATGAAGCTTTACTGTACAACTACTTCAAGAATTGTCTCTTACCTGATGTTTAAATGACAGCTGCTTGAAGAACTTCTTGATCTCAAAAGCTCTAAGCCTGACAGGCGCTCCTGCTTGGCTCTCCTCACCGAGCCTTACGATCAGTGCTCCCGCAACAGCGGCCTTCAGGCTCAGGCTTTTCACCATGCGCGTCCCCGGTCCCAAACCAGACGTGGGCCGGGAGAACACAGTGATGTAAGCGGCATCTTTCCACTGTTCTTCATAACTCACTAAAAAGAGAAAGGACATGGCTCATAAAAAAAAGACCCAGCTCTGTGCATACTAATATCATGCACATGGAAATATCAGACCAAAGCCACAACGGACATATTCATTACCTGCAGCAGTGAGTATAGTATCAGTGGTGCTAGCCAGTTCCAACAGTATTATGGGGTAGTTTGGGTGCAACATAAACAGCTTTCGGACCACAGGGTCAGTAGGCGCTAAAGCTGAAGATGCCTGCTAAACAACACAGATCCAGCCAAATCATTTTTTCACCTAGCAACTACTCACATCGTTTACCTTTATTTATGTATTACAAGGTGGAACTTAACTTCAGATAGTTACCTTGGTAATGTTCTTCTGTGGTTTTAGAGGGTCACCAGCCCAGAAGAGGAACACAGATTGGCCAGAGGTCGTCATGACAGAGGACCCCTCCAGCACAAGGCGTGGGCAAACAAACTCTGCCTCCCACAGGCTATGGCCGTTTCCTCCATCTATTATCTGAACCTGAGAATTCAATAATACACATTATGAATTCTATGTGAGGGGAGAAGTCCCTTAAGTGGCAGTTTGCTTTTCATTTTAGACTCCCAGTTCTAATTCAAGAGACAGTGGTATATTTATTAACCATAGAACATACTAGTCATTTGTACATTAGAGCATTAGGTCTGGACCTATTCGGTTTGTTTTGTTGGTATTAAAGCTGTTTCCAGACTGTGGTATAGGTCCTAGGACCGCCTGGAGGAGGTGGTATGAGCCTGCTTCAAATCTCACTAGAGTATGGACTTTTGTGTGTACATTACCTCATCAATCAACTCTGTGAACCTGTCTGATGCTTACCTGTCACTCCTGATTGAGATCTGGGACATAATTGTATTGTCTTAACAGTATTCTGATTCCAGATCTTAAAACCATACTTCTAAGAAGTTGTACTGTCATCGTAATTTTTTACAATTGACAGATTTGTTTATAATATTTAATCACTTAAGTATGAAATCCATCCTTCCTATTGTATCTCGTGCCCCATTAAAAATAGTCTAGTTAGAGGGTTAAAGCCAATCCTTAAAAGTGTATTGCCCTACGACTAGGTCTAGAGGCTGAATCAGATAATATTGTCCCGACTGTTTGGGTGGATATCATTGTAATGTTGCTGCATGGCAACAATTACCTGACCCCAAAATCATCCAGACAAATCCTCATGAGATTACTTGCCATAAACATGTCATTGTGTACAGCATGTTATTTACCTTTCTCACACCAGCTGCAGACAGCTGAATGAGAACATCAGGAATTCCATCTCCATTGAATTGGCCTGGAGTTGGACGGCTGAAACAATCCAAAAGAGACAACTTTACAACTTTCTGTTTCACTTTCAGTGCATGAACTCTCCTCTGTGAGCAGAAGAGTGAGTGTTGTGCTGCAGAGATTAACATTTATAATTGTTTTTTCTTTTAAAAAGCAATGCCTGCTGACACCCATCACACTGCCATTACACAAGTCCATCCCTCAATGTAAGCTGCACTCACTAAATAGTGGTTACTTTATTAAAGTGCACAGAAGATGAGTACTTAAAAATATTATTATGAAAGCTGATATTTTCAGGGGTGTGTTTGGCAAAGGTAAAAAAAAATTCATGAGGCAAATCCTATGCGAGGGATGCGAAAACTTTTAAAAATAACCCTTTAAATTATGACATCTGATGACTTTTATGGGAAGTATTGATACATTGAGATACATATATTTCAAACATTATAGCATATTACAATACAGCCTATAAGGCCTAAAGAAAACTAATTTATAATAGAGCAAAGTAGATGTAGTCTATAGACCTACACAGGACTAAACCAAATATGGCTGAAACATATATAGGCCATCATGATTATTTTGCCAACAGTGACGCAGAACCATGGATTTTTTCCATTTATAACATGTTTTGTTTATAACTTAAACCAACATTGAGTTAAAATGTTGACTAAATTATTTACTATACTCCTACTTGATGATAATATACAGCCTGCCCCCTAACAGTCCTCTGTGCCTACGCACAAAATAGTGAATCATGTGATAGGCCTACTGATATTTTGATGCTGATTGAAGAGGTTGCAACTTGAAGGTTGTTGATATTTCAGTTCCAAAGATAATCAAATTACATCGATAACCTCTCCTCCTAAAATAAATGGTAGGCTCTGTTTTAAGCTACTGCACCAGGATTGTGTAGGCTAAGCGGCTACAACACTAGTTTTAAAAGCGCACACACTAAATGGAGAGCTAGGGTTAAAATGCGGACTGCGCCTTTAAATTGGCGACTTTTTATCTATCAGCACAATGCTACAGTAGGCTATTTCCACTAAATATTCAGCTCAATTTTATGTGCAAGACGTTTACTAAGTATGCCAAACCTTTGATCTCGCACCGTCACCATAACGTTACGTTTTCTCATGGTAAGATGGCATCCTGAAATATGTTTTAGACAAGGTTCACGGAGGTGAACGGCTGGACAAACGCGAAATGACAAGGTGTTAACTAAACAATGTAGTAGGCCTAAGGTAGACAGGCTTTGACAACCTGTAAGGTTAGGCTAGTCGGTCACAGCTAACTTCAAGCAGTTTACACGCGCATAAATTAAAATTCAATATCAGCATCACAAGATTCATTATCGGAAAATCCTGACAGTGAACCCGATGCAAAGCCAAAACGAGGGGGGGAAAAACTTCATACATGATGTCTTTTTAAATAAATTTGTTGACCGTTTCATGGCTTCTGCTGAGAAGTGCGCCCTGCACACACTGAACTTGAATCAAGCATTCTTCAGAACGCAGCTGATCATCCCATCTACTTTCACTTTCAACGAAATCCTGGTAAACGGAATACAGTACAAGCTATTGATATTCGGAAAGATGTGAAGCACAAAAGCCGTCGTCACTGTCAGCGGCCTGTTATAACGATGGCCTGTGTTATGCAGAAATATAGCCTACCTCTGATCGACAGACCCCCAAAAAAAAACCTCATCGGATCTATACGAATTGCATCGGTCTCATTTTCAAGTCGAAAAAAACGGAAGAATCACACCCCTATACTTTATTTTGAATACAGAATATTGTGAAAGACACATCATCACAAATCACCAGAGAGGTTTAATGTAGATACCTGTGTATAGCTGAGGAGTTGAATGTCCATGCTGTGCGGGTGTCCTTCTCTTTAAGCACGGAGAGCCTGCTTTTATCACAAATCACCATCCAATCACTTTGACTGGAGTTCATGTTGGACATCACATCCAGGTTGTTGTGATTGTTACATAGTCCAGCCACAAGAGGGAGAAGGAAGATCACTTCCTCTGTGCCACTGTAATATTAATAATATAAGGATAGGTGTATGGATATAATGTTCTTGTCATAGCACGATAAGAACAATGCAAATCTCTGTCCAATTATATATTACAATGCTCATTCCAATAATTCTAGATACTTTAGTATACTTTGTATGGACACTGCAATTCAGTGCTTACAGAAGGACACAACATGATCACATCACATCACATATGGATGTACCTTGATATGTGGATGAGTGAGGATGAGTTTGTTTTCCTCAGCTTTTCCCACAGAGGATCCTTCACTTTTATCTTGGGGTCTATGACTCTCACATCACTGGCTTTAGTGTAAATGTCTCTCAAGGAGACTGCCTCCACAGTTCCTGATGAAAACACAATAAAAATACAACATTTGTTGTGTTCTTTTCTAAATACTGAAAATAGAACTCCTTAACGTCAGTAAATGTAATGCATAAAATAATGTCAACCACCTAATGTATACTTTTTATGCTTTAAGAAACACTGAGTACCGTAAATGGAATTTCTTATTTACTGTATATGCGTAATTTCTTATATACTGTATGTATTATTGCATATATGCCAAAAGCCAAAATTCTAAGTTTGATATTGTTTACACTGACAAGTGGATGCTGTGAGTGAACTATTATGTTGTAGCCTATCTGTAATTATTATGTCTAGATATCCAAGTCAGTCATTTACAATATGAAGAAAGCCGTTAAGGTGATACTTTCTTGAAATGTTTTTGCTGGAAATGTTGAGGTCAGTACTGTTACTAGCAACAGTAATATGATTCTCTAAAATGTTTATATTTTGTTTTGTGTTGTGTATACACTTGTAATATGTACCGGTAATAAGAAACCTTACCCAATCCAAAAAGAACGTAATAGGCCCCCATTCTGGTCTCATGGAGAAGAGGTCCAATCAGCTTGCCTTGTCCTGTGAGGTTAAAGTTGACTGGACGACCAATATGGGTGCCATTCAGTGCAGATAGCAGAACCAGACAGAGGTCTGCCTCCTATTAATGAAGAGACATATTCTACATTCAATATTCAAATCTATGGTATCTATATTCCCTCCAATGCAAATGGCACATATTTCCCAACCTTCTCAGTCATACTGTATGGATTTGCAATTCCATGTAAATTTTGCTGACACTTATATAAAGCTGCTAAATCTAAATCGAACCTCTATTTTATTATTTTGCAATAATCTATTTGACCTCTCACGTCACAATTTGAATATGAATTTGATAAACAATGTTCTACATTAGCCTTTCTCGAACTTCTTTAAAACTGAGGCTCGGTCATGGCAGACTTTGGGGTCATAGGGCCCACCTACACGAACCACCCCAATCAACAAATCATTAGGATTATCATTATCACAATTATTATTGTTATGCTATATTGTTATACATGCACTTCAAAGCAGTCAATGTTTAAAGCGCTAACATTGTTCACAATATGTACTAATGTAAAATATAATTACAATAGTTTCTTTGCTTTTGCATGGTTGCTTGATGCTTGCATGAAAAGTTCTCAAAACAAAAGTAATTATATGGGTGCCATTGTTTTTTGGATGTTTCCCTCATGCAAGCACACTGGTAGGCAAATGGAAAACATATCCACGAAGAATCCACATTGTTCTATTAAATGTTGTTACATAATTACAGTAAATAGCCTTCCAATAGGTTGAAGAGGAGCTTTGCTACCAACGTCGAGCGGTTTTAGTTTCTCTCCCGCAGACACGCACACGCATGCACTGAATGCACTGAACGCTCATACCACCACTTAATTGTAGCCTATAACTCTGTTTGATGACACCAAATTAGCAAGTATTGTCTCCTGATTGCAGAAACGTTTGTTTTCTGTCGATCCACGGTTCCTTGATCAATTGCGCAGCAAATTATCAGACTAAGCACCGGGCATAATTTCACTCCGCGGTTCCGCAGACCAGCAGTGGACTGGTGCCGGTCCGCGACCCATAGTTTAAGAAAACTATGCTATGCAGCTTCTTCCGTTCCTGTTGATGTCCAGTATATACTCTATGAGATAAGTGTTATGAAAACCCACATTGTTCTCAGGCAGTGTCACAATGAGCAGGTCAGGGACTGAGTCTCCATCAACATCTGGAAGCAAAACCACTGGTGACTCTATAGCGCCTGGGGTTGCAGACCAAAGCTTCGTTCCTGAACAGACAGATTACAAATACTATCAAGTATCCCTTTAATTGCAGATGCCAAAAACATGTAATCTCATCTAAACAACAAGGTTCAAAGATTAATGCATCAACATATCATGTTTTGGACTGTAGGATTACGTGGATTAGCTGGGAATCTACCTGAAGTGCCATTGACGGCGGTGAGGTGTGAGGAGCCTACCAGCAGACACACAGGGCCAGACTGGAGGGAGAGGCTCTGCTGTCCCCAGTGAGCCCCCTCTGCTGGGTGTGCTGCTGCTGAGGATGCTGCTCCAGTCTGCAGACCACACTGAACAGATATCACAGGCTCTCTCAGCGGCCGCCTCCACAGCACGCTCCCACTGGTGGCAGACAGAGCCACCACACTGTACTCTGAGAGATGGGAAAAGAGGAGAAGAAAAAGAGAGAAGAACAGTGAGATTGACGGAGGAGGAAGGTGGGTGGGAAATGTGAGATTACATGAAACACAGTGAGTGGGGAGGAAAATTATGAAGAAAGAGATGGATGGGGACATCAAAGACCATTAAAAAACGGTGAGAGAAAACATGATAATTCTACAAGGGAAGTAGAAAGAGGAACTTAAAGTGTGTAACAGGCAGCCTGTTGGTTCTATGATATATTAAAAACTGAGTTTAACATTTGCAGAATAGAGTCCCGAAGTGTGACGTAGCGTTTCCATGACGGCAGAATCACTGGATCTAAACAAACTTTCGAAGTGGCTTAAATAGCATTGAATGTAGACATGTGGCTAGCCACATAACATAGATTCCCTAGCGGGTGTAATAGAAAGAACAAAAATTCCAGTGGATATTTCACGTCTTCTCAAAGACTGGAGGCTGTTAAGAGTGACGTTTTTTGCCAAAAAGATAAAGCCAAAACACGTTGGTGAATTTAAGGATTTTAACCGCATGCTGTGAAGTTACATGCAGGTCTCTTTTACGGAGGAAACAAATGTTAAAATAAAACTCTGTAGTCACAAATTTGATCGTGTTGGTATGAATATATGTTGTAGTATGTGATTCCTACAGTGTAAAAAATTATACTAACGTCTTAGAAACATTGTAAAATTATTGAAATAGATTAAGAAAGCCACCGCTATGGTGATTTCTAATGGTAGATTGATTTGTTTAGATCCAGTGATATCGCTGCCTTGACACGCTACGTCATGGCTTCGATACTCTATTGAATCTTGTCACAAACAAGTATAACACAGTCTATGAAGACTTGGCTTGAGAATGTGGATGAGAAATGATGACAAATCACCAGTCAAAGCATTTCTGTATGGTTACCTTTACTGATAGCTTGTGAGCTGGGGACCTGACTTTCATTGGACAACTGGGTGACTCCTATTAATATGTCTTCTATACCATCGTTGTCCACATCCCACAGTGCCAAGGGGAGGGATGTGACACCTGGTGAAAGAAGGTCAAAGATGACAAAGACTTCAACTTCAGCTTTTAAAGCACACAAGTTACATGGTGTTATTAATACACCAGAGGTGCGTTCAAATTTGCAAACATAGGGCAAACATTTGCAAACAGTTTTCTGTTTGAGTTCTCGCCATTTGCAAACACTCGCAAACAACCTGAGGCGATTGAACGCACCTCAGTTATTACACATGAGATGCAAACACTCACAAACAGTCTGAGGAGGTTGAACACACCTCTGTTATTACAGATGAGAGGAAGTCATGGCTCTGCCTTGACAATATCACGTTTGAAACTCTATCATTATGATGACTTGCTTTACAGTTAATTCCTTTCAAGGCAATGAGATGGGTTTGCAAAATCAGCTCTCTCATGCTAGTGTATGATTGCCCTTTCATCATCACTCACCTCCTGCATCACCACCTTGTTCTCTCTCCCACTGGGGCCTTCTGTCCTCCAGCTGTTGGCAGGGCAGGATAAATGCACACAGTAGAACCACAATCATTGCTAAGCACAGTGGCACTAAGAAGGCAGCTGTGCGAACGGCATTCTTCACTCTGTTTTTTTTACCATAAGGATCACACTCTGACCCTATGCCTCCACCTCCAGTGGATCGCATTCCCTCTCCGTCCTCACTGGTTGCATCCCTGCCCATCTCCCTCTGGCTCCAGTACTGCCTGCACTTCTCATCCTCAGTCTCTGGCCTTGATTTCCCTCGGTGCCTTTCTCTCCACTCGTCCACCTCTTCCTCATCCTCGTCCACATCCTCCTGCTGGGTGAACCTGCTCCCCCTGTTGCTGCGTGAATCTGATGTGCCTAAGCCCATGTTGTTGCTCCTGCCAAGACCGTTGCGAGGGTAGTTGAGCACCAGGTCATCCTCCTCACTGTCGTCCTCACTGTCCGCTTGGGTAAGTGGGTCATACTCTCCTAGCTCCGAGCCCTTCTTACCTGGCGACAGAAACGTAAGATCCAGTGGACATGTTGCAAAGGCGGGGTACATACAATGTAGAAGCCATTGCATTATAATGTTACTTCGCAAACTGCTACATGCATCTAGTTAGCAAACTGGGGTCTATGCCGGGGTCTAGTGTCCTCTAGCAAACAAACAACGGTGTTAGCACTTGGTTGCTATACGACCAAAACACTGTATCAATTATCCTTCAACACCCAATAACGTTACAGGTAAAATGTTTAAGTCATTCGTAACCATTAATGGCACATGGTGAGAAGGTGATCTGTATTGTTATAACAATATAATAAATCCTGCATGCGATACATGTAGCTGCAAGGTGCGTCACAGCAAAATAACGTTTGTCCACGTTGACTGATCTAAAGTCAAACACCGCATCGTCCTCCAAACCATACCTTAACGGCAAGTAAATAATCAATATCGTGGAAAAAATCTATCGTACAAAAGTTACATCACGAGCCTAATGATATAGCCTAAACAAACTGGCTAGCAAACTCCTTTGAAATTAATGAAAATCCAGCTAGGTGGTGAGCTGCTGTGCTAACACAGAGTAACGGGTTTATCGTCAAAACACTGACACGCTGATGTTTAACGAAAAGACATCAGTCTTAAGTCGACCTGTTCCAGATCCAGGTCTTTGTGTTAATTGACGACTTACCGGGCAATTTCAGAGCACGGGATAAAGCTGCTGCCATTGCAAATATACGACGAAGAAACAGCAATTTCAAGCAGCGACTGATTCCAGCGACCGATGTGAGGTTCGCTGACGCTGCGCTCAGCATGCTGGGACTCGCATGAGCCTCGCCTCAGTTCCACCAGGGAATTTCAAATAAACTGGCTCTGGTTGATGTGGCCCCTCAGTGTTTCATCTCATCCTGCCATTCTAAATCATATTGAATCGAATCCCCAATTTCGGTATTTGTTATGGGAATATTCCGGTCCACAAATATGCAGGTAAAATTAAACTTTCAAGTTTGGACTTTGAGCTGAATATTTCAGACCAGCTAAAAGGTCCCATATGCAGCCTTACATATTAACTAGCTACATCTGGCCATGTTTTTTTTTATGCAAAAAAGCAATGGTCCGCACGAAGCCTTTTATGAATAAACAACACCCCCTCAGCCTTACACCAGTCTACAATAGTATGGTTCCGTACATTGTAGCCTAGTGTTTATCCATTTTGATTGACATGAATAGATTATTTATAAATGAATGAACTTTTAATATCATAGTATTTATTAGCCTATTTCCAAACATTTCTAAATATACAGGAAGTTGGTAAAACAGTTAAGAATATCACATTGTGTGACGGTGACAGCTATGTAGGCTGTGTTCCTTCAAGTGCTTTACTAATAAAACTAGATGTATCTGATTGTGGTACATATAACCGCTACCGTGGCCTACTGGTTAGCGCTTCGGACTTGTAACCGGAGGGTTCGAACCCTGACTGAAGTGCCCTTGAGCAAGGCACCTAACCCCCCAATGCTCCCAGAGCGCCGCTGTTGTTGCAGGCAGCTCACTGCGCTGGGATTAGTGTGTGCTTCACCTCACTGTGTGTTCACTGTGTGCTGAGTGTGTTTCACTAATTCACGGATTGGGATAAATGCAGAGACCAAATTTCCCTCACGGGATCAAAAGAGTATATATACTTATACTTAATTAGCCCATCTATTTGCAAGGTATAGCCGACACGACACAAAGTCTAATATGGATCTACCGGCAGGGATGGATTACTGCACGGGCCTACCGGACCCATGCCCAGGGGCCCAAGGGGTCAGGGGGCCCTGAAGCCCAAGCCTTTGCATGGAATCATTGCCTCAATAACAACAGGATAAAATCAGGATGTAGGCTATGAATCTGATTGATAAAATCAGGATGTAGGCTATGAATCTGATTGAATTTAGTATTGGCCATCCCCAAAATGTACCAGAATACAGGAAATCACATTAAACAAACTACACATTTTCTGGGGGAGGGCCCCCAAACCCCCCCTCCCACATATGCGACAATTAGTGGGGGGCCCTTAATACATCTGGGCCCAGGGGCCCGAAGGTTCATAATCCGCCCATGTCTACTGGGGTCATTAATTGGCGACGAAAGAACATGCACTATACCATGACAAATGTTTTTCTATACCCTCCTACTAAGTTTTTGCACTTCAGTTAAAGTGTAGAAGATGTTGTTCGAATTAAATAGAAAATTACATTTTGAAGTTGACTGGTGGATTCAAATAAAGATTTCAAATGTGTGTGTGTGTGTGTGTGTGTGTGCGACACCAGGCTACATGTGGAGGACTCCCTGACAGAAGTTGGCGTTGGCCATCACTGTAAAAAAAACGTAAAAAAACTGCAAAATGTATGGCAGCAAAAGTTGCCAACCAGTTACCATAAAATGATGGCTTTCCCCTTTATATATATATATAGTCGACAATCGACAATTTGTTGTAAAATCACAATGAAATTGAGCAGCAGCCAATCAAATTGCGGTTATACCAATGAGCAAAGGCGGCTCTCACAGTAAATCAAGATGGCGTCCGGAGTTCATTAGATGGTCCGAGACGGCCGTATTTGCAGATAAAAGTAGTTTGTTTGGCTTTTTATGCTTGGATTTTGTGACCACTAGTGATAAATATTCCCTCTCTCTCTTGCCTATTCTCACTATGGTATAACACTATAAAGTACTATTAATATACTTATTGATATTACCCATTTTGGTTAATACTAACCACTCTATATCTCTCTTTCTTCCCCCCCTTACCTCACTTGTGAGGTATACCCCACCCCCCACCCCACCCCACAGTCGTCAGCCATCCTTGTGTTTGGCCCTCATCTCACCTGAAGTCCCATCCCTACGACTGCCCTATCATCACCTATTGCTGTCCCCCTGCCCGGATTCCTGGCCCGTGCAGCCTATAGCGACCCACTACTTGCCCTATGACAACTCCTAATCCCCCTGGACAATTCCATTTCCTACACTGGACTATTTGAACTTTCTGGTAAGGAATATACTGAATATACTGGATATGTAACCATCCCACCTCTTGTAACATACACCTCAGGTGGCTTTAAACACCATGTTCTATTCTCTACATAACTAACTTATGCATTTATCATGTATACAGACCTTACTGTTCTGTAACTGACCCTAGGCAGATGGGTCAAGCCCTTGAGTCGTGGATCTGCTCGAGGTTTCTTCCTATATGTATCCCCAATTCTAGGGAGTTTTTCCTCGCCCCCGTTACCCATGGGCCTTCTCTTCTTTTCTTTTCTCTGATTGTCTAACATTCTGTAAAGTGCCATGAGACATGTGTAATGTTTTGGCGCTCTTTAAGTGAAATTAAATTGAAATTGAAACACATAGATGCTGTACATTATAAAATAAGCTGTTATTGTAATCCCAAAACACGTCTGAAATGCTGTTTGAGCCTACCATCTAACATTAGCAAGTTAGCAGTCAATGGTAAAAACACAAGCCTAAAACATTTTTTGAAAGTGATAAATGTGTTTTAACACTGATAATTACTAACTTAACAGTCTAAACCGTTAAGAAACGGTACAATTGTGTTAAAAAAAAACGGTGGATTCTGTTCATTTAAACATTACAGACTGTCTGTACTTTTATGACTGTCTTATTGAAAAAGCTGATTTTACTGTATTTTACAGGTATTCTTTTATTATTAAAAATACAGGAGAAACCCGTATTATTTTACAGTAAATGTCTGTTAAAAAAAAAATTTTTACGGTGTAAACTTGGGAAAGGGGTTCTTGAAGACACATGTCGCCTCCATGGCATGGGGTTTACTGTGAAGAACCAACTGCTGCAACGCATCCCTGAATCCCCAAATGGCATCAACATGGCATATCCGTCTCACAAAGAAACAGTTTGCCACTCTCATCAGTGCATACACCAACTCTGGACAAAGAGCACCGCACTATCCAGGGAACCCTATCTACATACATAAAGTCATACTCATTACATCATGCATAATGGTAGAGTGGGCACAGAACATCACGTCTGAAGCAAGATCCTCGGCCAGCATGAATTGGGGAAAATTAACAGCAATGGGCTCTGGCTCCTCTCCCTCTGTGGGGATCATCGACTGGCGATCACAAACATCTTCCAGATGAAAAACAGGCAACTCTTCTGATCTAAACGCTGGCATCTGGAGCACATAATTGTCTGCCAAAAGGATAGGTAGGATTTCCTTCTTGCTTGAGTCATGCAGGGGGCTGAATGTTGGACTGACATCACATAGATAGATAGATAGATACTTTATTGATCCCCAGGGGAAATTCAAGGTCTCAGCAGCATACAGACAACACAAACACATTCTTTAACAGCAGAAAGAGTAATTAAAGTATATAATATAAAAACACAACAGAGCAATAAGGACAGTAGAAGATAAAGAATATGCTAAATAGGCCTATACTAAAATACAAATTATACTGACTAACACTTAATCTAAATCAATTCTAAAAACAGTATCCACATAGTGGTGATTGATCAATCAGAGCCGCTTGCAATGACTGAGGCAGGGATTGAGCCTGTGATTCTCTGTGCATAGTAAGGTAAGGTAAGGTGCTCTGTGTGAATGAGTGTCATGGTGATAGTGCAATGGTGATAGTGCAAATGAGTAAGTCCAACAGTGCAACAATGCAGAATTAAGTAAAGTAAAGTCTATATATCTATATATTTAACTATTTTAAGAAAAGGTGTAAGTGTGGCCACAGTTTGGCTGTGGCATGGAGGGAGGGGTTATGCATATGTGCTAATGTGCTAATATAGCACGCAAACAGTGAGGCAGAAAGACAGTGGTAAAAGTGGCTAGTGGACAGACGGTATCCAAACATGGAGGGGGCGAAGAGGCAGACAGACTATGCAGAGAAGTCTATCTCTCCTCTTCCCTTAAGTGAAGCATTGAACAGTTCAATGGCCCTGGGGACAAATGACTTTCTCAGTCTGTCTGTTGTGCAAGGCAGTGAGCGAAGTCTCCAGCTGATCAGGCTCTTCTGCTTAACAATAGTGCTGTGGAGTGGGTGACACTCATTGTCCAAGATGTTGATCAGTTTGTTCAGGGTCCTTTTGTCAGATAATAAAGTGATGCACTCCAGTTCAGCTCCAACTACAGAGCCAGCTTTCCTTACCAGCAGACCTCTCATTGAGCGTGAGACACACGCATTTCAATCAAGCGGCAACATTATAATCTGAACAATGAAGCCTACCCGGAAGTTCGAAAAACTGCAATACATCGAAAATCCGCTAGGGACTGGTCCCAAAAGCGAGCAAATGTCCATAGACTCCCATGTTAAAATGTCCGTTTTCACAGCGTAAATACATGTTTTTAAAGCCTGGTCCTATGGACTTTTATTGTACTTTTCGGTAGTTTCCCAGTGCCTGACAACTGTGAGGGGGGTGAATTTTTTTCTAACTCATTAGTTTAGATCACATTTAGATATAAAATATATGAATATATTTTATATCTAATATAAAAAATTATATTTTATAAAAAAAAAATTTTTTTTTTTTTTTTGGATCCAAGATGGCGGCGCGTACACACGCAGCGACCTCTCTCTGTCCCAACCGTACGGTGTTTTGTTCGTTTAAAAAGTGTTTGTCCGAAAGTTTTACGTGTTCGTCTCGTCTTACTACGTCGTACTACAAGTACAGCAGGCAGGCAAAGCTACACCAGCATGTTGATTTTCCAACAAGAGGAGATAACATCCTGGACCTGGTCTACACTACACACAAAGGAGCATACAAAGCCACCCCCCTCCCCCACATTGGACTTTCAGACCATATCACTGTTATGCTAATGCCCGCATACAGACAAAGGGTAAAAGCGAACAAACCGGTTCGTAAGCAGGTAAAAGTGTGGCCTGAGGGAGCCTCCGATGCTCTTCAAGACTGCTTTGACACAACAGACTGGGAAATGTTTAAGCAGGCAGCCACTTACAACAAACCGACAGACATAGAGGAGTATACAGACACTGTAACCTCTTACATCAACAAGTGCATCGATGATGTGACCCACACAAAAGACATCATCACTCGGGCTAACTGGAAGCCATGGCTGACAGGGGATGTCCTCAGGCTGCTGAGGGCCAGAGACAAAGCCTACAGAGCTGGGGATGAAGCTGGCATGAAAACAGCGAGAGCCAACCTGTCCCGTGGCATCAAGGAAGCAAAAAAGGAATACACTCACAAGATAACCACCCACTTCAAAGACAGCAGGAACGCACAAAGCCTATGGCAGGGCATTCAGGCCCTCACGGACTACAAGCCCGCGCCACAGAGCTGTGAGAGCAACATCCCTCTGCTCAACAACCTGAACCGCTTCTTTGCTCGCTTTGAAGCACAAAACAGCACCTGCCCACAGAAGACCCATCCCCTACTGAGCAGCCCCTGTGCCTCTCTGCCGACAGCGTGAAGAGGACACTTGCTGCTATCAACACCGTGAAGGCAACAGGTCCAGACAACATCCCAGGTCGGCGCTGAAGGACTGCGCGAGGGAGCTTAAGGATGTCTTCACAGACATCTTTAACACTTCCCTGAAGCAAGCCATCGTCCCATCATGTTTCAAAGCTGCCACCATCATACCTGTGTCGAAGAAAACTGCTCCATCCTGCTTCAATGACTACTGCCCTGTGGCACTGACACCCATCATCATGAAGTGCTTTGAGCGGCTTGTCATGTCACATATCAAAGCCATTCTCCCCCCCCACCCTGGACCCCTTCCAGTTTGCATACCGAGCCAAGCGGTCTACAGAGGATGCAATCTGCTCTGCCCTCCACCCAGCCCTCACCCACCTGGAAAAAAGAGACTCATATGTGAGATTGCTGTTTATAGACTTCAGTTCTGCATTCAACACCATAATACCACAACAACTCATCTGCAAACTTGACAAACTGGGACTCAGTACCTACCTCTGCAACTGGCTACTGGACTTCCTCTGTCAGAGGCCCCAAGTAATGCGTGTTGGCAACAATACCTCAAGCAGCATCACACTGAGCACAGGGGCCCCCCAAGGCTGCGTGCTCAGTCCGCTGCTCTTCACCCTGCTGACGCATGACTGCACTGCAACCTACAGCAACAATCACATAGTGAAATTTGCTGGCGAGCCCACAACTCTGGTGGGTCTCATCACCAAGGGCTTAATGAGACTCAATACAGGTTGGAGGTCGACCATCTGACCACGTGGTGCAGGGACAACAACCTCCTGCTGAGCGCCAGCAAGACCAAAGAGATTGTTGTTGACTTCGGAGAGGTCACACCCAACACCTGCCACTGACCATCGACGGTGCTGTGGTGGAGAGAGCGAGCAGCACCAAATTCCTGGGGGTGCATCAGTGAAGACCTCTCCTGGACCACCAACACTGCATCACTGGCGAAGAGAGCTCAGCGCCGCCTGTACTTCCTGGGCGGAAACTCAGGCGAGCAAGTGCTCCACCAGCCATCATGACCACATTCTACCGAGGCACCATTGAGAGCATCCTCTCCAGCTGTATCGCTGTGTGGGGGTGGAAGCTGCACTGAATACAACAGGAAAGCCCTGCAGCGCATAGTGAACACAGCTGGAAGGATCATTGGTGCTTCACTCCCCTCCCTGAAGGACATTTACACCACCCACCTCACCCGCCAAGGCGACCAAAATTGTGAGTGATGCAAGTCACCCCCCGCTCACAATCTGTTTGATCTACTGCCCTCTGGGAAGAGGTACAGAAGCCTGCGGCTCCAAGACTACCAGACTCACCAACAGCTTCATACACCAAGCTGTAAGGATGCTGAACTCTCTCCCTCCTCTCCCCCCTCCACCCTCAGCTACATAACATCCTGGACATTGGACCCACAATGGCCGCCTGCACTACTCCACTTGCACACTTGAACCCTTGCACACTTGTACACTTTACAACTTGGTGTTGTTGTCCTGAAAACACAACACTTCTGCACACTTCAACAACTTGCACCACTATGCCACTTTCTTTATTACTTAGGTCAAACAGAACTACCCAAGCCTTTTATTGGCCTGACTTTGCACTAGTATTTTATTGACTGTCTATGCACAATTTCAACCAAATTTTGCTGCTCTTATTTTTTCATTATTATATGTGCCCTCTTATTTACTTATTTACTTACTTTTTTGTTTACTTGAATGTTATGTTTGTCTGTGGACTTAAATTGGTAAAATATGTCTTGTCTTCACCGTGGGTTAGTGAGAAACGTAAGTTCGATCTCTTTGTATGTCTGGAACATGTGAAGAAATTGACAATAAAGCTGACTTTGACTGACTTTGAATAATTAAGGGCGTGGTCGGCTTGATTGACGGCTGACGTCGAGGCATACAGCAGCAGACGTTGCCAGCTGAGTGGAAAGTGGAAACCCTGAAACTTTGACGTCTCAGCCATGATTATACACAAAGTTACCACATCCTTTCTGAACATCTTTATTCAAAAGGCTGACATAAAATGGTTTGCTAAGCTATTAATTGAAGCCTACTAACCGACACTTTCAGAAGACTTCGTTCCAGTTTTTTCAGGTAAGTGACATTCATTCCACTACTATTTCACGTAGCACTAGATGTTAGCATTATTTAGCATCGAGTGGGCACTAACGTTAGGCTACGTTAGCGTCATATCGCCTCAAATAAGTTAATGTCGAAAATGATGACCGAATGGCAGAAGCACACACATACATTTAGTTAACTTGAATAAAGTTAACTTTAGTGAAAACCATTGTGCTCCCTTTATGAGTTAGCTTAACGTTGGTCATACTAGCCAGGTGTGAGTCAATGAACAGACAGCTCTAAAGTTAACATTAGTTCACAAACATACTGTGGCAACAAAGCATGTTCTCGTCAAAAAAAACTTTTGTAAATACGCTCTGTTGGAATGCTTAGAGCTAGTCCATTGACAATTTATACAGTCCTTGGGTTGTCACGTTTAAGATAAAAAAAAAAAAAAACTTCAGCCGAAGCATTAACGTTAAAAGGCTTGTTGTCGGCTAGCTGAGGCAAAATTGTGAACCGCTATGAACCATTGACCGCATACTTTGAACATGGAGCTGTGATAACAAGCGATAGTTATAACTGACGTTTGAAACTCTTATTGATGCCATTTATTTGTTAAACACAAATTTGAACGAACACTTCTTGTCTATGCAAAGTTTCCCTGTAGGTAATCCAGACAGGCTGGGTGCTGGAGGGCTCTGGACTCTAACTTCAATTCCTCGCCTGTGCAGTCGACACTCAGAAGCATGACTTCAGCACTGATTCCATGGTACTTTGACATTTTTCATACATTTAATTGGAGCAACCTACTGGTTGTATATTCCAGACATCGTTACCATATACTGAACAAACATGAATGCATTTCAGACATTTAGAGTGGCCTTTTATTTTGAGCAGTCCAGGGCACATCTGTGCAATAACTATCAAAATAATTTATCATTAGCATCTTTTGATAAGTCACACACAGAAAGTAGTTGTATTATGCCTTCAAATCAGCAGGTTTTGGTTGGATACAGATTGCATAATTAAACAATATGGCACCAGTGGCTGGCTACTGGACCTTGGCCTAACTGTTAATAACTACCTCAATAGGGTGTAGATATGAGCTTACACTGTTTCACTGAAAACACAAAAATAAAAGAAATATTTATTCTACATTACTTTAAATACACCACATTTGTTTTTGCTTATTGCCCGCATAAACAGGGCATGTGCAATAGTTGAATACGCGTGTCCTGTCCCCATTCAGCTAAGTGTTCTGTGAGTTTGTTGTTCATTATGATGACCCCAAGCAGCTTAAGCCGGGGTCATATAGGTTTAGTCAGATTTTTTTTTTTTTTTCACATGCCCAAATTTCCGTCAATGATTCCCCGGGACACTGAAAGACCGGGGTACACGAAACTTGGTGGGCATGTAACCCCACATGGATAGCATGGAACCATCGTTTTCGTTTTGATCTGTAGCCCCCAGCTGGACTGGACCCCCCAAAGGAGGGTAGGGCAGACACAGTTTTCTGTGAATATCTCGAAAACCGTAGGGTTTAGGAGGACCATTTTTTTTTTTTGTATGTTGATCTCAAGGGGCCATGTCAACCCATTCCATAACCACTCATTTCATGTATAGCGCCACCTAGTTAAACACAAAAAGTAAAATGAGGTGTTGTAATTGAAGGTATCTGTGACCTAACATAGTCAAAACTGCACGAAATTGGAAGTGTAGGATCATTATGACACCCTCTGTATGCACGCCAAGTTTTGTGGAATTCCGTTCATGGGGGGCCACACAATAAATGAATTTATGTTACTATACACCAACTGGCCTGTAGGTGGCCGGAGACAGTTTTCTGTGAATATCTCGAGAACCGTAGGGCCTAGGAGGTCCACCTTTTTATGTATGTTGGTCTTAAGGGGCATGCCAACCCATCCCATTACCACTTATTTCAAGTATAGCGCCACCTAGTTAAAAAATTAAAAAGCAAAAAAATTAGGTGTTTTCATCACAATATCTCTGGCTGACAAGGTCAAAACTGCACGAAATTAAAAGTGTAGGATCATTATGACACCCTCCGAATGCATGCCAAGTTTTGTGTACTTTTCGTTCATGGGGGCCTTACAATAAAATAATTTATGTGTACATTTAGTGACGCATACACCAACAAGGATTCCGGGACACTGAAAGACCGGGTACACAAAACTTGGTGGGCATGTACCCCCACATGGATAGCATGGAACCATCGTTTTTCGTTTTGATCTGTAGCCCCCGCTGGACTGGACCCCTAAAAAGGAGGGTAGGGCAGACACAGTTTTCTGTGAATATCTCGAAAACCGTAGGGTTTAGGAGGACCATTTTTTTTTTTTTTATTTTGATCTCAAGGGGCCATGTCAACCCATTCCATAACCACTCATTTCATGTATAGTGCCACCTAGTTAAACACAAAAAAGTAAAAATGAGGTGTTGTAATTGAAGGTATCTGTGACCTAACATAGTCAAAACTGCACGAAATTGGAAGTGTAGGATCATTATGACACCCTCTGTATGCACGCCAAGTTTTGTGGAATTCCGTTCATGGGGGGCCACACAATAAATTAATTTATGTTACTATACACCAACTGGCCTGTAGGTGGCCGGAGACAGTTTTCTGTGAATATCTCGAGAACCGTAGGGCCTAGGAGGTCCACCTTTTTTATGTATGTTGGTCTTAAGGGGGCATGCCAACCCATCCCATTACCACTTATTTCAAGTATAGCGCCACCTAGTTAAAAAATTAAAAGCAAAAAATTAGGTGTTTTTTCATCACAATATCTCTGGCTGACAAGGTCAAAACTGCACGAAATTAAAAGTGTAGGATCATTATGACACCCTCCGAATGCATGCCAAGTTTTGTGTACTTTCGTTCATGGGGGCCTTACAATAAAATAATTTATGTGTACATTTAGTGGCGTACACCAACAAGGATTCGGGACACTGAAAGACGGGGTACACAAAACTTGGTGGGCATGTACCCCCACATGGATAGCATGGAACCGTCATTCTTCGTTTTGATCTGTAGCCCCCGGCTGGACTGGACCCCCGAAAGGAGGGTAGGGCAGACACAGTTCTCTGTGAATATCTTGAGAACTGTAGGGCCTAGGATAACCAATTTTTTCCGTATGTTTGCCTCCAGGGGTCATGTTAACCCATTCCATGTGCACACATGTGCATAAACAGATACACACGCACACACATACATCTACAGTAATCATACGTATGACATACTCACACAGTAGACATATGTACGCATGCATGCACATGCACAAACACACATACGCAGGCAAACACACAAGCACGCACATACACACACACACACACCCACACACATAAACATAAATTTGTACACGCACACATGCACACAATTCAAGAATTTTTCCCGTCATCTACTCCCTGAATTTTTGGTCATTGATACCCAGGACACCGAACCACCGGGGTACATGAAATTTGGTGGGTATGTAGCCCCACTAGACTTTTACGGAAAAATTTCATTTCGTCCCCGGGGGGCCGATACATAATTACAAATTCAGTACGATTAAAAGAAAGCCAAAATAAATATTCATCATCATCATCATGGCTGCATTTTCAGTATTGGCGAGAAGTAGTCGTTTGTCCACTAGATGGTTTGATCGTTGCAGTGAGACGTAATTTTGTTGGAAGTTAAAAGTGGGTTGGAAAAAACAATGGACGCTTCATACAAGGACTGTAATTTACCGCAGCGAACATCTAATAAGGATAGGACGATGTTCACATGAAGTGTAATTCCCATTTCTTCTTGAAGCCGAAATAAATCTGAGGATGTTTATCGGACATGCTTGGTTTTACTGCAGGAATGCGTTAATCTTGTATTATCAATAAGGACCTAGGTAATGTTACCGTTAAGCGTTGGTTGAGTGATGGAGGCATTTGATTTATTGCATTTGTAGAAAACTATAAATGCGGTTATACCAAGCAAATGTATAGCAGCACTGTTTGTATCTTTCGACTGTCATTTATTGCACGCGTGCTACAAAATCATTCTGTGCAATGGAAGATTTACCAACGTTTCACCCGGTCTGATACAGTTTTGCCTATACATGCGTGAGACTGAGACGCCTGTTTATTTTGTTTTAAGCGCGTGCAGGGTGTGAGAGGGGAATCAATGTGTTGTAGTCTGTGAAATTAAAAAGCACGTGTGTGTGAAGTATCCAAACAATGACACCTTCATTTCATTATGGCTGCTTTAGCAAAACACCTTAAGCTACTGTGTAGTGGGTCCCATTTAGAAGTGGCTACTTCATTCGCTTTCCTTGACTCATGGAGCTGCGTGAATGTTATTTCAACTTTTCGCCCACGATATGACAGTTTAAGTCCGCTTTGATACTGTAAAGGCGTAAGCCATTGGTTTCAAAGGAGATTTTATTTGTGTCGCCAGCATAGCCTATTGACAATTTATGTTGTAAATAGGCCTACCTTATAATCCTACCTGTAGCTTAGGGAAGCTAACAGCTTTCTATTAGGATCTAGTTTGTTAGTTACCCGTTTTGTCATAACTCCCTGATGCATTTTGCATTTAGAATAGCCAGAGCGTGTATATCTCAATCGAAAATTAAAACAATATCGGTGCCTATGGACTAGGCTGGGTGAACCCAGCCTGATCTGCCCGCTATTTATTTTTGATTTCTTAAAAAGATTGAGCTTGGTCTGATGAAAGCCAGACTAGCCATGGACCTCAGTTAAACAATGCAAGGGAACATGAATCAGCCTATATTTGCACTAACAATAACGGACAAAAGCTCTTCAACTTTGGCCCATTAAAATGTATGAACAGTCTAGCTTAACGCATTTCATCAAGGCCCATTTGGACATGTCAGTTATTTGCACCACTGGTTAGATGTAAAACAGCATTTCGTTTCAGACTAGGCTACTGTTACTTAATTTGTGCATTAACAATAACGTTTCAGACTACTGTTACTTAATTTGTGCATTGACAATAAAAGTATTACATGAACTAAAGATGACTAAAATCTTATGTAGAAGAAAAACATTCACAAAAAATCCATCCATCCAAAAATGACCTTTGTTTTTGATAGCTGTTGAAAACGGCATGGAACTGACAGAGATGTTTTTGTTTAAAAATAAATAAATAAATAACATTATGCTGATACCTTTTGCTTTTCCCAAATACAATGTAGCCTACAGGTGTAAGTGACCTTTCATCAATCCAGTTGCAATGGATGAACTGTGATGAACTGCCCTACTTGTGATTGTTTAGAGATTTTAAAGGTTTTATAACAATGCTACATCTTCTTTGGCTATTCTACAATCTATTCACCTTTTCAGCACCAGTAGGCTACTTTCTGTGCAGCCAAGACACACACACTCAGGCATGCCAAACAAGCATACACAAAAAAGTTTCAAGAGTGGGGATGGAGTAAAATATGCAGACAAATTGAAGTGTGATTTATTTTCGCGGAACGGATGTACAGGACTGAGCGGCGGTCATATTTTGTACCGCTATGCGGTACATCTAGTTATAAATATTGGGAGTGAGTCTGCAAATCTTACTTCGTTGTTGTCATATATTGCCTCCTCAGTCTATGATTGCCACATAAAAAATATTTTTTTAGCTTAATTTGTGAGCACTTGTTCACAGTTTACAGTAAGTTCAAGGATGTGACATATACCAATATTTCTGTTTTCAGATCTGGAACATTTTGAAATCCTACCAGATGGGGCAGAAGTCATTGAGCAGTGGCAGCTTCTGATTTCAAGGACTTTGTTCACCTTTATTTACAGCATTTGCATCTGTGTCTTTAAAGTGATCTAATATGTATTGACTATGTACTAGCTTAGAACATTTTAGTTTTTGTTATTTTAGTTTCACAAATTCAGTGGTTACCTGTAATGCTCAAGATATACAAGTAAAAAATCACCTTTACTTCTGCATCTGGGTCTTCAATTCAACCTACTGACTGAAGCTGACGGATTTGTATAAATGTTTTTGAAAGCACAGGCAAATTGGTTTGGCATGAGTTTTAATGTAATTCACAGTTCAGAAAAGTTCCATAAACATTTCCAAGTGCAAGTTCAGTGCCATCAATAGTAAGTTTGCTTTCTGATATGTAAAGAACAGAAATGGGTTTGGCATAAGTAAAGGGTAGGTGTAACAGTCCATCAATAGACATAAAGTGAAATGTACTGTATAGTCTCAATGGGTTCAATATCACCACACCCCAGCCAAACCACTTCATCTGGACCTCTAGTCCCAGGTTAGAGCCCATGGACCTCCTTGCCGCCTCCTCCCCATGGCGAACTGCCAAAATAGAAAGGTAAACTTTTCATTAGTACCTATATATCTTACAAGATAATACAATAATGCAAACCAACACTACTTATTGTAATCAACAAAAGTACAGTTATTGTACAATGCTGTAGTACTATTGTGCGATTTGAAATGGGTCTTCAGTGACAAACTACACTAATATTGGCATTGTTATGCCAAACACCGGACACTAACTGGATTTAACGTTTTGATAATAGCCTGAAAAGAAGGAAATAAGGCCGTAACTTCAGCAAGGGAGGGATAGCTAACGTTAGTTTATTTTACCTAGAAGCTAGAATCTGCAAACTCAACTCTTCATTGAGAATGAAGAGTTGAGTTTGCAGATTCTTTCAACAATTCACCGAATACCTTTCAGCATACAAAATTAAAAGTGTCTGAACATGGCATTAAGAAACATACATGAACTTCACGTTAGCAGATCAAACTTACCAGCAAATTATGTTACAGCAACGTCTGTGCCAGTCCATCTTGTAGGCCTAACGTTACAGATAGCTTAGCTGAGCCTGCTCGGCTGACGACGAGGCGGGTTCACCCATAGACATAATATACATAGACGCCGCATCGACCGCTACTCCTTACTAGCGCTGACGAGATTTGGAGCCGCCATCTTGGACCGGTCATCCACTCCACTCAGTGTAATCTGTTTGGCCTGTGAGATGAGCTGTCAGCGCACTTAATTAATCATATCTCACTGAATACCGAACAGATTCTCACGGTTTTCGGTTTTTTTTTGCTGCAAAGGTCATACATGTAGCTATGATACAGGACACATGATTTAGCGTATTTTAATATTCATAGTGGGTTTAACAGTAATAGAATATTCTGATATATGATATAAAGTGACCTGACGTCCGATATCAAAACTGGGAACATAATCCATGTTTGACAGCATAGACAAAACTAGTTTGATACAAGTGTAATGAGTTAAATATAGTTCACAGTTGACAGAAAAGTTCCATCAACAGCATTATTCACAGAAAGGTTCTATAAACATTTAAGTGAGATCAGTGCCATTCAGACATCTGAGGGGTATTCCAAGTAGGCCTATGTGGTTTAGTGACAAACTTGGGTAAATTGACAGAATAAGTTGTAAACCTTCCAGTAGAAAAGCTGTATACAGGAAACATGGTTGTGTGTATTTTAATATTCATAGTGGGCTTAATAGTAATAGAATATTCTCATATATGATATATTATAAACACTGTAACAAGATTCTGTGATTTTCACAGCATCACTGCTGTTTTTGAGAAAAATGTGTACTGTATTTGTGAATACAGTATGTTGCTGTAGTTTAAGCTATGAATTATGGTCAAAAATGGTCAAACTACAGTAATAAAAATTTGCTGCGAATCATAACACAGTAATAAATCTGACTCCTCCCTCACTTGTCAGCTTTTTGAAAATTTTGAAAAAACATGGCGGAAAATCAGTTGGGGGTTTTCTGTTTTCTTTTTGCACATAAATACAAAGTTAAGCTCCCAGATAGCAAGGTGACATTGATATTATGTTGGATTTTCCATCCAAATCATCATTTTGAAAAGATATTGAAAAGTCATGGATATATGGTTTTACTGGGAAATTTTGGCGTGGTGATTGAAGCGTGCACCGTAGCGATGACGTTTGAACTGTCCGGCGGGAGATCATTTTGAGCAACAGTTCAGTCAGTCAGACCAACGGTGTTCAGCACTCTGACAAGTTAGCAGCTCCACCTTAATGGTAAGCAAGCATTTATTTATGTAACGTTAATGTTTCATTGTGAAATTGTACTACATTAAATTCGGGCATGTGTACAGTCTATGTATACGTTGTACTGTCTAACTTACAAACTCATCCATGCTTGTTGGATCAACTAAGTATGATAAGTAGCTTCTAACGTTAGGCTAGCTATCATAGTTGCTGTTGCTGTGAAGGTGGCATTAACGTTAATGTTTTATGTTACGTTAACGTTTTGGCAGTCTCATTTATATTAGGCCTACCTTAGTTCTCAGTAAGTTACAGTTTATTATATTCATATAATTTATATAAAACATTCGCTAGTAGTGCTAGGCCTAGTATGTTACTGTCACAATGTTAGGCTGAAGATGATGTGCTGCTGGTTAAGCGTTAACGCGTGGGGTTTAGCTGCTACCAGCTAACTTATGTAACGTTAACTCATCGTAATCAGTACATATATCTACGTGTTGCTGCAAGCAAACATCATCAATGAGCTCACCCAGCTGGCTAACGTTAGCAGCTAAATATACCTTGGCGAAACTGAGTTATGCTAACACCATCTTCAGCCTGGCATTTTGACAGTAAACTCAAAAACATACAGTATATATATAAATGATTATTCTAAAAGTTTCACTTGTAAGTAGCCTTCAGTTTCAGTTGAAATTGTTATCTAACACTGTTTATCTTTTTTTTCTTCTATTTCTGCTAGGTGCTGCTTCACTCTGCTACTGGTGGTGAATCAGGCTGACTGCAACCGTTGGTCTAACGTTAGGATGCAGCACATGAAAATTTCTAAACGAAAAAAGTGAATAAATGTACTTGCTTTTCAAACTGATAACAAGTTGTCAATGGTTATTTATGCAAGTTTGTGTAGCCTATACCATACCTAGGCCTAGTCAAATTTATCCTGGCTGTAGATAAAGCAGGATATGAATTTCCCAAAATTACTGTATATAATATTACAGCACTGGTATTACTACTGTACTAAATTACAGTATGATCCATAAGTACTGTGATTAAAAATCTGGTAGACAATTCAATACTGTATACATTACAGCACTGGTAGTACTACTGTAGTTTGCATTTACAGTATCAGGCATAGGTACTGTGATTTCATATACAGTAGGTGTACTGTAGAGTGAAATACAGCAACTTGCTGGTTATTTGCTGCCAGCAAGTTGCTGTAAATTTTACGTTAAACTTTTTACAGTGAAGTGATGACATCCAATATAAACACTGGGAACATAACTAATCCATGTTTGACAGCATAGACAGAAACTGGTTTGATACAAGTTTTAATGGGTTGAATTGACAGAAAAATTCCATTAACATTTTCAGTTCAGTGCCATCAAAAATAAAGTTTGATAAACAGACATTGGTGTGGCATAAGTAAAGGAAATGGAGTAACTGGGTTCAATATCAACAGCATTTGTTAGACAAGTTCCATAAATATTGTAAAGTGCAAGTTTGTAGGTTTGTTTCTGATCCTTAAAAAACAGACATTGGTTTGGCATAGTAAGTGTAACTTCATCAATTCAAGACAAAAAGGTGACTTGTCACTTGTACAGTGTCAATGGGTTCATCAACAGCATCTGTTATTTACAGTTCACAGAAAGCTTTCAGCCCCAATGAAGAGATTAAATAAATAAGAATTAAGAAACATTTTAGAAACTGCGAAGATCAGCCCCGTTCATTGCAATCAGTAAAGAATCGGGGAGTGTCTTCACAGGCTCAGTGAGACAGAGGTTACTGTCATGCAGTTGGTTCTATGATTTCGATAACTGGTGCATGTAATTTTGTATGTTTGTAATTTTGTATGCTTGGGTACACTTTGGCTAAGAAAAAAGTGCTTCAGACAGCAGGTGGGCAAATAAGATAGCAGTACATAGTGAAACTGGGTAAACTCCCTAAAAGAGGACCGAGTCAACCAGACGATGCGGAAATGGGACACAGAGTGGTGAATGCAGGTGATGAAGGTGGAGCTCATAAATCAAATATTCAGTCACAGTGTAGCAGATGCCCTCCAATACTGCAATGAAGAGCTGCACCTTCCTCAGTTCCAGGGATGTGAGGAGACTATTCAGTTCATTCACAGTCTCCTTGAGCAAGGCAGTTGTTCTGGGGAGATATAAAATAAATAAATGAATAAAATGAATAAAGGAATTTGAGAGGCATCTTATTCTTGTTAGGGTAAATGACATGTGAATAATACAGTGTTGGGCAAGCTACTTAGACATTGTAGTGAGCTAAACTATCAGTTACTCTGCTATGAATAAAACACTACACAATACTACCACCCAGTCAAATGTATTATTAACACAAACACAGCAGTAGGCTAGTTCTCTACATAGGAAGCTACTTTAAATTGTGCCAATTACACATGACAAGAAAAGTGTAGCTTGTGTGGCTAAGCCACTTGATAAATAAAGAAGTTAAGCTATTGAAAAGTTACTTTATTCAGAAAATAGTGAAGCTACCAACACGCTTAGGCTACAAGTAGCAGCTAGCGATTGCCCAATAATATAGGCTACAGTCTGTGCCACTTGTGTAAAATTCGCCAGCCAAATCTAGTATGATTTATTTCTACAATAGCCTTTTTGTGTCAGTTGTAATCTAAGTCAGTGTTATGGAATATGACTTATTAAGTCTAAGTTCATAGCCAGGTGAACACCGAGTAAACAGCCTA
Organism: Alosa alosa; assembly: GCF_017589495.1. Taxonomy (NCBI): domain Eukaryota; kingdom Metazoa; phylum Chordata; class Actinopteri; order Clupeiformes; family Clupeidae; genus Alosa; species Alosa alosa. The sequence goes on from NC_063194.1 coordinate 17,132,960, forward strand.
GCTAGCTGGCTACAATTCTCATACAGTAATATCAAAGATCCTTGCTCCTTCTCAACTCTCTGGTAATATTCTATTCACAAAATACAACCATTAGTACGGTAATGTTAAATCTTACTTGAGAAAAGTAAATCCCCCGAGCCCTGTTTGCGATGGTTCGTCGATTTGAGCAGGAACATGCTGCACAGTACTGGCATCTTGTGTCTTCTGCTGCAACGCAACGAGGAGTATGACCGGTCCAAGATGGCGGCCGCATTTCTCGTTTCCAGCAGACAAAAAAAGAAAACAAACGTTTCTGCTATCGATGTCATTAAACATGGAGCCATACAATAAAGTGGTGGTAGGCTATGAGCGTTCATTCAATGCAGGCGTCTGCGCGAGAGAAACTGAAACGAATCGATAACGTTGGTATCAAAGCTCCGTTTCAACCTGTTGAATGCTATTAATTGTTTAACGACACTTAATAGAACAACGTTGATTTTTGGAACTTCCATAGAAACAGAGCAGAGACTGTATAATACACTGTATAGCACTGAGTATTGTATAGTCAAATTTGAATATAACATGGCCAAAAGCTAGCCTTCTCTGTTAAAGATCAACAGATCAGTGATTTACGCCTATCTGCTCGCCAAAAAAGCTGGTATTGTGTTTCCTGAATCCTTACATTCAGGCATTCAAATTAAACTTCATTAAAAAACATGTATTTTTTTCTCCATTTCCTACCAAATATATGATGCTTGCATGAGGGAAACATCCCAAAACAATAGCACCCATATAATTCTTGCTGTTTTGAGAAGTATTTATTTTCTTATGCAAGCATCATGCAACCATGCAAAAGCAATGAAACTAATTCTATCTTACATTAGTAAAGCAGTCCTCTGATGTGCATGTCACAAAACATTTAAGTGAAAGTGCATGTATAACAATAAAGGCATAATAATGATTGTGATAATGACAATTTGATTTGGAGGGAGTGGGGTTGGGTACGTGTAGATGAGCCCTATGACCCCAAAGTCTGCCATATGGGCCTCAGGTCAAAGAAGTTAGAGAAAGGCTGGTCTACATAACCTGCATCAGATTGAGTGATGCGCCTGAAGGCACGGGTTGAGGACCCAGTCAGTTACGTCACAATATGCACATTTGTTTAAATTCATACCTACGTAATCATCCTGACCAAAACCTACCCATTGACCTACCTACCGACCCATTTTTTTTTATTTTTTGGCTGTTACTGCAAACAAGAATATTTTTAAGGATGGCCTCATGACTGTGAAAATGGCTGACATTGAACCACAGTGCTTTAAATGGGAGCCCCCAGTATCAGTCATCAAGGCATCAAATTCTGCCACAAACACTTACAACACACAACATCACTCATAAACACACACACGGACAGAACCACCACTGTTCAAGGGACCATTTTGGGGGTAAATGTGCTTTTTCTCATTTGGTTGTTTTCTGTTTGTTTATAGAGCAGAATGAGCCACTGCTGTTCAAAGGGCCCATTTGGGTGAAATTATTTTTATAATTTATGTTATTATTATTTATTATTATTTACTATAGGGTTCTAGAATAAATAAAACAGTGTGTTTGAAATAATGGAATTTGTGCTCTCTCATGAAGCTGGGTCTATGGGACATGGGGAGGGTGGGTCTCTGTTGATCGGGGGGAGGGGGCGTGGCGCCACGAGTAGTTCAAGCAGACGTAGGACTTTCATGTACTTCGATCAGGGGGGAAGGGGCGTGGCACTCAATGCCACGCCCCTTCCCCCCTGAGAAACAAAGTCTCACTCCTTGCAAACTTCAAAACTTGAGAGCCCTGCTTACCAGCCTGTCAATTCGCCCCGCATCCTTCTTCCTTGTGCTTCCTCCCCAGCATACTACTGCATAGAAGAGGACGCTGGCAACAACAGACTGGTAGAACATCCTGAGGAGCTTGCTGCACACATTGAAGGACCACAGCCTCCTCAGGAGGTACAGCCTGCTCTGCCCTTTCTTGTAGAGTGCATTAGTGTTGGCTGACCATGTTTATTGTCCAGGTGGAGACCCAGATACTTGTAGGTGCTAACCACCTCCACATTGACCCCATCATCTCCTTGGTCTTTGAAGTGTTGAGTTGAAGATGATTGAGTTTGCACCATTGCACAAAGTCCTCCACCAGGCTCCTGTGCTCCTCCTCCTGCCCGTTCCTGATACACCCCACAATTGCAGTATCATCAGAAAACTTCTGCATGTGGCATGACTCGGTGTTGTAGCAGAAATCAGATGTGTACAGGGTGAACAGGACTGGAGAGAGCCCAGTTCCGGTGCTGCAGATCACAGTGTCAGAGAGACAGTTCTTCAGTCTGACGAACTGTGGTCGCTCGGTCAGGTAATCTGTAATCCAGGTTACCAGGTGAGCGTCCACACCCATCTGCAAGAGCTTGTCTCCAAATCTGAGGGGCTGGATGGTGTTAAAAGCACTTGAGAAATCAAAGAACATGAACATTCTCACAGCACTTTTCCCCTTGTCTAGGTGGGAATGTGTCCTGTGTAGAAGATAAGTGATGGCATCGTCCACGCCCACTTTTTCCTGGTATGGAAACTGTAACGGTCTAGTGCATGGCGTACCTGGGGTCTGAGCATACCTAAGACCAATCGTTCCATTGTCTTCATCACATGTGATGTAAGAGCGACAGGTCTGTAGTCATTAAACTCACTAGGGTGTGGCTTAGTAGGGACAGGGGTAAGACATGATGTCTTCCACAGTGTTGGAACTTGTCCAAGGCGTAGGCTCAAATTGAAGATGTGCTTCAGTGGCTCCCCCAGTTCAGCAGCACTTGAGTGCTTTGAGGCCTTGAGTAGCCTTGGACACAGTCTGTCAGGCCCTGCTGCTTTATTGCTGTGCAATTTCTTTAGTTGGACTGTCACTTGATCTGTTGTAATGGTGAGGGGTGTAAGGGGAGGGGAGCATCTGGGATCTGTGTGTCTGATGGCTGTTGACTGAGGTCGTTGTCACCTCATTGTTCGTGATCGCCATGTGGGGGAGGGGTGCAAAATCCAGTGATGGTGGGGGTATGATAGCCTGTGATGATGAAGGTGAGTGTTGTAGAACCTAGAAACCTGTAGAAACCTGTTGTAGAAGTGGTTTAACTGGTTCGCCCTGTCCAGGTCCCCCTCCACAGAGCTGCTGTTCTTCTTTAGGCCAGTGATAACCTTCATGCAGTCCCATGTCTCCTTCAAGTTGTTTTCCTGCAGCTTCTGTTCCACCTTCTTACTGTAATCCTCCTTAGCTTCCTTCAACTTGAATTTGAGTTCCCCTTGCACGCGCCTCAGCTCTGCCATGTCCCCCTCTCTGAACGCCATCTTTTTCCTGTTAAGAAGGGTCTTGACATTGCTGATTATCCAAGGCTTGTTGTTGGGAAAGCAGCGTACAGTTCTGGTGGGAACAACAATGTCCATACAGAAGTTCAGGTAGTCAGTTGTGCACTGTGTGACCTCCTCTAAGTCCTCTCCATTCTGTAACACACTCCAGTCAGTACACTGGTCTCTATTCTAGCATGTCTGGTTTATTAATACCTCTTTTCAATCCATTATTATTTGATATTTTTTTTTTGTGAAGAAATACATCTATCCCTCATGTTATGTTGGTGTCTTTCTGCTCCTCTCGTGTCTGCTGAGGCTGCATTCCAACTAAACCCAGGAAAAAAATGAACTGCAAAATTTCACAGTAAAACAACTTAAATTTGTTATAGTTCTACCATTGCCTTTACAGTTCGACCATGAATATATCATAACTTGACTATGAACTCTCCCATTACTATGAACTTCATGGTCGCACGTCTGATGTGGACTTTAAAGTTTACAGTTACTAAGGAAAGATGATGATTGACTGCAATTTGTTTATAGATTGAGGTTTTCATAATTATGAGGTTTACTATAAAGTTCAACTAAACATTTTCAACTTCAAAAGTAAATCACATTTCTGGGATAATACCACACTGTATGAAATAAAACATGAATTCCCTCTGTTTATATCCTTCACATTCCTGTGCTACCTCTAGGCTACTTTTAAGCCTATGCCATGTTTGATGTGGTCATCAAATAGGCTATGTTTACTTACTCACATGTTAGGCTACTTGTATCGACTAAAGTTTAACAACATGACAGAAAAACAAACTTTTGATTAAAGAACACAGTGTCATCCATTATCACTTATCATGAACACATTAAAAGCGGTCATGGTAGAACTCTTAATAAATACTTCATGGTTGAACTGTAAAAGATCCATAAGTTGACAGTGTTACTATGAACTATCATAGTGAATTTTACAGTAAAACCATCAAATTACACAAATAAATTAATGAGAATAGCATTGAGTGTGGAGTAACACGCTCTGGAAATTCACAATTTCGTCGCCGTTTTTTTAAAAAAAAATTTTTAAACATAGTCCAGTATTTCTTTCGAAATTGAACTGAAGTTGTATGGACTGGACTATGTTTAAAAAAAAAAAACGGCGACTTGAATTTCCAGAGTCTGTTACTCCACACTCAGCAATCGACTCCTACGGACTTTCCCCTGAAGAGGCAGCAAAGATGGCAACATTTCCGGAAAGGTACTGGCTTGATGAAATTCATTCTGGACTCTCTATCCGACCACATAAAGACCTCGGGATACTTCGGTTTGGCTTTAGGGACCCTCTACTCACTACTACGTAAGTGTAATGTTGTTTGGAACTGTAGAAGAGGTATAAAAATAGCGTTTTGTAGCGGCGAAATGACATGCCCATGTCACTTCCAGGCTAACGAGTTTTGACTAAAAACGGTAACATCGAACTTTCTCAAAACACATCCGAATGACATGATTTGGATGTCAACTCAACGTATGTACTCCCAATCATCCATAAATTGATCTAAAGTGCATTTTACTCCGGATAATTCCTTTTAGTCCTTTCACTTGTAGGGCTTTGTTATATTCCGATTCTGCCAAGTTTGTAATTTACATTGCTCGTTCGTCTTTGTCTGCTGCTGTTCTCAACTTTATGTTTTGCAGCATTGTATGTTTTGTGTCATCGTGTTAACCTGCTCGCGTTGATGTTACAAATAATAGCACTGGGCTACCGTTTCTTTTAATTAGTTTTAGTGTACAGTCAGTCCTTTTAGGCAAGTCACTCGGCAGCAGTGGTGTAGTCTAGTAGGCTAGTGGATATACTGTATGTAGCTGGATATAGGCTAGGCTACTGTGATGTAGGCTAGTAGTTAGCTGTAGTGGGTAGGCTATACTGTGATCAACCCCAAATGTATCCTAGTCTATTTTAAGTTGGTATACTGAGATGGTGATGCTTTTTAAGTGGGTATAACCTACTGAACAGTCCTGCATATGTAGGCTACACTAGAGCCATAGAGATGGCTATAGATAATGTCTACACACTGTCGGCGGCCATCTTGTAACACAGTTTATGGGATAGACGATTCAAGTGAATATACCTCTGAATTTTGCCTTCAAAAAGCTGAGATCCGGTAGCCTATCTTGCGATTTTTGCTATGGGAAAATAACATGGGGAGAGAATTATTGCACTCTCCCGGGGATGCAGAAGTCTGAAATGCAGACATTTTGCTCAACACACTTTTTCTGCCTTCGAGTGGTAGGCTAACTGTGATTTTCGGTAGGCCTACGTTAAGACAGCAACTTTTGCTACCCCAGACCTAAGGTAGTTAGGTTAAATTAACACCCTGATCTCCTTATAGGCAAGGATGGCAGTTTTGGTTCCTTTTTGTAGGCGAACTTCAGAGGTCTGTTGGGAAGCATACAGGAAGGGGCGGAATGTGTGTAGTAGGCTATACACAGCTGCCATACTGGCTTTACAAACTAAGCCCACACTGTAAAAAATGAATCCTGGTGCCAAGGAAATTACACACAAAAAATCAAGTATGACTTAATTTCTTGAAGCAGTCGCCTTAAAAAAACAACTATTATGTTTTCCCCCAAATAAATCAACTACATTTGCGAGAAAAATATTCAGAGAAAATGTTCCCTAAAAGAATTGTGGGAAGTTGCACAATTTCTCGCTGATAAATGTGCAGCCTTTTCCTCAAATATTTTGAACATCTGAAAAACGTCCTTCAGTTGAGATTTTGAAAAGAATGCCTCAAAGACGGACGCCATTGAAGTTCAGCATGGAATAGTAAAAGGTAAAGTATTTTGTTCCTGCTACTTGTGAAAGCTAGCATGAAAACTACTACAAATATACAATTAAGTAATGTCACATCACAGGTATATATTTTCATACCAACGTGTTTGACGTACTAGGAAATATTGGTGAAGTTAGCTTAACAGTAGCAAGGTCGCTAACGTTAGCTGTAGAAGCTAGCTGCTACTCAGAAGGTTGGTAAACTAACCAGCAAGCTAACCTTAACTTCGGTAGGTTATATTATAACCTTATCAATTTGAAATGGCCAAGTTTATAATAATTTGTAATACTTGGGACACTCTAAACTGACATTAATATATTATTGAGTCTAATTTGACGCCTTAATCTTTTGTAACCAATTTGAAAAGATGGTTGGAATTTTAATAGCCACTGAGAGAATAGCTAACATGCTAACGATGCTGGTTAACATTAGTTAGCCAGGACTCCACTGTTCTAAGCGATCTAGTGTGGTGTCAAATGCTTGTCTGGCACAAAGGGATCTGTTGACTGACTAATTAAAGCAGTCTGTCAACTAATTGACGTTTGATTGAACTGAACACTATTTGCTTTTAATTCGGGTTATATATATTTTGCTCGTAGCTAACGTTAGCCGAGACCACCAGGGCATTCTTTTAGGCATTTGTAGCATACACGTGGTGTAAGGTAACTGTTAGTGTTGTTGGTTAAGGTTAGGTGCATTGTCCATTCTCAGTAATAGTATTGATATTAGTTAAGTGTCTGTTGGTTTTATTTGTGTTATTTAGCGATTATGTTAAGATATTTGAACACAAACACTTCTATTTGTCTGCGGTTAAAACATTTGGTAGCCTACATGGTAAATGATGTCAGAATGAATTTTGGAAGTCCTTTGCTAGTTAAGTTAGTTGATATACTGCTGATAGTCAATTGTGGTTCTTGTGTTTATATAATTATGGATTTTGTTTGTTTTAACAGGGTTGGCAAAATGCTCATCAAAGTCCAGTACCGTGGACTAAAAAAGTACCTCAAACTGCATCCTGGTTTTCTTATGAAAGTTTCATTGAAGAAGGTAAGGTTTTATGTGAGCTTAGCTAATAAATTTAAAATCCATGTTTGCATGCATCTGATATCAGATCACTTGGCCAGTGGGTAAGGTAAAAAAAGATTTTGTTACCCTTTAGTTGAATTAAATGAACTAAAATTGGAAACTGAATTTCTTAAATTCTTAAAGCAACCCTTTAAGATTCCAATTTTGTGTTTTTGCAGAATTTGTGCCAGCAGGTTCTTCTACTCTAAATTCTTCAAGTGATATGGAGAGGTCCTCTTCAAACAAAGGGACATCAATCTCCTGGTGCAGGAGAGAACACCTCTGCCATAGGGGATGCAGCAGAAAAGGCCAAATGGTTGAGCAATTAAAATTAAAATCTCACTAGGAGAAATCCTTGTCTGTCCTCCAAATGCGGGAAGCCTGGCCAGTGTTCGGTAGTGTCAAATCAGCAGACGCGTTCAATCTTACAGCACTACACAGATCTGGCTGAACGTAAGGCATGTTTTTTAGATTCAGCCAGATCTGCTTGCAGATCCAGTGCTGCAAGATCGAACGCGCCCGCTCATTTGACGTTAACGGAACACGAATCTAGGCAATTTTCTTCCTTCAGATACAGGTCTTGTTATAATCTCCCTGTACACTTTCAAAAGTTTATAACACTTTAGTTTGTCTGTAGAGACCCTCACCACACTACCAAGTGTAATCATATTTTGAGCACTGCCAGTGGTTTTAAAATGGCGTTTGTTTTTTCAACATGCTTGCTGCCCCTTAGCTTTCACTGTAGCCTATGCCCATTCAGTGTTGCGGTCTTGCTCAAAACTCCACCAATTAACACAATTTTGCTACCACACTACCATAAATATACCCTAGGTTGTTTGTACTCTTGAGTTACACTTTAATACATCTCCTGTGTTTTTAGAGGGTGCAGGTAAGTTTTCTCTTTACAAGTGTATCACCGTTATTGTTTCTCTTTTACCCATAGATGGTCCAGGAGGTTCTGGAGAAGAGTTCAGGGGGAGAGGAAACAATGGAGGAATATAAGAGATTGAGCACCGTGACATACTGCACAAGGCGGCATCATATCCTGGTCAGCCACATTGTTGAAATGCATGGGTATGTTTTGTTTTGTAATGTGAAAAACAAAGTAGAAGCATTATTGTGCACATATAGCCTCTCACACAACTTGCCTGTAAGCGTGACAAGAAAAAACTAAATTTGGTAGTAGAATTGTTGTGTAAAAACAATTTTGAACTGATGTTTGTCCTTCTTTACACTTCTCTCATCTTCTTAAAGGAACTCTGGATCTCATTCATAGTCACAATTGGGTCCTTGGTTACCTGTTTGACCAAGGCCCCTTTATCCCAGGATTACTCAGTTTGGCTTGCTTTTTTTTGGAGAGTTGGAGGATTTTGTGTAGATGTTGATGAAGATGATATGTTTGTTATATCTCTATTTTTTTTTTCTCAACGTCAGGTTTAATTTACACTGAATAAATGCTGTTAAATGAAATACTGACTCTCTAATTGTGTATATACACCACATCCTTTAAAATATATAGTAATAGACTTATTTAAAACATGCATAACTACTCAAAATAATTGAGGCAACTATATTACATTGACTTTATCATGCGATATTAACCAAAAAAATCAGGGAAATTTCCTTGATTTATTTTGAATATGTAATTGCATTGAGATATTTTACACAATTTGTTTTTGTATACATGAATAATTTAAGTAAATTTCCATGATTTGTTAAAGTCTATATTCTTAAAAATAATAGGGTTATATTTTTCCCTAATATTTTCACGTGTAATAAGTTGCCTCATTTTTTTCATGCATTCCTACTGTGTCATTTTTTACAGTGCATGCATTTCTATGGATGCTGTGTCTCCCAATTAGAAATTCTCTGGGCTACAATACAAAAATCAAGTCAAAAGCTGGGCCAAATATCCAGTCAAGAAAATCTGGTTGTGTACAGGTGACTGATTGCTGCAATACTATCAATAATAGTTTTCTCTGTATGGAAATACTGCTTTGTTCTACTACTGGCTCACAAAAACTTTGTTCTCTTAATGTAGATTCATACACCAAAGCTATAGAAAAATATCAGCGGCTGATGGACACTTCTAGTATTGAGGCGGAAGAAGATGCGAGCGTCCAGAAAAGGCAGTGCAGGGTCACGTGATGGTAAGACCTCTTAAAGGAGAATTCCGGTGTGATATTGACCTAAAGTGTGTTGAAACATGATACCGAGTGTGAACGTATGTCTCATAGCCCATCTCGGGTTAGCCCACCTCAAAATCTGGCGCTAGTTAGCCGATGCTACCAACAGCTTTTTCAATGGTGGAATTCTCCTTTAAATACAGACTACATTATTTACACAATTCAAATATTCTTTTTGCAATCAGTGCAGATTGTATGGTCTTTTATTTCAGATGAAACCGTTCCGCAAGCAAGAGAGCATTCCAGGATGGTGCGTGTGCCTTGAAGCCCTGTAAGTTAACATTTATACATGTATTTAAGAAACCAGTTGAGTCATATTTCCTACCATAGAACTACTGACATTCATGTTTATTAACCTGGTGCATATCATGTGACTGTTCTGATGTATTTGTCTCTTCCTGCCTTTTTTTAGGTCAGCAGATGTCACTGTCTCCACCACCTGCATGTGAGTTTTTCTTTTTAGCGATTGTTTAATGTAACAGCATAGCAAACCGTCCATGCCCCCGTGAATATTTCACTGTTTCAAGGACGAAATCAAGAGTGTCCAAAGGGGTGAAAACCACTTTAAATCGGGTCACATTATTGACTGTTGTGTGTCCGAGGGTTAGCTTGTGGGTTTTGTAAGGGCCAGCATGAGGGACAAGACCTACAAAGTTGTGTGGTGAGTTGTGCAGGGAGGTTGGTAATGCTAGTTAACATTAGCTAGGCTACTATAGCCTTCATACTGTACGAGTCATATCATCAATCATTAACCTAGAAATACTTCTTCATACATTTAATGAACATTTTGCGTAATAATGCAAAGCAAACTGAAGATGGTGGTCCAAGAGCAGACCATGCACCAGGATCGCAGTCAGATACGAAGCACTGCACAATGTTGCTAACGTTAACCGCTTTCACACACACACACACGATATAAAATACACGATGGTAAAACATTCAATACCAAAACACGATTATTTGCACGATTACTCCTGAAATAACTGCTATTAACTGCACATTCACTATATAAAAATCACTGTTTGGAGGAAAGGGTTTGCGTGCTGTCGCTGGTTGGAAATTATTTTGCGCTGGTTCGTGTATTGCTTATATATTATTCAGCCTTTGCCTCTTAGACGCATTTTGATGAGATTTTCTGTTGTTTAGACACGGCTACAATCACGTAAGATATCCAAAGTGCATAATACTCCATTGTACTTCATTCACCTGAGTATCGCCAATATGGCCGCGCGTGCTGGGTTACCATAGTTACCGGCCAGAACATGACGTCGGTGCAAACCCCTAATGGGAAATTTACTTCCGGAAACTAAGCTCTCTCGGAGGAGGGGCGGGACTGTGATGCTCTATTGAGGTTGAATGGAGACGAAATTCGCCCTGGTTGGGCGAAATGAAAGCGAATCGCCGAGGCAGGCGAAACAAAGTTGGCCAAAGTTTAACTTTATTTAAATAAGGACCATTCGAGAACCAATTCAGGTCCGCGTCTTTGTGTTTGGAGGCGGGAGTTACAAAAAAGTCTGACCAAGATGGCGGAGACTACCTGAGCTGTAACACGAACATTTGTATGTGATTAAAATGTTTCTACATGAACATTGGCACTTGTATCAACACAAATTGTGGTTTATATGCCACACGAACTTAGTCAGAGCACATACACCACTAAATAGACCACTATATATGTTAGTTTAAGTACTCGATCTTTTTAGCTAGCTGACAGGTGAAATGCTAGTATTTTAAGACATTGGATTGCATTGTAAACCTAGCTAGACAGCTAGGCTACATGCTGCAACACAGGTATAAAATATATTATCTATTATTATCAAGGTCTTATTGACCTTGTTGTTTCTATGAACATGAATTGTTGTTTATAGGCAACATCAACATAGTCGAGGCATAAAGACCCCTGGATATCTTCATGAAGTACTTAAACGTTTGAACTAGCCGATTAGCCTAATTAAACAAGCTTGCCACCACTGGCTAGACACTGCAGTCAAAAGGTTAGCGGTTTTAGCCGTCCGCCCATAGATATCGCCCCAGGCTGAAATTTAAGCTGGTAAAAATCGCGAGGTCTTTCGCTGTGTGGAAACCCACCGTTAGGTACAAATATGGTCCCTTTGCAAAAAGGTACATTAATGATCCAGGAACGGTACATATTAGTACCCTGGAAATCCAGAGTTCTCGCGAGAGCACAATTTGAATGGTGCCCGCAAGATACTCTGGCCACGAGCAATGATCCAAATTTCTTCCATCTCTCGAGCGAGAGGGACCAATCAAATCGGTGTAGGCGGGACAAAGGCGAGCTACACTGATGACTGACACTGATGAATTGTTGTGATTGGTCGTAGCGTTATCCAACTGCGTGCAGTGAGAGTTTCAAATGCATGCTTGGTGCCGCCCCTCGAATTGCCCATTTTCATTACTCGTGGCCAGACCCTTAATCTGAAAGATTCCAGGGTCTGGTTTACCAGGCTAACATATTAGTACTTTAGGGGCTCAATTTTGTTCCTTTTAAAGGACAATTCCGGCGCAAAATGAACCTAGGTTAATAACACATTTGTACCGAGTTCGACCGTTCGCTGGGATTTGTTTTCATGCTAGTCGAATGTGACCAGTTTTATTGCAAACCGCTAATTAGCGTTTAACACTAGCCTTCGGGGCACACGTACAGTAGAAAGAAATCGCTATTTCTATACCACTAACAAGGCTCAAAATAGCACCACACTTAGAGAGATTACAAAGTATGATTGTTATGTGTCTAGATTATTGGAAAGAGACTTCAGCTGATTTCTTGCCTACTGAAGGTTCAAATGCAAAACCATGAATAAAAATAGTGTGCATGTTGTATACAAAATTCAGCTTCAGACATTAACAAACATATCTTCAGCTTGTGTTCTTACCTCACCTCAACCTCCCGATGCCTTCTGACCAATCTGTGCCTGAAGAAGGGCTTAAAGGAGAAATCAGGCCTATTTTTACATGAATCTGAATTCAAACGGTTTCTTCACAATTGATTTGAAATCGCTTTGTCAAGAAAGGGCCCTGTTCATATTGCACAGAACTTTTAATGACATTTTGAGTCTGTTAAGAGGAAAAAAAGGCACGTTTAGATGATGCCCCCAGACCTAGCATTGTAGGTAACTGGAAGTATTAGCTGCACCAGCTTCTCCAGTTCGGTAGCACCGATTTTGGTCGTTTTTTTCCCCTATCGACAGTACTCAGCGACGTCTAGCGATCAAGATCTATGTCAAAATTGGCCCGATTTCTCCTGTAAGCATGCTGACCAGTTTGAGATGATGGTCCCTATTACACCATCAACCATCATTTTCAACATCACAGTTTACCTACTGTGGCCTGTACCTTTCCATTTTGGGATTTCATCAGTAGTCCTCACTGGCTTATTTCTTTGCCTTTTGTGAATTCCATCACTTTTTGTCATTAATAATAATAAAAAATGAAACATTATGTTACAGGTCCCAAGTGTGGGACTGACGTAACAAAGATAAGAAGATCCTGTGAAACAGGTGGAAAAACAAGGAGATGACACAGGCTGCTTCTTGTCAGTTTTTCATCCAAAGTGCATCTTTTATTGACTAGCAATCATGTCAAAGTCTGTGCAATAAGTCTGTTTCAACAGTAACATGTTCTTTAACATTACATTTATGTATCTCAATACATTCATCACATACATATGCTCATGTATCCCAAAAACACATTCATACATTCACATTTTTTTCACACCCGTGAGAAATAGGCCACTATGGCTGAATAGGGCAATAACATGGACATACCATTGTATTTAAGTACAGGCTACCTGTAGCAAACCACCTGACTAACCATTCAATAGAGCTCTATACATAGAATTCTAACGTAGCAAAAGTCAGAGAATAGCACATAAAGATTCAGTTCAATATTATAAAACACTTCACCCGTTTAAATATACAGTACATACAAAACAGCAGTATTAAAGGCACTAGTTACATTACGTATACTCAATATGATTCAGATAACAAACATTCATTCCAGTGTCATGGCTTAGTATATTTACATTCATTACTTCAAGATAACTGTTATATCAAAACTGTGTTTTTTAACATACGTCTTCATACTTTACGAAATACTATTCCTTGTATCAACTTATCTATTTATTTACTGTATACTCGTATTCCTTATCAGAATAATCATGTCTTATGACCAGTGTGTATTTATCTATTTATACTCTCAAAACGTTGTTAAATTCTATATCTTATAACCAGTGTGTCTTAACTTATTTATGTTCATCAAACATCATAAAATATCCGTTTTATAAAAGGAGTGGGTGAACGTATTTCTACTCATCAAACTTTGTGAAATAACCGTGTCTAAAAACAGTGTACGGTAGTTCACGACGCTAAGTTAGCAGTTAGCTATGTGAATGTCAACAGGATCTCAAAGGATCCAGCTAGCTAACAGACGGCAGCTCTAACCGTCTGAAGCACATCAGTTTGCCACCACAGACAGCTCGCGAGACGGCTGCTGAACGTTAACCTCAGCTAGCCGCTTCCTACGATGGCAAACCTAACTAGACTGCATTTCCGGCGGGAACTGCGAAAGTGTGCTTGCCCTGGTCCGGTCAGCAACGTGAGCGGACAGTGTCATACGCTATGCTGAACCTGGCTTGATCCAGGCATTGTAACAGTGCCTTTCAATGTTGGAGCAGTGGCAATATCTCAAAAGCTCTAGGAGAGGGCTATTCAACTATTGGCTTGTGGGTTGAATGCGATTTGTTGGATTTTACCTTTGGCCTGCCTTCGAATTTAGCTTCTATGACTGAGATCAAATCAATAAAATAAAATGACAGCAGTGATTGAAATGACAGCAGTGAAATGATGCGTCTTGCGCCTCTCAAACTGGGCTATCAGGTAACCTACAGTACAACAGAAATTATGAAATATGACCAAGGCATTAAAAAGCTGCTTGTTTGTCAGGATACTTTTTCACTGATTTATTTAAAAAAAAATATGAGCTATGAGTGTGAATGTTATATATTCCATCCCACAAATTATGTTTTACTGGTTTATTTCACAAATAATCTATATAGATTTGCTTTATAAAGACCTTATGTCTGTTTGGGATTGTTTTGTGAGCCTGGGGTTGTTTTGAGAGCCTATTGATGTAGCCTATCTCAGAATAAAGGAATACTTCATATTACTCTAAACCACCGTCTGTAAATCAACTGTATACTACTGTCTACATTGCACTATATTTCTTGACCTGTCTCTGTATGTTTCATCACCTTTCTATACTTTGCCTCACATTGCAACACAGCTCAGATCTTTGGTTGCTATGAAGGCCAGTCGTTCTAAATGGATGGTTGCTATGGCCAAAGGCCAGTTCTATCTCTGCCGTTGTCAAGCGGGCATATCGTAGAATTCTGATTAACCTTATCTTAAAACATCTCTATTTTACTTACCCACTTCCATACAGTGGGTCCCATTAAGAAGTGGCCACTTCATTCACGCTTACCGTGATACACACAGCAGCATTAAATTAATCTGTCACCATACGCCTATGCCTACGTTTGCAAAGAAAACATTTTAATTTGATTCACATGAAACGTTACATTTCATGTACATGTTGACAATGAGTAGGCTAGTTTTAGTTGTTGGTGGTGTTATTGCATCCCTTAGTTATGCCTACAATGCAAGTTCCCTTAAGCTGTCACAGACGTAGGTGCTACTGTACTTTTAGGGCTAAAGTGCTTCGTGAATTACTGTTAGTAAAAAAAATAGCAGTCCTAAAGTTACCGCATTGAGGAAGTTACGAAAGTGCAAGCATCTCATATCAAATGACCATGGCATTACGCTAAACAACATAAATCCCAATTAGCAACATACATCTCCTCCCTATAGCTAGCCACACAAGAAATGAATGTTACTAAATCTCTGCTTAGCATGCTTCTCCGCTTTAGCATTCTAATAACAGAAGGGGCACATTTATGTTGACCACTACAACATGACTCATTATGTCTGTAACGTTAACTGTATAAAACACTTACTTTCATAAAGGACGACACCATCCAGCACATGGAAACCGATATTTTAGGTTCTTGGCCACAAACTCAAAGCGTGTCTCTCTGGCCCTGTTCTAGAATCTTTGCTCTGAAGGCTGTGTTGCTAAGGCAACATCAAATAAACTAAATGATAGTCTTTCAGTATTAAATGTGTCGCGTGTGATTCGAATGGATGTGTGTGGTTTGCAATTAGAATAAACAAGAAATAACATTTCCAATAATTTCCCATGATAAATTACATAATATTTGCACCTTCCTTACTTGGGAATCTCACATCGTATTTCAAGTAGGCTACACTAGTGAAATGTAATACAAGCGTTGCCACCTAGCGTTCAGATAGTTCTAGGCTATTTAACATTAACGTGACATTGATTGTTTATTCTTTTCGTCAACTCCATGCTTTTAGGAAAACAATCTTTTTTATCATAGTACCCTCTTCAATGAGCGATTACCAGCTCGTTTTTGTAACAGAGATAGCTGTTTATTATCCCTAGGTTTACAGAAACACCTATTCATATTAATACGTAGCCTATGGAGTGCTGCCGACCACTGTTCATTACGGCCCAGAATGCCTTGCATGTCTTTACAACAAAACAACACAGTAAAACCTAAATGCCCGTAAACATATGCATTTGCATACTTGTAACATTTTTAATAATACTCTCCCATCATGATATGTAACAATAATGAAAAATTTAATTTGAATACCGTCAATGTGAAAACAACTCTATTATGTAAGCTATTTCAGTTCGTAAGTCCATACTATCCCATGGCAGAGCAAGGATTTCATGAATGGGTAAGGTTGCCTGGAGACATTGTGTCTGCTCTGAGACATTGTGCATACATGGAAGGCATTGTGATAGAAGGTGAATGGTGAAAAGGTGAATGGTGTGAGTTACCAAATACCCGTGGGTGGTTTGCCAAATGATGGAAACTTTTGGAATATTTTTTTTTTTTTTTTTTTGCCTATGCACCCTCACACTGGAGTCCCCAGTTCATATACAAAATTTGGTATCGATATGTGACAGTGTTCCTGAGATATGGACGACTTCCTGTTTCGGAGCTTCGCGGCCGATTTCGTTTGGCTGTGACGGTCAAACGCTTTCGAAAATCAAGCACACTTAATAAAACTTCGAAAATCAAGCACACTTAATAAAACTTAAGAAGAACAATAAGTGTGCTGCTTTGCAAGCACACTTAATAATAATAATAATAATAATAATAATAATAATAAAACTTAAGAAGAACAATAAGTGTGCTGCTTTGCAAGCACACTTAATAACATATAAATTTAAAAGTTCACAATAACACAAAAACAAGTTATCAAATAGACATCAATCATGAGTTGCAGACACCATGAAACGGATGGCGTTTATACAGTACCAGAGACCGTCATTTCTGACAGTACTAACCTGTGAAACAGGTGGAAAAACAAGGAGATGACACAGGCTGCTTCTTGTCAGTTTTTCATCCAAAGTGCATCTGTGGGCAGAGCGGTGGTCCGCTCCCATAGGAACCCAGACGCAACTGCACCTCCTGTGTCACGAGCTTATGTTCCTACTAGCAGAGCCCGTCATTCTCTGCTACTAGGCACTAGGCCGTTCTAGAGTAATAACAGAGACAGTTGATACAGCGAGACGATTCATAAGCGGGTAAATAGGGAAGGAAAGTAATCTCATCGCCATCTAGTTGTTGCGTTCCTAGAGTTTAGCGGGGGGGGGGGGATGGGATTTTTTTTTAGAAAAAATATATCTCGGTGCACATTGGGATCTTAATGCCTTCCATATGTTAGGCACTGGGGTCACCTCTATTGCTTCAAGTGGTCATACCTTATTTTTAGGATCAGTTGAATTGTTTTGAGTTTTTGTCGTAACATGGTGATAACAAACTACAGTTGCATGTGACGTCACAGGTTTGGGCGCTTAATCTCTAACTGATCAATACGGCAATTTGCTTAACTAGCTTACATATTTTTGTAATAACGGAAGGTGATGTAAACCGCGTGGTGATAACCTTTATGTCTGGATAACTGGTGTTGTGCTTCTACTCACATGAAGAGCTGGCAGTAAGTGTTAAGTGGCAATGCTAACCAGGCTAATAAACAAACCATGCTACTGTGAGTAACGTCGAAGGGTAAAGTCACGTGGCTTTTTTTGTAGTTCGTTTATGAAAACAAAAGGAGCAATTTCGATTTTTTTAAAATAAGGCAAAATAGGGTCTGACATTTTCACAGTTAGAAGATTATTACTGTATAGACACTGAACAATATTTTTGGTGGATAAGATCGCTGATTTGGCTTCACAGTATTTTTTTTAAAATAGGTCTATGGGACTTAAAGGTCTAGTATGTAGGAAATAATGGAAAATAAACTGTAACCATTCCAAAAATGATCACCATATGTTGTCAGAGAGTAAGGAAACACGATGAATTGAAGTAATGGCTTATTTGACAACATTACTCTAACCCGTAAAACCCATGAAAAAAAATTGAGTTATGTAAGGAATCTCTTGGAATTTTCGTTTATGTTTTGAACGATTAATTCTAGAATAGCGTATTAATAATGGGCTAGCGCGTCCTCCTATTTGGGTTGCCAAATTAGCAAAGGCCAACTGTCAACAGCTGTCAGTTGTAGTCATGAACGCCTACGAGAGGCAGGAAATTTTCCAAACTTAAAACAAGAAACAAATTAGGCCTAAGTGGACATCGGAGGAGCTTCCTGAGATGGTGACGTCTTCGTCAAACGAAGAATATCAAGTCTGATGCAGAGCTGGCCATATTTCTCCACAACAGGTAGCCTAGGCTAAACTTCATCTGCATCGCTAACTTCAGCTAAATATGTTACATTGGTTAGAGAGGTATTTTTTGTTTTCACTGCTTCCGTAATGTGTAGCTGGGTCATAGTTGGAGAAACGTTAAAGCAGCTGCAGGTCAACTAACGTTATTAGCTAAGTCTTCATTACATCTGGCAACCCAGAAGAGGCTCGCGTCTGGTATTATTGAGAACGTTCACCAGTGTTTTGATTTTGGCCTACAGAACGTTCGGTAACAATCCTACAAATCGCACCTTTAAGTCCCATTGTACCGAATTTTGGATGCAGTTCCACCAGAGTTCCACTGGGGGCGATCGCCATGAGTGCAGAATGAATGGGAGTCAATGGAGCTAGACGGCTAAAATTGTCTCTTTCACCTGATTGTCGTTGACAAATCTCAGATTTGATTGTAGTTTGTATAACTTCAACATGGGTTATAGGTCAAAAGTTGAATGAACGAGTACTTATGTCCTTTTGATTTCTTACAGGTTGGATCGTTGTTGCACATAACACGCTAGCATTGTGCTAATGAATGACGTCATTGACACATTTGAAAGGCTTTTAAGAACAATTAAGTGACTTTAAAAATATAATACTCAACCAAGTGTATTTTCTTTGCCTCCCCTTTCGAATACAATACTCAAATTACTTGAAAAAAAATTATATCCCGAATAAAGTGGATTTTGAGGGGTACAGCTCCATAGACCTCCATGCATTCTGGTCTCGTGGATAAGCGCCCTCATGTGGAACCACAGAAGGAACTGCAACCAGTTCAGAAACCGGAAGTTTTCCGAGAGTGGCAGTTCTCCCCTTATTAGACATTCTCTGGGTGAATCGTCTTATGATTCATCTTAGTTAACTATAGAGCTGGTAAGTCCCGCCCATTCGCTAAACCCCCAGTGGACCTCTAGATTAAAAAATCCTCAATGCAAGTGAATGTGAGAAAATAATTATTTTCTGGTCCCGTTTGTGCCATGAACATATGTTGTCTGTGAATTTTTAATATAATTTTTCATGTTACGAGTTTGACAGTATATTATATGATTCTTCAGCTATCAGTTGTGGAAAAGACATAACGAGAAAGACTACATGTTGCCTGTGACGTGAGCTAGCTCTAATCGCTAACATTAACTAACTAGTTTTTGTAACGGCAGGAATAAACACACATAGTAACAAAAATATTCGAAACATGTCTAGCTTCACTCAACACATTAACACTATGATACAGTGTGATTGTAAAGTTGTATGGTTCACAGTGTTCAAAGTCGATCTTAATAACCCTCTACATCTCGACCAACTGATGGTTGTTATGGGAAACTAGTTCGCTGTCGTCTAGCGGAAAGTTGTAGTCCACAAAGTGCTCTCACACAAAGTTTAACGCATCAAACTTCTACCAGCTCAATTGTAGCAATCTTTACCACAAAAAATTTATATTAAAAATTCACAGACAACAAATGTTCACATTCATGGCAAAATTCAAATGGGACCAGAAAATAATTATTTTCTCACATTTACTTGCATTAACGATTTTTCAATCTAGAGGTCCAGGGGGGATAGCGGAAAGGGCGGGACTTACTAGCTCTTAACACGGGTTTCCCGTTTACCAACAAAACTAGATGCGCGCGCAGCCGTGAGGCAGAAGACGCTTGGTGGCCGTCCACAACGTTATAAACTTAACCTAAATAGTCGGCTGCTGTAAGGTACAATCAGATTTTTTTGTATACCCCTGTTGTCTCAATGATAATAACATCTCATTTCAGACTATATTTCAAAGTTTGATGTTCATTTGGATTATTAATATAACATCGTATTTTGTCATTTTGGCAAAGACATGCATTTCGATTAGGTATATTGAACATATTTAACATTCTCTAACCATCATTGATTTGAATTGGTGCCGTTTTCAGCACAAAAACTCATTTTATTCTTTTGCTCTTTTGCATTGCTCTATGCTGTTCTATGGTGCTTTCTGCCTCTTGGTTGCGCACGCATGTTTTCGTGACGTTCCATAGAAATCCATGTATAGAATCTTTGGTAATAATATAAAAATACAGTAATAATCTAATATTGACAAATAAAAGTCCTACTAGGCATAGTGCCGTTCTAGATGAATCATATAAAAATACAAATGCAGTTAATAAACCACAACACTTGTGGTCCTATTTGGGTGCGCCACACATTATTAAGACAAAAACATAAATGTATGTGGATTTATGTGACTTTCTTCTTTCTACATTATTTTAGCTAGGAATTTCTGGCAAAGTTCTCAATTGGTTTGCATCCTACCTCAAAGGACATTCATTCATCTCCTTTCTGAGAGCTGGGGAGAAGCCTTCTTCATTTCAACCATCAAAACCATGCCTGCTTTCCACGGCTCCAGACTGGCAGGGTGAGTGGATCTTGGGAAACAACTCAAGTTCCCTAAGCCACATAGCTCCAACAACACAGCGCCTAGATATGGTCATCTTCTCAGATTCCACCAAGCAGGTGATCATGTGAGAATTGACAGTGCCCTGAGAAGAACACATGTAGGAGGCTCATGAAAGGAAGCGTGCCAAATACCATGAGCTGGTGGAGCAGTGCAGGAGCTGTGGCTGGAAGGCTTGCTATTGAAATAGGCTGTCGGGGCTTTGCAGGGAATTCACTCTGCTGGGCTTTGACAGCTGGAATCACTGGAACATCTAAGAGGGGGGCCATGCCACTAGGTGGCTTTGGACAAAGAGGGTGAGCACGTGGCTTGATGCTACTGGGATGCAAGCCGGGACCTGATCAACCCCAGCTGGGTCACCTAGGTGAGGAGGACTGACGTTGAAAGACTCGAAAACCTCAGTTGACCCCAGGAACATCACTGATGAAGCATCCCAGTTCATCCAAAGAGATGTACAACTTCACCACAGACAAACCTCAGGGGTCAGTACTTGAGCCTCTTGTTGTCTCCATTGACATAACTTCCTTAGGTGAAATCATTTGCTCCAAAGGATTTGCCAATCATTGTTATGCAGATGATGATTTACCTGTCTTTCCCACCTGATGAGTATACTATTTCCATATTTACTATATCCAGGACTATTTCAGTTTGGATGAAAGACACCTTCGGCTCAAGCTCTCCAAAACTGAGCTTCTGGTATTCCCAAATAATACAGATGTTCCCTAACAGATCAGCATCCAGCTTGGCTCATCTTTACTGACTCCTACTAAAAGTAAGTTAGGTGACCGACTACATTTCTCTGAGTATGTAGCCTCAGTCACAAAATCATGTCGGTTTATATACAATATTCGAAAGTCAAGTCAAGTCAGTTTTATTTGTATAGTGCAACCCAAAGCGCTCCACATATAAGACATTGTCATTGACACATAGACTAACAAAGACAATAGCGGACGGAGCGGCGTAGTCGCCAGCGTACCCGTGACACCAAGACATAGAACTAGCCTACATTTATGAAACAACAAACGCAAAAGATGCCGGACGGAGCGGCGTAGTCGCCAGCGAACCCGTGACACCAAGACATACAAGACAGACAACAAACAAATGAATAAATAAAATAAAATAAAAATAAAATTAGTCCAATTTCCAACCGGCTGAAAATGTCCAAGGGCAATGATGACTCACGTGAAACTGCGCACAGCTGTGTCTCCACAACCGATGCAACCAACAAAGTTCTTTACACTCACTGGCAGTCTGGAGATAACGTGAACGTTAGGTCTTGTTAGTCTGGAGATCACTGGAAGCATACCAGTCCGAAAGTCGTGGGCGATCTTATAGATCAGCAACTCGGTGGACTTAGCTGCTATAACAGCCACAGTTTGTTGGTCCGTATAATGAGTTATTCAACGTTAACGTTAGTCTACTCAATCCAGACTCCAGGCAGTTGGCATGGCAGCTCACAGGTCAGAAACAGCTCGGCGGCCTCGGCAGATCTTTCGCAGAGTAGCTCCAGCTGCTGTCCCGAGAAATCCCCTCGATCAGACAGCACTGGCTCACAGATGGATGGGAAGGACGTAAGAGGCCCAGGACAAAAGCTAGCCATAGCAAGCTCCCAATGGACAGACGTTAACAACATCAGCCGACTTGAAAGCAGTAAAAAGGACTAAGAGAATAACACGAAAACTTTCAAAAATAACGTGTAAGCAGTGTTGGGAGTAACAAGTTACAAAAGTAATGTAATTACTGTAATGTATTGCTTTTTGCTGTAACGCGGCAATGTAAGGCATTACAAAAAATTGGGTAATATTTTACTCGGTACAAACTTCAGTAACGCGCATTACTATGTATTTTAACCTGAAATTAAGTGGTATTATGTATTGATACATATTCGCAAACAACACTGCGAGAACAGAGGAGAAAAAATCTGCACAAATAGCAGAACGTAGCTCCTGTTACTGGTTGAAGATGACTGTGGCTGGCTGCAACTGACTCGATGGACATAAGCCTATACGCTCATTATTTTCAATTTGTCAGAGACAACTAGGATATGAACAACAGTTAAGTGCACTTTGTGTGTGAAACCGAAAGATCTCTATACCTCGCGAAATAGCACAATTAATTTAATGACACATCTAGAGCGGTGCCACGCTAATCTTTTTGATTCTTGATCAAGCATAATGCTCTTCTAGTGCATGTCAGCTTTGTGCTGTGAACTTGAATTAAAGAGAATGAAGGGATAGAAATGTAAAAAAGATGGGGACTTGGACTTAGGTCGCAAAAACAGTGACTTCAGACATGACTTGCGACTCCACTCAAAAGACTTCAGACTTGACTCAGACTCGAGCTTTGAGAATCCTGAACAAGCTGTATTTCATGCAATTATTGCTTTTTTTTATCTAAATGTATTCATGTATTTCTATTTTATTTTATTGCTACATATACTTTGGGAAACGTATAACGAGCGGCATTGCCCCTTTGCCATAATGTGCAACGTAACGCATGCGCTATGTGCGCACACTCACAGATATATATAAAAAAAATGCATTGACCATGGCGACAAGTCCTCCTGGAGTTGTGCCTTTTATCGTTACTTTCAGTTACAATAACTTCGTACACAGAGGAAATAAGCGAACAGCTACATGCAAGGTGCGTGGCACCAGGATAAACTAGAAAATGTAATTTCGAGGAAATTACCAGTGCATGAAAATATAAACATACTGTATATTAACATAAAATGCAAAACAAACTTTTATTTGGAAACAGTTGGCAGGAGTCATAGTTGATAACAACCTGACAGTTGAAATGTCTAAACAGTTAAATAGTTGAGTAGTTTAAATAGTTAAATTATTTAATAGTGAATTGTTGTAGTGAGGACATTTATTTTGAAACAGTTGTGGGCAGAGGAAATAGGAACAGAATCTGTAGTCTTAAGAGAGCCAGATTGTATGCTTAAAGCCTGCGACAGAGTATATAGTTTAAAAGTTAAATTTAGATAGTGTAATGGATGTTGATAGACAGAAAGTTGAATGGATGTTGACAGGCAGATTGTTTAATGGATGTTGGTGGATAGTTTAATGGGTGGATGAGTGAATGGTTTGAAGGGGATGAATGGATAGAAAGTTGGATGGAATGTGCCCAGGGGCGCCTTAATACCACCTGAGGCCCCTGGGCTATATGTTTTTAAGGCCCCCCCCAAACCGCAAATAGTAATGATAACCGGCCCGCGATCTGACCCGCCTATTTACATAACGTGCGCTTTTGGTTGATATAGCCTAACATGCAGTGTAGCCTATGTAAAACATTTACATAAACAGGAACAGAAAGCCCTTAATCACGTCAGCCTACCCATGACATCGCTTATCAAAAAGGTTAGCCTACTGCACGAAAACAACAGCGTTGAACTTTTACAACACTATAGGCTAAGTTAAAAGATGGGTTACACATATGGACGTTTCAAGCTTTTCAAAAGTGCATGTGTTTGTCGTGTCGGGGGGTTCCCCAGGAGGTTTTTTGACATTCTGTCTACTTAACACACCATTCTAACACAGATTGGGAGGGACAGAAATACTTTTAGCAGAGAGGGTTAAAGCGGAGCGAGAGGCGCAAACGTTCGACAATTTCCGCGTTCGATTCTTGCAAGGGGGAGGGGGGGAAATCCCCCTTTATGCAGACCAGAGCAGAGCCATCTCTATGGCTCTGGACCAGAGTAAACCCTCGCTGCACTAATGTCAATGGAGACTTGTGGAATTTTACCAATAAATTGGTCATTATGTCTTTCTGGATTTGTTGAGGTTTTTTTGGAACATTTAGTCATAATCTGTAAGTGTTTGGGATCATTTCAAGCCTAAAAGTGTAATTTTTTAGTGTTCGGATTTGTAATAAAATAACTTAAAGGAGAATTCCGGTGTTATATTGACCTAAAGTGTATTGAAACATGATACCGAGTGTGAACGTATGTCTCATAGCCCATCTCGGCTTGTCCCCTGCACTCCAAAATCTGGCGCTAGTTAGCCGATGCTACCAACAGCTTTTTCAATAGTGGTGCTTCGGCATCGGGCTAGCCATGCAAATAAATCACTGTTTTACACCCATTTACGAGGCTCAATGTATCTCCACACTTCATTGGTAGACTTCCGAGGGCCCTGACATTTAAAACGAGACATTGAGAACTTTGAAAAAGCACTGGTAGTTTACTTACAAGACGATTTATACAGACAGTATCTTCACGAAGTTTAGCGTTTGCAGCCATCTTGAATTTAGTCACGATAAGTCGAGCAACGAGTAAGAATGAGATTCCAAAAATAACGAGTAAGAATCAGATTCCAAAAATAATTCAGTGGAAATGCATGGATTCCAGTTGCTGCTACTGGAAGAAACTGGAATCCATGCATTTCCACTGAATTATTTTTGGAATCTGATCCCTTATCATACCTGTTCATTCTTACTCGTTGCTCGACTTATCGTGACATGTTTCAATACACTTTAGGTCAATATCAGACCGGAATTCTCCTTTAATATCAGACCATGCTGCTGCCAGTTACTGTCCAGTTGTTAGCATGCTAGCTAGCCTCTTAGCTAAGGTAACATTTTAAACGGAGAAGTGTAATTTCTTTGAAATGACAACTAGCTGACTAACATTACTGACATTAGTTAAAGTGGATAGTTTATACTCAAGCGAATTTGGAACAGTATATTAAGTTTAAGCGAAGTCCTTCAACTACTAGTCACTTGTTAGCGCATATCTGTATTGCCATAGCTACTCCCATCCACTTGTATGGCGTTTTAAGCTAGCGTTAGCTAGCTAGCTAGCTCAGTACACATGACTAATTAAATTATTTATATCATGTCCTAAAGAATGATTCATTGGTATCATACATGATTATAGACAATGATATTGTGAACACAATTATGTTTATCTGTTGTTATTGCTTATTAAGAGAGAAAGTTTATTTAGTGACGTAAGGTGACACTCCCACTTATGCAGACCGGAGCTGTCCCATTTTGCTCCCATAGTAACGAATTACGTTGCTCTATCTTGCTAGTAATCAAGGATCTTTGCTTTTAGCCTACAGAACAATCAGCTGGCTCATGTGACGTGAACATTGGCTACTGTACCTTATGCATTATCACTACACTTCCCAACATGGAGACATATCTCACGTTAACAATCAGAAAACATAACATAGGATATTATTTGTGCGAATATGGGTTAGCACAAACTTAGCTTTTGGTGAACGGAGATGCAGATCACTAATTCATTTCTTTAGCTAACAGCCCATGTTCTGCATTCACTCCAGTGAGACAAGTGAAATAGGCCTACATGTTTTAAAGCCGTTTCATTGCCAGGCTATTTGCTACGATATTTACCTGCTATGCCTTCTGTTTTCATGGACAGTTACAGGAATCCACGTCATTCGTTTATCGTTGCTTCAATCCAACCCACGTTATCTCCAGAGTTTGTAAATTTGTCAGTCAGTTTCAGCCTCTCCTGTAGCTCCTCTACTTTGGGATTTATTAAGTTTTGTTACATTTTGTTACACTTCAGAAGAGAAGACAAAGGGGGCCTCTGCATCGATGTCATTGTAGAACAGTGCAATGTGCTCAATTATGTAGGCTAGCTCCAGAGTAGGTTAATGACTGACGCCTTGAAATCTGGGACACGGACGTTTATTATTATTGATTCATTATTATTATTAGGAGGCCCCTCATTGGTCGAGGCCCCTGGGCTTCAGCCCAGGTAAGCCCCTGCATTAAGGCGCCAGTGAATGTGCCTTATATCCTTGGAATAGAATGGAGAGACACAGAGAGAGTTGGCCTAGTTAAGCAGAAAGCAGTTGATACAGGTGCAATCAGTTTAACTGGCCCTTTGATGGGTCCTAGTAGTGAGCAGCTGGAAGTTGATACAGGTGCAAATCAAGTTAATTAGCCCATTGTGATGTCATCAGCCCATGTTAAGTCTATGGGGAAAAATAAGCTTGTTTTTTATTAATATCTCAAAAAGTCTAAAGTTTACAAAAGTGAAAAATACATTCCCGTGTCCTTTTCAAGACCTACGTTACAAAGTTTGAACGAAGTTTCTATGTTAAACGGTTAAAGCTGAATTAGACGCAGAAATTTGGTGGGAAGAAGAAGAAAAAGAAGAAGACTTCGGATAACAGAACAGTGCATTTTCATGCACTGTAATTATGCCTATTCAACAATGATTGAACAAAAATTCAAACACACCCAGATAGGTCAGTTACTTAGGCCTAGCATATATCGTTACAGGTGACAATCATTGCAAAGTGTTGTGCTAATGCTGGGAACAGGCAGGGATGGGCAAAAATACATCAGAATGTATTTCTAAATAAAATACCTAATACCCTCATTTTTAATGTATCAAAATAAACTACAAAATACAGTAGGCCTAACCATATTATGTATCAAAATAAAATACTGTATTTTTGTATTTAGAAAATACTCAAAATACTTTTTTCAAGGAAGTATGGAAGCACTGCAAAACAAGTTTTTTCTATCCCAAACATTTAGCCTATTAAAACTATATAGTAAAAAACAATACAATTTGGCCCCTGTCGTATACCGTATGCAAGTTCATGTAGTGTGATCAGAATTAAGAATAATTCAAGAATTTACATTTACATTTAGTCATCTAGCTGATGCTTATCCAAATGACTGACAGAGCTTTCAATTAAAAACATTATAATCAATAGGCCAAAATCATAATTGTGTATCTGTGCCGAAATTCGTAATTCAAGTCCAGTGCAGAACTGAATAAGAAAATCATACGGTTATGTATCTTGAAGTTCCAGTATGTGAGAGAATTGACGTGCCTTAATATCTCCAACCTCAAGTATGGAGCTAATAAGGAAATAGAATTGTTATTTAATTAAACAAGGTGAACTTCTCCCCTCTGTGGAATGCAGAAAAGGATGCTACAAAGAAGGGAATTCAAACACACTCAACACCTTACCATCTATTGATGTCATTGTGGTTGAGATATCTGACATTTTTCTGTTGAAGATTGGCATGGAGACAATGGGACATGGTTGCCTTTGTCAGTGTCCTTATGTGAACTTGCACAGGTAAACTTGCTCATCTTTACTTGCATTACCACTTCACACCAGTGCTTCAGACCAGAGCTGATGCTTCAGCAATACTGAAAAGCTGTAAGTGTTGTTGAACACAGCTGTTCTCACATTAGCTGATTGTGATAAACATAAACCATTGTTGCCTAATTACCAATTATTCATTACACCTGTGTGTTGTATCTACTTTTTTTGTGTTTTTCACATATAGTATTTTGCAGTATTTTTAAAATACAAAAATACACACCAATAAAGTATTTTGATACAAAATACAGAGCCCTTTCCTTCAACCCAATAAAATACAAATGACAAAATACTATTTTGCATTTGAAACACATATTATATGTTTCAGAAATACTACCCATCCCTGGGAACAGGCAGATTACATCTTTATAGTTGGCCATATGATGACATACTTAGGTTAATACTGTATTTCACCAGTTAGGGCACCAAAATGGCCAGTAGCTGCACTGTGTAGCCTATCCTGACATGTCTTTAAGTTTTGGGTTACAATATACAGATAGTGGGCTCTCTGTTGATTTTAATGAGTAGGCCTAAGCCTGAAGTTACAGCATTTCTATCACAATTGACCAGACTTTGACCTTTTGTCTTCTTTTAACAAAATTCTGGCTATGATTGTTCCTTGTATTGCATCATGAGCCATCACTGCACCTATTGCATTCTACTGTTGTTAGCCTTAAGCCTAGCTCAGTCATTATGTTGTACC
Source organism: Alosa alosa (assembly GCF_017589495.1). Lineage (NCBI taxonomy): Eukaryota > Metazoa > Chordata > Actinopteri > Clupeiformes > Clupeidae > Alosa > Alosa alosa. Next base: position 17,161,470 of record NC_063194.1, read on the forward strand.
ACATCACCCTCCATTAGAAGTGCAATGAGCTGCATTGAGCATAATAAACTGCATTTAGAATTCCAAATCCATATTTCTAGATATTTTGGTAAAAGTAACTTAAAAGTAATATAATAGTAGTGTAATGCCTTACAATTCAGAGACAGTAATATTATAATGTAATGAATTACTTTGAAATGACAGTAATAAGTAATACATAATATATTACGATTTTGAAGTAACTTGCCCAACACTGCGTATAAGTAATATAATAAGATAATAATAAGAGAAAACATTTAACTAGACAAATCAATACAAAAAATAAACATGACATTACATAAAATTATGAACATTACATCAAAAACAAACAAAAACATGATGCCAGACGGAGCGGCGTGAAAGACGACCTTATGCCACACAACTTCTTGTGCAGGCCATGGTTCATTACAATGCACTGTTAGCTGGCCCACCTGCATGTGTAGTGAGATAATTCAAAATTCTATTTAGTCTAAAGTATTTAATATTTATTTTAAATACTTTTTATTTATTATTTTTGATTTCTCCTCCATCTATCCATGTCCTTGATTGCCTAGCCTTTCTGCCCCCCACCCCACCCCCATCCCCAACACACACACTTACATCATCACTGTCATCACTTCACATACATACAGCACTCCTCTACATACTTGCTGCACACTGCCCCCCCACATACACAGCACATTGTCTTCAGGATCTTCTCCAACACACATCCTCTACATACTTACAGCACACTGCCCCCACCTACCCACACACACACACACACAGTCACTGCTCCACTCCCGCCCACACACACATCTTCACTGTCATCACTCACATACATTACATACAGTACTCTGCTTGCAATAGTAAGTCCCCCACCTTTTTTATGCAGCCCTTGCCACTTAATCTACTAAACCCCTCTTCTACTGCACCCCCCCATTAATGCACAAATAGGCTGACACCAGACATAATTTCACTGCATTTCTTACTTCCAGTAACTATATGCATGTGACAATAAACTTCCTTGTATCCTTGTATCCTTGTATTGGTATGTAATGTTAATGCAATGTTTATTGATGTCACAGAACAAACGCGTTTGTTAAGAGCTACAAACATAAACATTCATATTCACATAAGTAATCAAATAGCTGTAGGCCTCCATATTTCTTTCGTGTGTTGATGTTATTAACCACTGTGTAGGCCCCATCCAGAGCGGTAGCGTGGCTCTGGCCCCGGCTAGTTCTGTGTTGAGCAGTGACGTCAGTGACTGTTGAAGTCAGTGGTTTCAGCGCTTCCTCATATCGTTCGGTGGAGGGAACGGGTTGTCCGAGAGGCTAGCGGCAAGCCTCGGCAAAGCAACCTGAAACGGATAACGCCAAAGTGTAGAAAACTAATTTATTACACAATGTGTGCGGAATGACTGATAACATTTCGGTCTGTATTTAATTGTTCCCAGAAACAAGTTTTCCTCCCAAGTCTTGAGACTGTTCGCTGGCTAGCGAAACGTAACGTTGTGGCAAAACTCAAACGAAACCAGCACGGTGCTTGTGAACCGCCTAGCTTCTAGCACATAACATCTAGCCTGTATAATTCAAAGGAAGACTGGCTACAGAGATGAAAGCGGATCATTGGAGGAACTGTTACCGATTAGAATGTTTCCATCATAATTTGTGAAGTCATGTTCGTCGTGGATTGCCTTTTTGACTCTGAAGTATAGGCTAACGTTAGCTACCTTGTGATTTCAAACTTTCAAACGTTTGCTAACTAGCATACCTGACGTTACTGAAGGCCTTAGCTAGTGAGCTAGCTTGGCGTCGTCAATCAGCCTGTGGACACAACATTTCGGCGCGTGGTCTGTCAGGGGACAGCGACAGGAGCAGAGAAGATGTCGGCTCAAGCGCAGATGAGGGCGATGCTGGACCAACTCATGGGTACTGGAAGAGATGGTGAGTTCAGCAGTATACCTTTTGGTTTTGACACAACGCATGTAGCGGACCACCTAGTATATCAGACACATGATGTAGCTATTTAGCTAACAGTAGCATGTCGCTTTCAAACGTGTCTGGCTAGCTAAGGTTACGCTATCCAGGTGGCTAAGCTAGCTAATGTTAAGTCATCAGTACAAGCAAGCAAACTTGGCTAATGTTAACGGCTAGCAAGAGTTCACCGAGTTAGACTTCGTGGTCTTCGTCAAAATTGAATTAGTACTGGGATGTCTGCCATAGCAAAAATGCCCTTGTGTAACTTGTTTATGTAGCCTACGTGTGTATCTAACGTTAGATATATGGGCTCGTACAAGAAACACGTTACCGTTAGATGTTAAATGTTCCCTTCATTGATTTGAACACAGGGCAAAAGTAGTGCAGAAGATGTCTCGACCAAGTTACTAACGTCAGAGTTAAAAATCTGTTAACACTAACATGTCACATACGTCTGAACTGTTCACAGTGTCACATAACAAACGCAAACTACAATGTGTTGGTAGGTGTAGTGTATTTGTAGGTATTTAATGAAAAGTCTTTTTGCACTCTTGTAAATTCTAATAAATGCTTATTGATTATCATTTCACAATGCACTTTTTAACAGGGGACAGCATGCGCCAGAGGATCAAGTTTACTGATGAGAGGGTCTGCAAGAGTCACCTTCTAAATTCATGTCCCCACGACATACTTTCGGGCACTGTGAGTTTTACTTCTCATAGAATGGCCTAGCCAACTTTAGCCATCCTCATTAAGTTGTCAATGACTGAACTGTCAAATAACAAATAATGTTCTGATAATTGTTTATTGTATCACAGAGAATGGACCTGGGAGAGTGTGAGAAGGTCCATGACTTAGCCCTCAGGGCAGATTATGAGATTGCCTCTAAACAGAAGGAGTATTTCTTTGAGCTGGATGTAAGTTGTGCATACTTGTAGCTATACTATTGTTATAGTGTTTTCATCTTCTACGATGTCATTGTTGTTCCACTCATCCTCATGCTGAATTCTCACTGATATCACTGTCAATGTAAAAATGAATGTTTTGTGTTCCACAGGCAGCAGAACACCTGCAGTCATTCATAGCTGACTGTGACCGGCGGACAGAGCTTGCCAAGAAACGTCTTGCTGAGACGCAAGAGGAGATAAGTGCTGAAGTTGCTGCAAAGGTTTGCCACATTCACATTACGTTTTTGCTGTTTTCAGGTTAATGATGTTATCTGGTCTTCACAGTCCATGTTAAGCTGCACATTATTTATTTATTTAACTATCCATCTTATCCATCTATCTATCTATCTATCTATCTTTGGGATTTGAAGTTATTCATCCAGGAAGTCAATTGTCATTGCCAATAGTATTCACAGTCTGTACTCAGAGAAAAACGTATGAAGCACTCTTAACTCTTCATGATGTGTTAATGAAAAAATTCTAAAATTCCCATAAGATGAATAAAGTAAAGGCCCAATTGTTTTTCAATTGGAACTCGGATGTCTGGGTCATAAGCGGAGACCATTTTATAGATAAGTCTGTCGTGTCTCCACAGTGTCTAGCTGACCACTTACAGTTTTTTTCAATCGCTAACAAGCGCTTACCCATACTTCAGATACTTTTTCTAACACAGACTCACACCTACAAAACACAATTGGCCAATTGGATAATTTTCTTCTCAAAAACACATTTTGTTAAATATATTACTAACACATCTTTCTCTGCACACACTAACTTTACCAAAACACTGGAAATCTGACTCAAAATGAAATTATTCTGTCAAAGAATAACACTTGTTGGCCCCGGCCGTGGCGCGACTGGCTGGGGCACCTGCACCGTACGCCGGCGACCCGGGTTCGATTCCCGCCCCGTGGTCCTTTCCGGATCCCACCCCGACTCTCTCTCTCCCACTCACTTCCTGTCATTCTTCACTGTCCTATCATTAAAGGCATGAAAAAGGCCAAAAAAATATACTAAAAAAAAAAAAGAATAACACTTGTTTTCACCTCACAAGGTACATGCAGTCAATCAAAGTACACCAGGTTTCAAAATACTGTCTATTGTTGACTTATATGTTTCAGTTTTACAGGTGTTTGCATGCCATTTTTACACTACATTTCTTTGTTGGGAACTGTATGTCTACATGTTATGTTCACATTCAAAAGCATTCCAGTAAGCATTTCCTTTATACTGTTTACTACAGGAGGTACAGTAGAAATGCTGTTTACAGTATGATAGAACAGAAAAAGTTTTACAGTATTGCTTACAGTGAACAACAAAATATCCATGAAACACACAAGAGCATTCTTAACAAAAAAACAGCAAAAAGCCCAGATAAAAAGGGGTTGGGGTGGGGGGGGGGGAATAAAAAAAGCACGAAATTACTGTATCTAAACTCTGTGATCTTCAGGGTTAGGCCACATGTTTTCATCAACATTGCATTGATTACATGGTCAATGATAGTGGCACGAATTTTATCACTGACAACAGTTCTTGCAACCTTTGGAATGCCACCACCACGCATTCTTACACCTCTACCTTGCCCTCTCTTTGGGCCTGCTCTTTTCCCTGGCCCTGCTCCTCTCACTGCTCCTGCATCTCTCACTGCATCTCTCACTGCTCCTGCATCTCTCACTGCATCTCTCACTGGGCCTGCTCTTCTCCCTGGGCCCCTTGCTCTTACTCTACCTCATCCAGACATTACAGTGTTTGTCTTTTTCTGTTTCTAAAAACATCACTCCTCAAAGTCCTCCTTTTACTGTATACGTGTCAATGTAATAGAAAAAAAATAACCCCTGCCACTGAGTCTAAGCCAGACTGGAATCAGCTGTGGTTGGCCCAATTTACCCAACATAAATCAATTGTGTGTCAATTATTCAATTGTTTGTTTATTATCAGCTAAGATATATTGTTTTTGAACTGATATCATTGCAGAAGCAGAGGTTTTTATACTGTATCTAAGGTTTGGAATATTGTTTTTGCTATTGTGGGATGTTGTGTGTTAACATTCGTAAATACTGCAAAAACAATCCATAATTTTGTTGGTAGGTATAGCTTGTCTGTTAAGAAAATGGAAGCATTGTGGAAATGTGTTCACTGACTGCATATCGTGTGAAAACGACATGAAATGTGTGAATGGTATGGCCACAAAAGACCGATGGTGTGCTAACTGTATTTAGAGTTTTGAAAATGTGACAACTGGTTGGACAAACGCTTGTTAGCGACTGAAAAAAACTGTAATACAGATTTAATTACTGCCTACTGTCTACATCACCTCCACTAGAAGTTGGGGATGCTTGTTACCTCAGCTTTTACACTACAAAAGATTTGATCAGACACGTCCCAGGCCACCTCAGCAACTGGTTTAAGTGATCGGTTTACAATGCCTGTTGGTGGTCATTTATGCTTGTATTCAGCATTGTGATATGATGGCCCAATACTTTGTGACGACCAAGTATATAAACAGACACTCTTGTTTCTCAGGCAGAACGCGTGCATGAGCTGAATGAGGAGATTGGGAAACTGCTGGCACGAGCTGAGCAGCTGGGTGGGGAAGGCAACGTGGATGAAGCGCAGCAGGTGTTGGAGAAGGTAGAGAAGACCAAAGCCATGAAGAAGGAGGCTGAGGTAATACAACTGACTTTTTTTGCCTCTTTGTCTAGACTCTTATGGTGTGCTGCAGTGGTCATAAGTTGTATTCCCAGTCATAGTTATCAGTTACGTAACAGGAAGTTCCATGTAGTACTCCCTCTGAAGTTAAAATTCCTATGTCAGCTCATACGAACACCGAAGCCCCCAAGTTCGTATTTTCAAGAAGGCTATCTGTCGCTATGTCGCTACGATGTTTGTTTGTGGAACACATTATGTAATGCATCTCTATGAACTGTTATTGCAACATCAGACGATTACTAACCAAATGTAGCTACTGGATTGCGTAATTGTAACACTTTTAGCTGCTTCTGTGTGTCTACAAAGATACCCTTGAGTATCAGCTTTGCTATAAGATCCAGCATCAGAGCAAGACAAATCAATTGACTGATGATTGTGTGACTCAGGATATTTACAGGAACTCCATGCCAGCCTCAAGCTTCCAGCAGCAGAAACTGAGAGTTTGTGAGGTGTGCTCTGCCTACCTTGGTCTCCATGACAATGACCGGCGCTTGGCTGACCACTTTGGTGGAAAGCTGCATCTGGGATTTATTGAAATACGTGAGAAGCTCGACAAGCTCAGGGTAAGAAGGTATAAGTTAGCAAACAGGTTTATTATCTACGTACAAGGTTTTGTGGGATCTGTGCACACTAGATTTATTAGTATTAACTTGTGTTGTGACATCTGTTAATGTGCATTCAAAAATAGAGGCATTGGCTTGGTTTTAACTGATATTAAGTAATAATTTAATGATGTTTTATTTGTCCTTTCCAAAGAAAACCGTCGCAGAGAAACAGGAACAAATGAGGATGAGAAGACGGGAGGAGCGAGACAGAGAGGAGCAACGAGAGAGGGAGTGGGAACGAGAGCGGGAGAGGGAGAGAGAAAGAGAACGTGAGAAAGAGCGAGAGCTTGAGAGAGAAAGAGACAAGCGGAGGTGAGTCTGGAAAGAATGACTGAATATTAGCCTAGTGATTATTATAGAAGGTCATATATCTGTATTCCAATGGCACATGCTTTTCAACTTGTGTTATGAGTGAACATTTACTGAAGAGCATAATGACATGACTGGAGGTTAAATACTGGTGTTTTGTAGACACTACAGCTAGGGTTATATTATTTGGGTAATGAAAGAGATTTCATAGCTCAGCTGAACATTCCTATGTTTGCATTTAAATCCAGCATTGTTTTAGCCTGGAGGACCAGACCCAATCCGAAAGATTAAGGGTCTGGCTACGAGTAATGAAAAGGGCCCAGCTCGAGGGGCGGTACCAAGCATGCATTTGAAAATATCACTGCACGCAATTGGATAACACTACGACCAATGTTTACTGACCGATTTCGGACGTCGACGCAATTGGATAACACTACGACCAATGTTTCCGGACATCGACGTCGCAGCGCTGTCGTCATCTGTTTATCTCGCCTCTGGCCCGCCTATATCAGATACACCGATGTGATTGGTGCAGCACGGTTTCATGGGCATAGGTAATGAGCATCATTACTCGTCGCCAGAGTCACTTGCTGAGCAAATTCAAATTTAGCTCTTGCGAGAACTCCAGGGTAGCATTGTTCCAGGGTAGCATTGTTTATCTTTTCCCCTACTTTTAAATCGATCTTGTGAAAGAAAAACAATCTAGAAATGCTCATTGATATTGGGATTCAGATAAATGGCTCGATGGGTACGTCTGGTGTTCACAGTACTTTTACACAACAATTCGGCAATCCATAATGAATGAATTTACATGCTGAAAATAAACAGAGAAAGTGGTTCCTTGTTGGGAAAAGTTAATAGTACATGTATAACTTTTCCTTTGTCTACTGTGAACCAGCTCCATGAAACCATTGCCATATTGTTTTTCAGTAATTGAGATGTTTAAGTAGCTTTTGTGTTCATTTTTCCAGAACAAGATCCAGAAGTGGGGACCGGTATAGGTAAACATTGCATTTGTGTTTCCATTTCAACACAGTATCAGGTACCCAGTAGAAACCTGAAAAGTTGTACATGCATGCTGTAAGTACAAAAGTTGTACGTCCATGCATTTTTCTTCCGATGTCCCCATACATACATATATATGCTATTCTATCTTGGTTGTAAGCATGGCTTCTAGTCAAGTCGACTTTTCTGTAATTTATAGATGTCTATCTGTGTGTTTGTGTGTGTGAGTTGCATATCTGTCGAACCGTTCGTCAGATTGATTTTAAACTTGGCAAGTGCAGTGCCAAGTTAGACATTGGTTGGATAAGAAATGCTTAAGATATTGTGAAATATATCGGTAAAAGAAGCACTCATTGGCTTTTGCTGCTCTAGCCGCTGGTCACTCCCACTCTTACACAGCACAGCGCAGGACCATTGAGTTTTGCCAGCACTGAATCAGTGCACACAGCACAGGTAAAGTCAAAATGCGAGATGTTTGGATGATTAGCATGTCTGACCTCAACAATAAAGGATGCCTCTGTATGCGGTTTGCTACTGTAGCATTAAATGATTCCACAATTTTGAAACAACACACTATGCAGTCCAATAAACTGACACTTTGAATAGCCTAGCCTAGACACTACTTTGGACTGTCTTTAGACTTTGAATAAACAAACAACAGTTCCGACTGCAAGGTCCCAAATTGAAACAAGGTTTCAGAATGCCACCCATTCAGAACATGACCAGGTAAAGACAGAGTGGCAGACAGACTGTTTTTGAATGACATTGTTGCAAATTTTATGACTATGCATCATTCAACTAAATGGTTTGTCTTCTATATCAAGTTATTCAACAGGCTAACTATATAGTCATAACTCAAAGCTTTAGGCTTATGCCATTTTGATCAGCTCCAGACAACGAGTGTCAGACAGGGCGTGATGTCATTTATAAGGCTACCAGAGATTGTTTTTGAACAACATATAGCCTTAAGTCAAAACAGCTGTTTGTCAGTTTGATCTGTAAAAATTCCCATATGCAGCCATGCTTAAATTCTGCTCACTGCACGTTTAGTATAATGTATTATAATATATCATTCCACTGCTTGGTTGAATTTCCCATTGTCCTGTGTAATTTAGAACGACCATTAACATATGTTATTTGAACACCTATGAAGTAGATCCATTTCTTTGGCCGTATCACACTTGTATATTAATTTGCCTCATTTAAATTAGCCTAATTGGGCTACGGGTTTTCTACAGGAATATCATGTTTGAACGGGCACTGCACTAGTATAGCACAATTAAAAACGGGTTATGGTGGTGGTAAATAATAACAGGAAATAGACAGTAAACCACGTAAGTGTTAAACCACAAAACCTTGGTGCCTTGGTGGTGTGAGGTGGAAGTTAGTCCCATAAGTGTTTAGGTCAGTTTGCATCAGCAAGCTGTAAATGCAAAAGGGAATTCTGATAGTGTTGCTTAACGCCAACCCTCTTCTCATGTTTAGAGATGGAAGCAGTTCCTCCCGTCATTCTAGGCGTCACCAGTCGTCTCGGTCGCGTGAGGAAGGAGGAGAGAGGGACCGAGACCGAGACCGGGAGAGGAGGCACAGACACAGGCACAAGGACAGACAGCGCTCACGCTCACACTCCCACCCCCACTCCCACAAGGGCAAGAAGAAGAGGTACTAAACTCTTGTCTTTCAACAGATGTACTGATATAGTCACTGGCTCATTATTGTGATCAGTGCAGTCTACACTGCAAAAATCAGTCTTGTATATACGCCTAAGTACATAAATAAATAAGCCTATGCTTACATGGTCCAAAAGCACATGCAGGCCTGATAGCGCTCTGGCGCCATGCCAGATTTCCGGCGTACCTACGTGTCTGCGAAAAAAGAAAAAAAAATCTGGTTCGCATCTGACAATTTCCAAGATCTGAGAGGCGCTTTCACTAAATAAAACCACACCAATAGGCCTACTTAAGCCAATCGGTAATAGGGTAGGGGCTGGTCTTGGGTTTCGGCCAATCAGATTGATTCAGCAGTCACTCCACATGCAAATTTGTTTTGTGTTTTCCATACACTACAAATGTGTTTCCCACACTGGCAACGCGTAGCCAAAGTCATGGAGTGCAACTTTATGAAGCCAGAGGAAGACACCAAACTTGTCGATAAAGGTATAAAGAATAAATGGCGCTGGTCTTGTATAGAGGAGGTGGGTAGAGATGAAAAGCCCTTTGGAAGCTGGTGTCAAAAACTCCGGCAACCAGGAGCATGTTTCTGCACTTTGTGCGCAAGGAAAATATTATATGGAACTAGCGGGAATAAAGTGCTGCCACTGCACGAGTTACTCTAGTCATCAAGCAGCTGTCCGAGCAATTCAACACAGGGCAACAGCCTTTGCCGGGGGCAACAGCCACAAAAGATGTCCGACCCTCAATCACCGATCGCGTGGCTGATTTTAAAAATTTGTTTGTGCTCCTTCATTGCCGAGTTTGATCTGTCGTTAACAATCGCTAATCCACTCGTCACTTTCTGTCAGAAATTAGCGGAGGATAAACTCGCCCTTGCGCATTTGTCTGTCTCGAGGCATGCGGGCTATCTTATTACACACAACATTTTGCCAGAATTTAAAAGAAGTCTGTCCGACAAGCTTAAAGGCCATGTTGCAGGGTTCATTTTCTAACGAATTTGCTTGTTGGTAATAAACATTTAAACTGTTATCCACTGTATTTGATGTTGTTGGGCATCACAAAACGGAATATAATACGAAAAAGCAGGTACTATTTCACAGCGTTTTGAAGTGATTCTCCTTTCCCCCACAATGCATTGCATTACGTCACCTTGGGGAGGCTACAGACCAAAGCCCACCTTGAGACCCTTGAGAGTAAAGAGAGACCAGTAAGAGATTGTTCAGCAGTAGATAGCGCAGATTATAGATAAATAGATAGGCTATAGATAGCCTAGATATGTATATAGACAGATAGATAGCTAGATATATCATGTCATATGCTGGTCACGGGTGGAGCTCCTCGACCAGCGGCCAAAATGCACTCGCTTCCCTAGTTACTGCAGCTCTCCACCACAGTTTCCATCGGGACTGCACAGCCCACACAAGCACCTGCAAAACTGCGACTTGCCCATATTATCTTCCTCTTTGGTAAGCCGTACCCTGACGATGTCAATAGCAATCAATCACGAGCAGTAGTTAAAAATACTCATGCTGAAGACATGACCAGCCTAATCGGCGGCGGCTAGAAGCTAAGTTTGCAACAACTGGGGTGGCTCACAGGTGGGACTAAAAAGTTAGCCCATAGCTAGCTATCATGATGCTTTATCTTCTGACTAAGTTTGCCCGGTAGCCTACTTATCTGAACTAACGACATGATCACTATCACTAGATATAAAGAAAATGTTGACTTTCACTCGGTGCTGTTCACTGACAGTAACAAAAAAAGTGTCGTAACGTTATAAGCATAACTAAATTGATATCAGGCACCGTTATTACTATTGGTAGATCATAGGGTAGCTGTGATATAAATGATGTGACTAAATTCGAAGTGTAAATATACAAACTTTATGTTGAAAGTGTAACCGCGATGTCCATTGAAATGCATTGAAATGAATGAAGCGCAGATCATGTAGTCCCCAAAGTGACGTCATCACCGAATTGCGTAAAAAACCCCCGCTAATGCTAAAAACAACAAAAACTGGCATTTAACACCATTTGGAGACATTTTTAAAAATGATATACATATATTGAGTGCTTTATGTACCCAACATTAAGAATAACATGTTTTCACTTAACATTGATGAGGCCACGGACAAAATCATGGATAAGATTCTATGTGGCAGATTCTATGTAGACTACTGGTCCGATTTTATGACTAGGATGCAGCAATAAGTATGCAGGTAAGTGACTAGTTAAAAGCAGGGATGGATTAATGAACATGCCTTCCAGGCCCAGGGTCCCAAGAGCTCTGGTGCTCTACACAAAGATGCTACTGTAATATAGGCTTGTATTGGGTTTGTTCATCTCACGTCTGAATGATGTCCATCTATATCCACAAAAGTCACCAGAATCTATCATTTAAGGGACTATTTATCAAAATGTTCTCCCAGGGGAGCACACCCCTGGATCCCGCTTAACAATTATGTTGATCAGGGCATATATCTTGGCTTAGGGGCCCGCTTACCTCCCGGGGAAAAAGGTTCAGGCTCAGGATTTTTTTCCACTATCACCCCTGCACATGAGATGTTTAAACATTTCAAAGATAAACATATTACACATATAACACACAGTCAATAAATTAAGAGGAATAATGTATTTCGCTGGAGGTGTTGTTTTTAAGGGAAGCCTATCTGTGACAGAAGACTAAATCTCAAGTCAAGTCAATGTTTTTGCAAATGCATTAGTTAATGCAAGTCCTTCACAGTGCTACTTTGTCCAATTTTGTATTTATTATTTAACAAGTTTAGGGGTAGGGTAGATCCTAGTTTACAAGGCATCTTGCAAAGTAAGCAAGTCACCTCAGCAAACAGACCTATACCCTCTCAAAAATTCTCGCATGTGTTAGCGAGGACACGGGCGTCACCCCGCGCTGTTATTTTCCTTACTCATCAGTTTAAGGCATGACTTATGGAGTGCGGAAATAAGGACTTAAGTATTCGATGAGTCGCCTCACCCATGGTTGGAAAAAGGCAGCATATTGATAACACAATCAATTAATCACCCATACCCATCTGATCATTTAGGTGAACACGTCTATTTGAGCATGTCAAATCATTATACGCTGCAATAATCTATTGAGTTACATTACTATAAAACCAATGCAAAAAAAGTATGTACTTGCAAAGGCTCATGGGTACTGTGTGACATGATTCGCCGGCTGGCATTGTTATCTATAGCCAGTTGTTAGTTCAAAAATGAACATTACTGCACAAATTGAAGCGGTCACTGAAATTATTTTTGCACATCACACTTTTTTTGCAGATCTGGAAGATATTTTTTAATACTTTAATAATAATAGATTTTTGAGAGTTCAGATCTGAAACAAGTAGGTTTCACCCAGCCAGGTCTTTGTCACCCCATGTTATTTCCCTTACTAATTATTTTAAGGCATAACCTGTAGAGAGTTGAATTGAGGACTTAACTATTCAATGAGTCGCTTCATCCATGGTTGGAAAATGCAGGATAATGATCAGGCAATCAATAAATCACCCACATGCTGCTAAATAAAATAAAATAAAAACACATTCAGCATTTTAAATACGTGCTCACAAATGCTCATCTGTAACATGTGCCACAACTCGCCACTCTGCAATCTTAGTTGCATTATGATCTTCTGTCAGTTGCTTGTGTACGTCAATGTTGGGTTATGCATGTGTATAACCATATAACATCATTAACAACTGGATTTATTTACATTTTCACTTTGTGGGTTAAAGATGCGTTTTTTAGGCTAAAACATTTTATGTCACTTACTGCAAAAATCACCTAACCAACCGCTAGCTGTCTGTGTCCTGAATACACTGTAAAAAAACGCGATCTCTGTGGACAGCCCAGGCTCCCAAAACGGCAACAAATACAACCTGGGCAGACCTAACCCATAAAAACATAACAAACTGTTCCAGCAAATCACAGAAGAGATGCGCGTTTAGGAGAGTTTCAATTGCACGGGAGCAGCACGGGAGGGAGGGGGAGGAAGTAGCGAGCTACCTCTCTGTTTTGTTTAAAAGTCAACAGAAGTGACGTTACCCAGCATCGCTTAGAGCACCTTTAATTAGACCCACACTTTTGGCTCTCATTGACTACCATTTCAGTACTCGATTTATGGTCTCATTTCATCAGTGCCTAATAAGATCACCCAGGTCTTCGTCATCATGTCGGGGCCTAAATAGCATTTTCATTTTAAATTTAACAAGCATTTCTACTTTTAAAATGTTGAGGGTTTTTGTGACCCCTTTATTGGAATACTTCTTGAAAGCATGTTTTGTCAATTTTAATATGCAAATAAGTTACTCCATCAAAGGCTGATGGGATTGGTCAAGGCTGAAGGGATTGGTCCTTGCTTACATATGACACATCGCAGCATCTGTATTTTCATTGACTCCTTTGTAGCGAGAGCCTGGATGTCTCAATGTGTTCTCTCTTTCTCCCCCTTTCATTTTGTATCATAAGGTCCTCTAGAGAGCGTTCACCACCCCCCCAACGGGAGAGGGGCTTCTCTCCAAGCCAGGAGCTGGGCCGCGAGGAGGGGGGCCCGAATGAGCTGCCTAACAGGGAGTCCGAGAGGATGATGATGATGGACGAGGAGTGGTCGGCCTCACCGGACGTGCCCCGAGGGAGAGAACACTCGCCATCCTTGGAAAGAGAGAGACGCTCCAGTTCAGAGGAGCGCGAGTCCGGGGAGCTCTAGAACAACAAACAGGGAGGGAAGAATGGTTTACCGAGCCACTGAGAGCATGTGTGCGGGGCTGTTGGAAGGTGTGTGTGTGTGTGTGTGTGTGTGTGTGTGTGTGTGAGAGTGATAGGTGGATGTTTGGAGTACATTTACTACTATGACGTGTGGGTGGGAGCAGCTGACAGCGAGGTAAAATGGGTTGGGCCAGGCTAAAGGATGAGCTACAGTGCTAGGGAACATTGATGAGGAGGAAAATTACCTCAGCATTGGTAGACCATCTCCTCTGAGGAGGTCACGGGGATGAGTAAGCAGGATGGCGGAAGATAAGGAGGGGGTAATGAAGAGAAGGAGGGTGGAGATCCTACCAAAGGCTTCATTTTAGCTTCTTTTTTTAAGCAATCACTGTAATGAACATTGTTTCTGGATATTTGCTCCCTTGTCACTGCTTAATTGCATAACGGATGGTTGTGTTTTATGTACAAAAAAGTCTTTTCCTACACAATATATGTTTAAAAAGTTTTTTTTGATTATTTTTTGATTGACTGACTGAGTGTCTTGAACAGTCTCATCCCCCATGGTCAGACCTTATTTCATCTACTCACCAGTAAAATAGATTCTTCTTTAGGTAGCAGAGACTGAAGGATCATTATGGTGCAATCTCATGATTTGGGCCTGGACACGGAAGTGGCTCTGTCAGTGATGAGTGAAAAATATTCCCCACATATGTATGATTCTGTTGTCATAAATTGTTTAAATGTAATTTGGTGTTAAATGGACATGATCAGTTGTACATGTTTCATTGAAAAGTATACGAACCCCTTGAGGAGACTGTTTGGTTCTTACCTTTCTTTTGAATAAAACTTTTCTGCCTGAAGCATACCGAGGAATGAGAGTGCATTGGCATGCAGCTTTTAAGGTGATGGGCTATGTGGATACCCCGGCTCCTTGTGCTGTTCACAACAAATAAAGATTTATGCCTCTGAGATTGTTTTGAACCTTGTCGTATGTCTTCGGGGAGGTATAAAGCTAATAATGAATGAGAATAATGTGTGATTTATAATGAGTGATTTATAAGGGAAGCCTCCCATGCCACTTACCTGTGGCAGAAGGCTTAATCACCAAAGTATGTTCAATGAACGACATCGCTATTACGTAGCATTTCTCATAGTCCTTGAGAGTGGTATGTCTTACTTCTCGTATTCTTTTAACAAGTTTAGGGGTAGGGTAGATCCTAGACTGCAAGGCATCTCACGAAGTAAGCGAGTCACCTTAGCAATCAGACCTATACCCTCTCAAAAATTCTTCTCGCATGTGTTGGCGAGGACACGGGCGTCACCCCGCGTCGTTATTTTCCTTACTCATCAGTTTAAGGCATAACCTATCGAGCGCTGAAATAAACACTTAAGTATTCGATGAGTCGCCTCATCCAGGGTTACAAAAGGGACCATATTAATATGACAATAAATAAATCATCCTTACCCATCTGATTATGTAGGTAACCATGTCTATTTGAGCATGTCAAAGCATCATACGCTGCAATAATCTATTGAGTAACATTAATAAAAACATTGTAGTGCTGCATGTATGTACTCGCAAAGGCTCATGGGTACCGTGTGACATGATTCGCCGGCTGTCATTATTATGTATGGGCAATTGTTCGTGCGAAGGTTTACGTTAGTTTAAGTTTACCTACATATATAACCATACACCATCATAAACCACTATTTGTTTTTTTTTTACATTTTCGATTCATATCTTAAATACCCTTTTGGCTCTCGTCGACCACCATCTCAGTTTTCGTTTTACGGCCTTATTTCGTCACACGCAACACCACGCATGCGCAGTACGTGAGGCAGGCTGCAGGTAACGATGGCGGATATTTCTCTTGACGAACTGATACGCCGACGAGGTTTAAACACGAAAGGACCCATAAAGAGGTAACACACACTGCATGTTTTTAAGTTATTACCAGAGAATTATATGGGCAGATGCTAGAGAGATATTTCTTGTATAAAATGTAATGTTTGTAAAATATCGATTGGAACTCGTTGTGTGTTCACTAGGACCGCCCTCGTCTCGTCAATGATTGGATCTACACAGCGTTTTCCGTCCTTACCCCCGAATAAAGTGCCTTTTAATTGGCTACTGACTATCGTTTGTGGCTAGTTTGTAGCTAGCGAGATAGTTAGCTAGTGTTGATTCAGTATGCAACTGTTTGTATATTCGTTTATTTAATCGACGTTACACTAGACATAGCGGAATGTAAAATTGCCTAGTTTCTAAGGCACCATTCTTATTGTATGTGTTAAACACAGACTTTACTCATTAAGTTGATACAGTTCATTACCTGGCTATCTAGCAGGGAACTTTGTTATGGCTAGCGCTCACGTTAGCTAAGGCAACTGCCTCTTTCAAGAAGCTTTGCAGTATCGGTCATCCCGGCAGCTAACGTTATACTACCCAAGACTTTGACCAAACAGACTAATTATTTAACAGGGTCGTATCGTGTATGCCATATTATTCTCGATTTGGCTGTCTGTTGGGCTGTCTCTTGGTGTGTTGAGGATGTGATGTTTGATCAAATGGAATGTGCTATGTTAGGGGGTGGTTTCATAATGGTGTAAAGCTATTTGTTCATCTTTCTCATTGACATAAGTGATTTTTGTTTCCATTTTCACAGTTCTCAAAACACTTCTCACAGGCCTGCCTTTGGTAGAGGGATGGGGACAGTGGGAAGAACATTTGATGCACGACAGAAGATTGGGGCTGGAGATGTCCGACAGAGGCTTGGTAGTAGTGGGCAAACTGGGCCAGGATCAGGTACATGACTTAAAGATAGTTTACATTAACATCTCGCCATTGTTTTATGCCATGACCATTATTATGAAAATGTTTTGTATAATGTTGCCTGATGCTTGCCTTCAGGGTTCCAGGTGAAAGATGCCAGAGAGAAGCTTGGCCAGAAGGATGCCAGATTCTGGATAAGAGGACGAGGTGGTGCAACTGGGGGTGTGCAGGACGCCCGACAGATGATCAACTCCCGAAAACAACAAGGACAAAACCCAGTGGGCAACCCCCTTCAATCCCACAAGCCCTTGGGAATAGGGCTGCAAGCCACTTTCCAGATCCATAATAATAATGGTACAACCAATACCAGTGCCAGACAGTTCCCACCCACCCCCCAAGGACTCAATGTCAGAGCAGGGCTCTTACCACAGCCCGGTGGAGGGTTAAAGAAAGTAGTTGATGCTCGCGATAGGCTAAGCCTGAAGAGGAGCATCACAGGAGCAGCACCCACTACGAGCGCACAGGCGCCTTTGAAGATTACAAAAACTATTCAGGTAGGAGGTGTCCTTTGCTACTAATTGTTGTTTTTCTCTGATGTGTCTTGGTCGTTTTCTCATATGTTGACCCACCATATTTGTAGGGTTTGAAATACCTAAGTCTTATTCTAGTAGCTTTCTGTAACTGTTGAGCTGAATGAACTAACATCCAAAATGTTCGAATTTAATGGATGTAGAACACAGTTTCATTCTTTTTCTGTATTCACATTGCCTAGATTTGGTGGTTTTATGCATATGACAGAGGTTCCTTCTCTTATTTCAGCAAAGGCCAGTGGCAATGGCAAGTGACATCCGGTTTAATGTTTCCGGAAGGGGACCCCAGGTGAGTGAGGGGAAGCCCTGAGAGCACCACTTGCTTGTAGGGCAGCTGACAAATGGTTACTATACATTTGAGACACTCTTAAAATGCATGAACTGATAAGTGTATGAACAAAATTGATCATGCTCTCTTTCTCTCTCTCTTCAACAGTCTCTCATGAACGACGATGATGTTATCCCTACCAAACAGATGAAGATAACCACTGCCAACAACTTGGCACAGACACGGGTGAGTAGTTGTTCATCGCATTCCAGTTGTGCAACTTCGGGGTTTTGACTCTCACTTTGGGGTGAAGATGGCCGACTAACCCTCTTTGCTTTTAAACTGAGAATATCAATCATTGTTTAAACATGGAGACCAGTGAGCTTTATTATGAAGCCAAGATACGGTTTTATCCAGGGTAACTTCAGAAGTAACCACCGGTCTCAAAATAACATGTGTGGTCAAAAATCTCCAGGCACACTCAGGTGTGAGAAATCCCTGCAGGTTTATTCACGATACCGGGAGGTCACTAGCAACAACAAGTTCCAGTAACACTACTCAAAGTTCTCTAGGGTGAGGCTCTATCTTATATACGTTAGTTACATTGTGGTAATACAAATCACATGAGTACAATGTTCTTTTCCAAAACTAACCATACATGCAGAAATACAACAATACATGTACACTTCTTGGACATAGCATGAGATCCATACACCATACGCAAGTCATGTGGCTACTCCAAGTAAGTAAGATAATTGGTCAATACAATACATTATACATCCTTCAGCATTTTCTTGCCATAGTCCATTTCCTGTCAGGATATTCCTAATATTACTGCCTCAGGCAGAATACCCTTAACTCGTGAAAGGGGTCGCATGACCTTTATTAGAAAGTCGTGACACGGAGAGAGCAAATGACAGACAAAGCAAAGTTGATGCACAGTATTGAATGTATAGAAAAGCATACACATAATATAGGGAAATTAATTGTTAATCACCTCTATGTAATAAGATTAGTTTAGTAATCCAAGTAGTCACTTTTGAAACAACAGATGCTTGGTGTAGTGCCCTTTTAGAGATCATCAGTTACTTCCGAAGGTTCCTGGATACCTGATTGTGATTGACCAATTCGCACAGCATGACCAGCATTAGAGAACAATGTGTTTGCACCAGATGTCTGTTTTTCAAAACAGTCACCTTAAACCTAACCATACTATAGTATAGTATAGCCCTCTGGTATAATCCTGACAGATTTTTCTGACCAAACTGATTTAATGGGAGACATGAATTTGTTACATGCAAACAACATCTGTGTCATAAGCTTTTCTGAAATCCACCCGATGATAAAGCTTTGAAAGGCACACAGGTCCTCAGGCCTAAGTTTAAGCACACTGAAATCCTGGCACAATACTAGGTTGCATAAAGGACTGGCAAGATTGCCATCTACCCTGGCAGAAAATGGCTTGGTTCATTCTAGTAGCAGAATAGAAAAGCATGCAGACCAGTAGCACAAGCATGCCTTGGGCTTGTTCTGTCTTTATGGAAGAGGATAGATGGGGTAGGGGTGGGGAGCAGCACCATAGGGAGCTAGGTGACCAGGAAAGACAGTGCCGTTGTCCCTGTTTTTAATGAGGTGGTATTAACAATTTGTACAGTTTTTTTAATGATATGTATGCCTTTCCAGGACAATTGTATGCTAACAGTGATGAATAAATAGCATATTATAACAAATGAAGTACACCTTTGGTGTTTTGCATCAGATATTCTCCCCAAATTGCCTAAATTAATTGGGTACACAAATGTTTGACTATGACTGACTCCTCACCCTTTGAGTTTGTGACATGGCAATGCAATGGTTTTGTATCTGAATAGCAGGAGTGAATGGCAAAAGATGGAGAGGGGTGAACGGTCTCTCTTTTCTTTAAATAAAATCATTGTCCCCCCCAGCCTGGTGCCATGGGATCATCTTTCTCCATGTCGGCCCCTATAACCAAAGTGGTGAAGAACGATGCTTATACCGCTCCACCTCCACCCACACCCACACCACCCACTGCCCCTGTACGTGCCACGGCTGCTGCCGCCTCTGCAGTCACTGGGCACGGGCAACAAGCAGCAGACACCAGCACCCGGTCTGCTCCTCCTCAGGTAGGTCTATGTGTGGAGGTGGAATTGGTCTGAGTGTTGCTTGACTAAGAGGGTTAGCAGAGCATGCACATTTTTTTTTTTTTTTTTTTAAATCTTAAATTACAGCCTAGAGTAAATTTGGTATAGTTCATGGAAATGTCACAAAATTATCAATATCTTTACATCTACCACCAAAAGTGTTTTTCCTAGGTAACTTTATGAAGGATTTTTTTGTAGACTTTTCCCCTAATTCCATTTTCTCCATGCCCTTACAGCCTGCCTTCAGTCCTTTGGAAGGCACCAAGATCACAGTGAACAACCTTCATCCCCGGGTCACTGAGGAAGATATAGTGGTTAGTGTACCCTCCTATCTCCTCCCTCCCTTCTTTCTCCCTCCCTTCTTTCTCAAATTAAGTTTCAAACCCCCTTTGAACAAAATGCACAATGCCATTTTTAATTGCATTTTGTCTGTCTGTGTGTGTGTGTGTGTGTGTGTGTCGGTGTCGTACATGCTTTACAGGAACTGTTCTGTGTTTGCGGTGCTTTGAAACGCGCACGGTTAGTGAAGCAAGGAGTGGCCGAGGTTGTGTTTGTCAAGAAAGAGGACGCTATAAGTGCTTACCGGAAGTACAACAATCGCTGCCTGGACGGTAAAACCTTTTTCCAGTGTCATAATACTCAAACGTGTTGTAGGTGGGAGATATGATGTGCACCATAGCAATAAGTTGCTGTTGAAATATTAGAGGTTGTGTGGATGGATCACGAAAGTTTGTTTTGAGTTCTTGCATCCGTGTCTCAGTCTGAAGTCTTAGTGGCTGCCACATTGACATCCCTGTGGAATAGGTTGTCCCACAAACATGGAGATCTATGGCCTTTTGGTGTTAATTGTTGTCAGGAATTGCAGGAAAAGCAAGTGATTGTTACTGGTTTAGAGATTACACAACTACATAGTTTTGTTCTGAATGTTGACAAATCAATGAAATATTCAGAAAATAAATAATATGAATGTTTAAAAATAAACAAATAGCACTAAAGGGGAGTATGGATTCTCCAAAAGGTTGTCAATATGTGGCTTAGTGTGTTCGGTCAGTTCAGTTTTGTCATAAATGAACATTTTGGAAAATGGAAAAATTGGGTATTTTTTCCCCCCCAGTGTTGACCAATTTTCTAATTTTCTGTATTAGTTCAGACATTTGAGGGGAAATAACACGTATAAAA
This sequence comes from Alosa alosa, assembly GCF_017589495.1. Taxonomy (NCBI): domain Eukaryota; kingdom Metazoa; phylum Chordata; class Actinopteri; order Clupeiformes; family Clupeidae; genus Alosa; species Alosa alosa. The sequence continues at coordinate 17,182,390 of NC_063194.1, forward strand.
TTGGTTTCTATTCCTTAACAGGCCAGCCAATGAAGTGTAATCTACACATGCAGGGGAATGTCATCACCTCTGATCAACCCATTCTTCTGTAAGTCTTTTAACTGCTACTGCCGGGCATACTTGTGAATCAGATACAGATAAATCTACATAATGATAACAATTGTAAGACATAATTTAACCGTTAAAAGCTGTTTATACAAACCTATATATTAAAAACCTATACTAGCTCAAGGTGTGAACTGGAAACTGAAAACAACGTGATTCTTTTTTTTCATCCCACCTTCTTTGCTCTTTCAGGAGGCTAAGTGATACCCCAGGTGCAGGAAGTGGTGGGAGGAAAGATGGGCTTCCTGCTTCCCTCAGCCGTCCAGGTGGTCGCCCTGCTTCCTCCCAGCCCACGCCAGAAGTGGACCCCCAGACCATCCTCAAGGCTCTGTTCAAGTCCTCCGGCCAAACACCTACAACTACAGAGCCCCCGAGTTCCCAGGCCACGGCCTTCCGCATCAAGATTTAACAACGATCACATACAGACACCTGTTTTCATATTTGACGCATTCAAACACAACACACATGCACACAGGATGTACATCATGCCGTACATATTTATTTGTACTACAGTAACACAACTCGCACACAAAAAAAATAGGTTTCTAAGTGTTATTTTAGAAAACATTAATTTGGATCCTCCATGTCAATTCAGTCATCCAGTAAGACCAGTAACTCCAGCAGTGATGTCCACGGCCGTAGCGTTGATTGTTACCTAGCGTATGTATTCAGTGTCCAACTGGAGAAAGACCTGACATATGATTTGTTTTAAGCTATTTTGTTTACTTTCAGTTTGAATTACAGATTTAAAAATGAAGCAAAATGTGTTTCAGAAACGGTGTCTGTCAAAAGGGTTCATTTTTAACATGCCTATGTTCAGATAGTTCACATTGAACGCAACCTCTGTGAAAGATGAGATGCTTGTTGGTTTTCGTTTTGTTTGGACTGTCCCCCTTTTTATATATTTCTTTAAAGAGATATTCTGACCAGTATCAAAAGTGGTGGCATTAAGAACATGTAAAGGAAGACTCAAGCCTTACTGAAATTAAATGATTTGTGCACAAGCTCACATTCTTACCATGTTTTGTTCACCACTTCGACTCCTTATGTATAGTAAGTTGAATGCTTGTTTTGGCAGTTAAGCAATGTCCTTTGATTGTTAAACAAATAGAAACAGTCCTTCTGAAATACTTTTGTCTTTCAAACTGTAAATGACTACTGTTTCTACACATATTTCCCCCCTCCTTTTGTTTGGTGACAAGGATGAGAAGGACACAATTCTGTAAAAGTACGTTACATTCAGTAAATATGTTCCTTTATATAAACAAACAAATGCGTGATCTTTCATGGGTAGTGTTATTACCAACAGAAATTTGACTACGAATTGGGATGGACATAAGTATACTGTATTGCTATGGTAAAATGTTTTATTGTCATGTAAAATGTTTCCCCAGGTTATACAAATGAAACGAGGCAAAACTCATGGAAATCACTTGCCCTGCATGAGCTAGCCTCAGATTAAAACGTATATAGAATGGAACTAGAGAAATTTTGCTATATGAAGCTACGCGAGTCGGCACTGCGGTCCTAGAAACTGACCCAGGAAAACCCATAACAGTAAAAGAAAATTGACTCCTGGCCATAGCTCCTGGCAGAGAATGTCGGGCTGGGGATTAAAGTAACAAAATAGACGTCATTTCCTGCTTCCATTATTAAAGATGGCGGTGTCCAAGAAAAAGCATGCTAGCCAGCCGTGTGTTATTCCAGGAGGATTTACTGGTAAATATCAAGCTTTATACAATGTTATTATATTATATATTATAAGAATGGCCATGTTATAATAAATTGAGGTGTGCGTCGGTTTTTACAGAGATTACCGATATAATAGCGGTTAATAACACCAATATGAATAACGATTAGAGTATGAGAGGTTTGGCCGTTGGGAATGGGCCATTTGTTTCTCCGAGCACACCACTTAAATGTTATTGTTTTGTCCCCCAGTGCTGGATTTAAAATGTACTAAGAATAGTCCAGCGGCACACCAGCTGTTCGTGAAAGAACATAAGGTCCGGTTAGAAAAAACGGCGAGCAGACCCTTGGACAGGACACTGTTTGTGCTCAACATTCCACCTTACTGCACAGAGGTAGATTTCGTTTTAGATTGCTGTTAATGAAATTCAAATGTTCATAGAGCTTTTTTGTGATATCTCACTACATATTTTTCACTGTTACTCACAGTTGTCATTTTATCACTGTTGTGTTAATCTTATTCCAAATGTGTGCTATCTTTCATATGTGTGAAAGCTACTGGATGCCCAAATTCCCCTTAGGATGAATAAAGTCTCTCTATTTTTCTCTCTAGGATGTCATAAGTCGGCTTTTCTCCCAGTTTGGGCCGATTCAGTCTGTAGAGTTGAAAGATAAACCAGGCAACCCTGAACCCACAGAGCAAAAACTTTCAAAATATTTCACCCTGACACAAAAACAGGTATAATGCTGTTATATCTGTTATAATGTATTCATCAAGGGATTTGTCTTTTGACATGTATTGGTCTCCCATTTAAAATACCTCTTATTTGTTCCACAGGGATTTTCAGTGGGGTACATAGTTTACTCAAAACCATCAGGTGTATCAGCTGCCAAAGCCCACCCTCAAAATGTGCCTTTAATTGTCTCCACTGAGAATCATCCAGTAAAAACAGGTCTACAGAGTGAGTGACATTTGTGGCTTATATGGTTAAGCTTGGTTGTATTCTTTTTTTTTTTATTTGTCCTTAACAGTTCTGTTGTTTATCATACTATGTTGCCTCTAGGAGGATGTAGTCTTTTTTTTTTTTTTTTTTTAACGTCTCTTGTCAACTTGGGCAAAGTATTGAGATCCCTTGTCAACTTAAGACTTGACTGAGACACCCTTCATTCCTTTTTTATGTTCCACAGAATGGATACATCAATACAGCCAGTCATTTGTGCAGCCAGACACACTTCAACAGGCAGTTGATTCCTTTATGAATGACTATGACCGGAGGAAAGAGGAGGTAGTATCAAATTGCTATCCAATTTACAGAAAGAAAGAAAGTTATCAAACTGATTTTGTTGCTAACGCTCGACCGCATCGTATGCAGTTAGGACACATAGTCCAAGCACATTATATAATTACTAAGAGGACGCAGGTACAGACAACAACAAGGCGGCACAGACAACAGCAAGGCAGCACAAAGCTGGCCTCTTGTTTCTTTTCACAAGTCAGACCGAAAGATTTCATTATTATGTGTCTTCTAATGTTAACGTTAGGCTGAATATCTTTTCATCCAAGCTATTGGTAACTAACAATGTAGAAATCAGGCAACTTTGGATTACGTGGCTCATTTTTCATGATCTGCTAAGCTATTATCTGTCGAACTGTTCTTGCATGTGGCAAACATATACTGTGCAGTTGACGGGCTGCTGTTCACTTGTCATTTTGTCACTACACCCTAGAGCAGTACAAATGGCACATAGCAAATGCAGAAAATGAGACATGAGTCTACTTCTTGGCTGGGTGTGTTTTATTTTTGTCCTCACTATATTGTTTTACCTCAGGAAGCAGAGAGAAAGAAGAAGGAGGCAGAACAACAGGAGGAGGATGAGGAGGGATGGGTTAAAGTAACCAAAGGTGCAAAGGGTGCTAAGGCCCGACCTCACAGTGAGGTAGCTGACAAGAGGGCGCTGCAGAAGGAAGGCAAGAAGACGAAACGAAAGGAGCTGTTAAACTTCTACAGTTGGCAGCACAGACAGTCCCAGAGAGACCGTAAGTAAGGGGGTCTTGAAGACTTGGAATGGTTGTATAAGAACACATGAACAAGTTGTAAAAAAAATGGTCCTGTCTGGACCATTTCTATGAAAGACATTTTACAAAGATTTAGAATGGACCTCACCAAATGATCAGAGCACTCTTAATCTGACATTTAAGTGACCAGGTATACTCTTTCATTGCAGATATTGCTGAGCTTCGAAAGAAGTTTGAAGAGGACAAGCAAAAGATTGCTTTGCTGAGAGCCCAAAGAAAATTCAGGCCATACTGACTCTTATATTCATTCTTAATACATTGTTTTCAAGATTTCATTATATTTGGTTTATTTTTTAAAGTTGTTAGGCAAACACTTTTTTATATTTTTTTCTCTCCATTACTTATTTACGAATTTTTCAGACAATGACACCAATGGTCTTCAATACTACTTGTAAAGTCTTGTTTGTATAGCATATCTTTATCATGAAAAAAATCTGTCAATGCTATGTTCTGGAATGTGCTCATCTGTGTATATAATTATACATTATTAACATGGGTTATTACTTTCAATACAGATGACAACATGAAGCTATCTTTGAGTGCTTTATTTGATTATGCTCAGTGAGTTTCTGTTATTGAATCATAGGTGCTTGCTTACAGATGCTACCATCTCACCTGGCTCTATAGCTTTGATCTTCATCTACTGTAGTCTTTGTCCAAGCCAAAAATTGTATAAATAGAATCAAGGTACACGACAGAAAAACATCTGAATCCCTGGTAGATATGAGGGAAGTTTCCGAAAGAGATTGCGATCCCCTGCTATAAGACAATCTTACCAGCTTCCCTATCGACAAAAATGTAATGGCTAACTAGTGTTAGTTTAGGTCACATGCAGGGGTTAACAGTAACTAGGTAAATGTACTTGAATACTATACTTAAGTAGGTTGTTTGAGTATCTGTACTTTTTGGTAATTTTCACACCAAAAACAATTATAGGGTCACTCTTCAAAACGGGTGCCATTTGTGTTTGCAACATTTGATAAGATGCATAAGGGAGAAAATAATGTGTTTTTTGTTTGTCTTATGTCAAAGCATGTATCTAATTCAAGGGTTCAGAATATGTTTTTTGTGTGACTATTTTTAATCACATTAACTTGTTTTGTCTATAACATACTGCTATACAATGTATTAGATTGGAGTCTATAATAATATATTACAAGGTCTGTTCAAGTTCAAGTTTATTTATATAGCACATTATCATACAAAATGTCACTCAATGAGAGAGAGAGAGAGACTAATTAAGATGCTACATTTTTATACTACTATTATTTACACTGATACAAGGATCAGCATTAGCACCAATGTTTGCGAGTTAAAGTGAAAAATGAAACTCACGGTGTAGAGTTGCACGAGCTGGGTTTTTTTTTTTTGTGTGTGTTTTCGCCCCTGCATATTTTCTGCATAGCTCTGGGCTGTACGTATTTTTATGTTTGTTGTTGTTTAGTATTTAGATGAATGCACCACACTTGTTTCTAGTTTTTTCCAACTCCGTTGTCTCGGCGAGTCACGAGATGGAAATGATTACACAGCTGCTCCTGTGACGTAACGGGATTAGTCGAATGTAGGGCGTTCAGATTATTTGACGGCCAGTGAACATACCAACGAAACATTAGCAAGCTAATCAAGGATTCTACCCAAACATGGCACTGAATCGAAATCATTCGCAAAACGGGGGAGTTTTGATTAATAACGGCGAAAGGTAAAGGAAAACATTGCATATGTCGACAATCTAGAGTGTAACGTTACATGACAGGTTGTTCAAATAGCCTATCATTAGTTCTGAGTTTGGTTTCGTGTTAAGTTCGGGTAGCTATCTTATAGCTAACGTTAGGGATAAGAGGGTCTTACATGTTGGTAAGTAAGATGTATATCTGGGATTGTTGCACGCTGTGACAGCCACAATATGGTCTAAAAACCAGACTTGACTTTGTAACCTAAAAGTGAAACGTAGCCTAGTGCTACTCTTCATTTGGCATGACTCCTGTCGCGGAACTGTTTCAGAAAGAAGAGGGCAACGTTAATCGAAGTAGACCTTGGTCAACATGATCGTAAAGTAAAACATGATGTTATTGATACATATTTATTACATTCAAAACACTACAAAATACCTAATAGCTTAAGTTCTCTAGAAATCAGCTAATATCAGCTAGCTTTGTTTACGCCGTTTGTAATCATTACTTCGTTTCATTGGTTCTTTGGACAGTCTCGTGACGTCTCCACTTGGGACGCTTCAACAACAAGTAGTCTGATTAGTTAATAAAGCCAATGCCGAAACGAATACAGGAAGAGAACTTTGTTGTCTTTGTCACTCCAGTCTTCTCCTATGGTCTTCTCCCTTGAGCTTGGGTTTACTCACACACTTTTGCTCTGTCTTTAATTTTAACGACTAGTTCCACCTTATGCATTTGAGCTAAAGAAAAGATCGTGATTATTTAGGTTAATATTGAGATCACGATTATTCAAGGATTTTGGACATACCGGCCATTTTTATAAACGTTTAAATAACATTGAACTGAAAAACAAATAATAATAATAATTAAAACAAAACATATTATCTATACAACAGTTACCACTGTTAAAGTAAACGGGTGGGCTGATTCATAACCTATGTCCAAATAAGAAATCATTGCATGTCGATTATGTTAGAAAATGTAATGCATGTAAAAAAAAAAACATAATTGACATTGGAATTCAATGTGGATTAAATGCACAATCCTAATTTATGTGTTCATATATGTGTTGTGTTTGCTTCCCAGTGTCTTGAGAGAGTGCAAAAATGTGGAGTTGTCCTTCAGTGATGTAACATGCAAGACAGATGTATTCAAGGGAACCAAGAAGGGTTCTGTATACCTCACACCATACAGGGCAAGTTAATTCATTTATTGCTGTGTTTTTCTTTGTTTTGTGATGGCTACTTTTCCACCAGTCTTTTAGCCTGGGTGTTCCCATGCTGCCTTGCGCGCGATTTGATTCACGCTGCCAAGGCAGCCTGGAGACCATGGAGCAAATTTTCGCCTGAGATAGGGAACCAATCACAGAACAGGGGGGAAAGCAAGACGATGATAAGCTATGCACAGACGCATTTGATAGACATCCGTGGCACCCAATAAACGGATCTGGGCATTTTTTTCAAATACGAGAAAATGAACGTTTGGTTCCCAGACCACGTCTCATTGAGAAGTGGTGGCTCTAGCCAGGCTACCAGTCTTTGAGAGTTTTAGATGTTTTATATTAGTTTACTAAGTCCAGATCTAATTCAGATCCCCGACACTGTCATATTTAATGTAAAGAGTTTGCTTAAATCTTACATCTGAACTGATACTTTCTTTTGAGGTGGTAAAATCTAATTGTCTCTCTGTGTCTTTTACATAGATGGTGTTTGTCTCCAGCAACCCAAGGGACAATCTCGGCTCTGTTATGTTCCCCTATTACCTGATGAAGGGCTGCAGTATTGAACAGCCCGTTTTTGCGGCAAATTACATCAAGGGCACACTCCATGCAGAGCCAGGAGGTACTGAAATATACTGCTGTAATTGTGGGCTGAATCAGAAGCTTCATACAATAAAGCGTTGGATACTCTTGTTTTTATATGGTGTAACTACAGATGCTGTATGTAATTCTAGTGTTTCTTGGCAACTGTTGTCAGCATAAACTGTTTAGCCACTGTAGGAACTCCCCTTCTTGCTCCTTGTGTTGTGAAAGAATGTACGTTTATGTATGTAAAGGGTGATGCAACTAGACTACGTTGAAACTGTAGTAATTGGCAGTAGAGTGTAAGGGAGTGCCATGAACAGAATTTGCTCTCAGTATATGCTTTTGTCATGGTTACCAGAATGATAGTGGGATAGGCCTGCATTCAAACCACATTTGATCAAGGCAAAAGTAATTGAAGAGTAATGACCCATGTTTTGTTAGGGCATATATTTATGTGTGAATTTCCTTATTGCAAAAGAAGGGTGTCATGATTAGTCCATAACAGTGAAACCAATATTGTGAAAATGTTTTTTCCTGATTAGGTGGCTGGGAGGGACAGGCAAGTTTCAAGATGTCCTTTCCGAGTGGTGGTGCCATTGAGCTGGGCCAACACCTCTTCAAACTGGCCACAAATGGTGAGATTGATTGTTCATGACTCGCAGAGTTGAATAATAAATACATGTTTGAACGTGCTTATATTGTCTGTGATGACTGCCCCATGTCTATGATCAGGCCATGTGCCATGTAGTCGTCTAGTTCATTTGCTAATTAATAACTCCGACCTTTTCTCCATTTCAGCATCTCGTGCCCCTCCAGCCCAAAATGGGGGTGCCTCATTTGGCTATCCTTCACCTGGAGCTATGAATGGGTATGGGCCACCACCTATGCCCATGGGCTATCCTTACGCACCTCCTCCTCAACAAAATGGTTTCCACCCTGGTCCTGCTCCACCACCTGGTAACATGGGCTATCCATATCCCGCAGCTGGTACGTTGTCTTAGTAGGAACATTTCGCAAGTAATGTTAATTTGAGCAGTGGAAAAAAAAAAGGTTAAGAAAGATTCATGTTAATAGTCAAGTCATGAATTAGGAATGTCACACATCCTAGACGTAATGATTAGTTTTGTTTATTCATGATGAGCCCTGATGTCCCAGACTTGTTCACTGAAGCGTATGTAACTGTCGTTCTGCAGGAGTGTACCCATCTGCCCCTGCTTACATGGCCCCTCCTCCACCTTATCCTGGACCACCCCAGAACTGGGCTGCACCCCCTGCAGGTATGTCTCTCCATCTCTCCTTCATCACTCCATCTCTCTTCCTCTCTTCTGTTTTCCTATCTTCCCTTTCTCTCTCTCTGGTTTGTTCCATCTTTTTCTGTTTCCCCATAGTACTTTCCTGTGTTCTCTTGTCTCTCCCTCCCTCCCTCTGTCTCTCTCATTCTCTTTCTCTTTTCTCTCTCTCTCTTTTTCTCTCTCTCTCTCTCTGTCTGTGTCTGTATCTGCCTCAGCGCATCTGTCTGATTCCATCAGTTAGCATCTGAGTGAATGCCATGACACAGGGCAGGCAGTGAGGAAGGAGGGCCAGTGTCAAAAGAGCTACTTGTCAAATTAAAAAGGACATCCACACACACACACATGCAAGCAAAATATCTCCAGAAATCAACCTCATCCCTTATGCCAGTATTGAGTCACAAGAGTCCTCAAGAATGGAATTTCATATTCCTGTTAAGATATACAGAGTAAAAATGATTCCAACTGTATTTCATTTGCTGTGGTTTTAACCAGTAATTGTATCTAGTTCTAATTTACCATAATCTTGACAGCAATTCTTAAAACCTCCTTTTTTTGTCTTTGTCCATCTAAATCTTAATGAAAGCATTTAGTCATTAAGTGGTCCTTGAACAGTTTACTGTGTGCATGCATTGCACTGTTTATGCATGACAGATACTGCAGATATGGATGACCGTTTCTGATGATAATTTGTGAACTGGCTCCTTTCCCATTTCTAAGGTAATGCAAAGGCAACAGAGGCTGCTGGTAGTGCGTACTACAACCCAAACAATCCTCACAATGTCTACATGCCCATGGTAAGCATCCTTTCATCCTAAACCCTTCATACCAACATTTGTCACATGTTCTGGCTAATTAATTGGTAAGTAAAATGGGTTTTAATCAAAGGGACTTTACACTTTTTAGGATCAGCCTCCTCCATATGCACCTTACCCCAGCTACCCTGAGAAGAAGAACAACTGAGAAGTGACCACCATTACAGTGCATTCAGTTACAATACATTCATTCCCACTTCAGCGCAGATTATTATTTTGTATTAAATACTGAGCCAATATAGATATTCATTTGTGACTGACCATGCTGGCTAGAGTGCATCCATGTGGAATGTTGTTTTGGAGAGTGAATTGATCATATTCAGGTCAGGGTGGTCATTGTAAGTATATTGAATGGACTAGGTACACTCACCTTTCTGTTCTCATCCCTCTTGATTATCTCAGCTCCTTTGAACTGTTTTACTCAGATTTTTTTACTTTTACTTTATTAGATAACTTACTCATGTATTCAGTATATGTGTGGACTGTTCTCTTGCTTGAGTGTGGGGCACTGAACTCTGCCTGAGGGAGAGCTTTTGCAACATTTTGTGTGGAAACTGGGAAAGGCAGACATGGGAATGTAGAAGCAAAGGTATTTTACATTTTCAACATTGACAAGAGCCAATGATGTCATAGGGATAATTTATTTTTCATAATCAATTTGCACAATTCTATAATGAACCATGTGACTTAAAAACTTAAGAAATATATTGTGATTTGATGACTACTCTTACCAGAAATAGTATATTTTTTACATGGTTGAAGTGGCTGAGAAAGATAAATCCTGCTATGGGGCTTTGCAGCATAGTCTTATTCTGTTTGGTAGCGAGCCTTCATCCAATGCAGAGCAGTCTTTTGTGATTCTTTTTCCTCTATTGCCTAGGAAGATAATTGTGGGATAAACATTTTACCATAGGATTGAGATGGTTGTGATTGAGAGTAGAGCGATTGCATTACAGGACACTCCCAGAAGTCTTGGTGACCTTATCATATCAGGTTTGGTCCCTCACCTTTGCTCCTTTTTCAAGCCACAGTCATGACTTCTAATCTTGTTAGAAATTCCAACCTCACTCTTTCTGTAATTACCACAGAGTTGAGTTACACACGCACACTCGCACATATGCACAAGCATTTGGACACAACACACGCCTTTTACCCATGTGGTTGTGTCCTGTTTCACAGCCACCTCCCAAGTGAACTGCAGGTATTTATGCATAATTGAACTGGATCAGTAACCTGCTCTGTTTAAGAAGTCTCTGTCTCTTCTAGTTATGTTATTTTTGTCATGTCATGGCTTTTACAGAATTTGGTGAAATGTTAGAAAAGATGAAGTGTATTTAACAAAAGCTGTTTTGACTTGGCTTGTGTTTGTAAATTCTTTTATGTTAATTTTTAAATTCTAAAACTGATCAATTTCTATAATCAAACAACTAATAAATGTATATTGAAAATAATATGCCTGTTTGTATTTTGCCGATATAGTTATTGAATGAATTTTTTTTTTATATATATATATATATATATATATATATATATATATATATATATATATTATATATATATTATACACACAATTATTGAAAATAATTGATAATTGTTAAACATTAATATATGTGTGTGTGTGTGTGTGTGTGTATATATATATATATATATATATATATATATATATACACATACATACAATTATTGAAAATAATTGTTAAACATTAATCTTTAAAATAATAAATATACCCGTGAGCATACTAGCAGAATGCTTATAGAGAGAGATAACAGAACCCTCACTGCTTCAAAGAGATATAGTTATCAAATATTTTTAAGTCAACAAAATATGGTAAAAATATAGGGAAATTCAAATAAAAGATGAGCAACTAAATTAGTTTGGCATTAGTATTTCATGTCAAGGACTCCTTTGTTTTGTATTTCAATAAAAAAAAAATCAGTTTGTAAATGTAGGTTTTAAAATACTTAATATAGATGTATATTTGTATCTTGGAGGAATTCCAGAAAGCGGGGTTTATTAAAAGTGACCGTGTTCCCGGAGATGTGGGAAACTTTGGGCTTTCTATACCAGTAAGAGACTAGCAGGTCTTTTTTTTTTTATTTTTTTTTTTTTATTATTGCACTGTATCTCTTCCCTCCTGCTGAGCATGGGCATTGTGGTGGTAGGTTGTCATCTGGTTGAGATCTGTCTAATGGAAAGCAGATTAACAAGCATAGCCTACGCCCAGAACTGATTTTGATATCCCGGATGTGCCTTCCATCCCCTGATGACTAATTTCCCATCTAAGGGAAAATCCACCTATATATCGGAGTTAGACAGAGTTTGTTAAACTTCCTTTCTGGTATATGGTGCATTGACAAAAGCCTGGAACAGTTCTGTTTGCATAAGGATGATGTCTATGATTGTAAACCTCTTAAACTTTACTAATATTTCCTTGTAAATAGCATACACCACACAACAGGAAGTATTTGTGTTTCTTTTAATGAGGCCATATGACCATCGCTGTATGGGAACCAACAAAACCATACTCATTACACTGAATAACATATTTATTATCATATGGTATTCAACCCGCTTACCAATATGTCCAATCTATATTTTCACAGAAAATCACACCACGTACAGAGGTACTTGAAAATGGTTTCTAGAACCACTGTCACGTTATAGTAAATGACTAATAACATTTACCAGTCAAAAAAACACAAGCACATCAACACAGCCACTACACAGCACTGCTGTCTTCTACAATGTTGTTTAATCATTGAGACATGATCCAGACATGTCTTCTAAACCTAAATATGTCGGAACTAACCAATACAACTCCCCTTCCCCGAATGAATGAAATGAACTTATGTTCATTCCAAATATATGATTGATGTGACCACACGACCTAGCCTTAAGGGGGGAAGGAAAAAAAATCAGTGAATAAAATCTACTTCTGAAAATCACAACCACTATCAAATTAATATTTAAAAAAAAAATGTAAGAGGAGGCCCTTGTGCAAAAATGTTCCTGTTCACTTGAGGGTGTTGATATTTTCCAATATTTCATAACACCATTTGTCTCTTTGTGACATAGTTTGACAGAGCAGTTAGAAGCAAGTCAAATAGTATATGCCAGAATTTGGGCAGTAAAGTGTGTTTAAAGATTAATGATATCACCTTACACACATGTGTTGTACACATACCGTACATTTCTCTTGGTGTTTACCACTCCTGACTCATGCACATCACTGAAGTTTGTTCAAGCAAGATTATTGCAGTAATTTCCTGTGTATTAGCCGCATTGGGTATAAACCGCAGGTGTTTTATGCAAGTTAAAACAAAACCATATTAATACCATATTAACTGCCCCCGTATATTAACCTTATAGCTGAAGAAATTTTGCAAAATGTATAAACCATGGCTAATAGTTCAGAAATTATGGTACCAACATCTAATAATCAAGAATTCATGACGTTGTAATTGATGGAACATATTGAGCCTTTCAATGTCTTGTAAAGATCCATGATTCAGTATTTAAAGGCAGATATTTAGAATTACAGTGTGCTGTAATGTCACATTTAAATACAATACACACACAACTTACTAAGGCAACAAATTCAAACAGTCAAAATTACACTTTATGAGAAATGGGACTTCCAGCTGTCCATCTGGAAGATAAAAGCTTTTGGATAGAAGAATGGCAAAAAAGTGAACTGTGTATTTTAGTACAGGATTTCATTTAAATGGCAGATGTGAGCCTCCTCTTCAAATCTATAATGCATTGTGGTTTAGGCAGATGATGGTAATCAGGTCTATTAATTCACTATGCTACTCTAAACGCCACCCATCCATTTGTTATTGCACTAGTTGAAAGATAAATATGTAGCCCACTAGTTCATACTAACTCCAACATCAAATTATTGTTACTGCACTACTGGTAGGTCTGTGACTATGTATCTCTCCCTCCCACCCACCCAATGAATGTAGCACTCTTTGTGTGTCTTGAAGTTGAATCAAATAATCCCACCCATTTCCAATATAACCCATGACCCTTTCAGTAAGTATTAAACGTTTCAAGCTCCGCCCTTCTCCATGATGCACGAGCAATCCATAACTCAGGGCTCGTCCTGGATGAGCCAGACTTCATTTCGTCGCCCGTAGGGCTTCAGTGGCGGGTCATAGCTCACACAGAAGTACTGCTTGCGCTGATAAGGGGCGGTCTCGCCAATGGTGCGTGTCAAACGGGAATATTCTGAGCGATACTCTGACTCTCCTGCGAAGCCCCCAAACTGCCTGTATGATTAAAACAAAAACAGTGATATTCCAAATGTATCCAACTGCTATATAATGTCAAGAAAAGTGCTTACTGGGCTAATAGTTCCAACATTTTTTGGAAATTTGTTTTTACAATTGCCCCTTAGAAGTGACCTACAGTGAGTAGACGGTCATGCCTGACCGATCCTCAATCTTGATTGTGCTGTCGGTTGGTGCTGGTGGACAGACTTGATAGCGGGAGGGAATACGAACAGCAACAACCACACGTCGCAGCATGGCACCGTCATCCCGGGGGAACACTGTTAAGATGATTGGCATTGTGTTTCCCATGGCTTCGCCTACAAGTCAATACCAACAAAGTGGACTTTTAAGGGGAGATAGCCCTTCACAAACAAAGCATGTGGACAATTCATTGCTAGGGTTCTTCAGAATTGAAAATCTCTATGAAGCTTCAGCTAAATACCATTCAACAAGAAAACAGTAATTGAATTTAGTGATACATTAGGAACCAGGATGATGCCCTTAAAGGCTTCTTCATAAGCTTGGGGAACTGCTGTTGTGGGGTTTAGGTGGTCTGCAAATGTGCAAAACTGGTATGCTTCCTGTGCTACACTTAATGTTATTGGACTGGTTTCATTGAAGGCTACTAAAAAGTCATCCTAGAGAGTCCTAAAGTTGTTCTGTCTAAAGATGATACCAAGCTACAAGGAAGAAAGCCAAAGAATCTTTCATAGTCACTGAGAATCACAAAGCTGCACAACAGGGTTCTAAAGAATTCCTTATTAAAAGATTCTACACACAGACTTGGGATTTCTCCACATAGTCCATTATATGTAAAAGAGTTAAATGCAGAAATATGCACCCGGCCGTACAAAGCAAGCATTTGGTTTATGGGTATTTCTGTACTGTGATGGTCAGCTCACCTTGCTCATTGCTCCCCCCGATGTACATGAGGAGCCTCCTCACAAGTTCACCCGACACTTGATCGAACGTCCGTCCCTCGGAGCTTATGGTGGCAAACTTTCCATTGTCATACCGTCGCACCTCATAGCTGACCCCGTCCTGAGAAGGAGGCCAAGGGGTGAGAACATGATTCACTGACGCACACAGACAAGAACAGGCTGTGTATCATACTGAAAAAAAGACACCCTCAGTCGTGGACCAAAACAGAAAGCAGTGCCCTGGTTTGTAAGAGTGGTGAAAAAAAATGTAATCCAGCTGGCTGAACACTCAGACTGCTATTACTGAGCAAAACATCCGTGGTGGAAATGAAAAATGCTCACCCAAATATGGCCTGGCATATAGAGAAGGTTACACTGATTTGATTACTGTTGTCCTGGCTAACTCGTCACACTGCGGAGTTTAATCAGCCTAAAGAAAATAATGAGACTCTTGTGATGCCTTCTGTTATGTAAGCTTACACACACACACATATACACACACACATATTGACAATGCAGGGAAAATGTGACAAGCACACCCTCCTAAACACTGAACGCTGATCATGGTGACTCAGTGTGACTCCAATCTGAGTAGCATCAGTAAGCCAACAGAGGCGTTAAACAACAAACTTAATCAACCAGTGCATAAAATATGGAAAATCTGTCAACACATTCAAGAGATTTGTGTGATATTCAGCTAGATTCAGCTTAATATTATGCAGTTTTCAACTAAAATGTTCCACTCTGTTTGTCATCACAATGGTGTGACAAGAATGTTGTAAAATTATTGTTCTAAAGAATATCTGGGTTCAACCAGAGCCTCTCTCTAGGGCTCAACATGGAGTTTTAGAACCTTAAATTGTTGTGGAACAGAATGTTTTGTTAGAATGTTCAAAACTCCCCTGCTGAAGGGTTAAGGGCAATTTGTTAACGGAACAAAAGCCTTAAAACATTTATCCACCAACATAGAGGAAAAAACAAAGTCATCAGGTACAAGAACAAAGCCTTCGGCAAGGTTTGTTCAGTCCTTGTATGCATAATGGGCACACACGTGCAGCTGTAGCTGATTTGTTAATGTTTTAAACATATTGGTTTAGAGATGATTAGCAAGTTCTAGTGGAAGAAGCTATCTGTTGAATTTTGTACATGACTAGAGAGACACAGGTTGAAAGATCAGGAGTCAAAAATATTGGTTACGTGGGAATCAAGATTGTTTCCTTGCAGTTATGAGACGTCGGTATTGTTCCTGATCTCATATTTGTCAAATAAAGACTCAGAAGTGATTGACTAAAAACAGAAGGCTGAAATCAAACACACAACAGTACTCCAATACAGCGTGCTTAATATTTACCTTCACTAATTTATTTTAGTTCATATCAAAACAATTACAAGACTCATCTTCATACATAAACACTTCCCTGTATCCAAAGCACTATTAATATTTTGCTTTGCACATGCATTTTATAAACGGCTTTTGATCCAGAGTATGTTTGATGGCAAGGGAATCATCAAAGGGGAAAACTAGTCTAGTTCTCCATGCACTGAGATAAATTCTAATTATGTGGCACACACTCCTTGCGTGAATTTCACTATACATAACCATCAACAGTATAGAATGTATTTTCCCCCCTATAGGCATCATAATATTACACACTCACTTGTGACACTTTAGGACAGTTCTAATTACATAGCCTTTGCTCAGAGTACACTTCAGAGTTAAATTATAGTGCGTATGCTCAACTGATGTTCAGAAACTCCTCCAGATAATTATGCAGTACTTCAGCTGGTTAGACATGAGATGTAATTAATGTGGCTATGCTAATATTAGTGAGTCAATTAATAATTCACTTCTGAGTCGCTCTTTTCTTAGGTATCTGTCTGTCCTCCCATGAAAGTGTCCTCCTTGGCAACTCCAGGGTTTTTGTCAGTGGATTAGAGGAGGCTTTGAATCCTGGTTGTGTTAGAGAACACATTTTAGCCAAAGAATGTATTTAGCCAAAGACCAAAATACATGGGACCTGAGGCAAAATGCACTGGCTAGACATTCAATCAGTATTCTGTGCCATGTTTAATTAAGGATATTGGGTTTCAGGGTCAAAAAAGGAAGAAGAGATCAGGTGTCCGTTTGTGATTTCAGATCTCCTGTGGTCAACTGTCAAGACCATAGATGTTTCTCCACTGAATGTCTTTCTCTCCAGTGTAGTACTATTGCAGTATTATTGGCATGATTTCAGATTTTTATGTCTTTCAGTTTGGCCTAAAGGGGACGATCTTTTTAATCAGTATAAAGGTGGTGATATAGCAAGATGCTATAAGCTTAACATAACCATTCTTTCTACATACATGTGTTCATGCATGTGTGCATGCATCAGGGGTCCTTGACCATCTACAGTATATAGTAGGCCTACATATGTAAAATGACAATAAGGGCCTGCCTCATTAAACAGCACACATCAGTGACTTCAAAAAGCCGTTTCCTCCTCCAGCTTTCCCTCACAGTGCCATTGAACACACATGATTGCAAGGCACAGGCAACCACCTATCCCTGATAACTGCAAACAACTCTCTCTCTCCCTCTCTACCTCACTCAAGATAACTTGACCTTGACTGCTGATGTCACACATTTTGTGGGCCAAGGTCAGTGTATAGTGTGTAGAATAACAGCACTGCTGATGTCATGAAGACCTCACCTATGTGCATAGTTAAAAGTGTAAACTAAGTAGAAGTGTACTGGAGATGCTAATCCAGACACCATGGTCCACCAACTAACAGTAGACGATATATATCTGTGTTTGACAGGTATAGGCTATAACCTAAGCAATATTACTAGAAATGTTGAAGAGTTGGCTATAGGCTAAGTTTCAAAGGTTTTATAAGGGTAACTGGTTTAGCAAGAACATTGATTAATAGAACTGCTTTGCATTATATTTAGAGTTATTACTTGACATTACGAAAAATAACTGTTGCAAAAAGCATATCGCAATTGACATTGTTAAACAAATGAAATGAACTGAATGTTTCTGGAAATTAACTCATACAAATTGAACTGATTGTTTCTGGAAATATTGGGGTCTTACCTCCTGTCGCGCGGGCAGAAAAAAAAACAGATTCAACACCCCAGTCACGATTTTTCCGAGAATATAAGCTAATAATAACAATAATAATAATCTCACTGACTGCCAAAGGGAATAAAACGTAGCCTACCTTTGTTTCGGTGCTTAATAATTTGTACTCAGTTTCTTCAGTGGCCCCAAAAAGCGAATTCTTTAGCATTCCAAACATCGTTGTCCTTCTTCGTTCAACTCCTTTCAAATCAGTGAAAATTTAACGGTTTCAAATTTTAGTGCGTCCACCTTAACAGATCTTCCCGTACAAACTGCGTAATTATAAAATGACTGAATGAATTAATCTTGTTTATCATAAGGCAGGCTGTTAGAGTTATGTTTCTCTGTTCCAATTAACCCCTGTCATTATAAGACTAAATTATCAGTCAGCACTAACTTAGTGTAGCGTCCGAGGTTAAGGCTCTTTCCACCGCCTCTGTCTCTCCATGCGCACTTGGTATTGTCGATGAGTCCACTATTGCTCACTCTCTCTCCTCCCTCACCGAGGCAGAGCGTCAAAAGTGGCCTCATCCATTCTTCTCAAAGGTGGCATGGCATCATCCACTCTTTATTCGAAAACTGGCCACACACCAGTTCTGAATTGCACATTATACAGTCTTTACATAGACTACATTATAATACATTATCATATCACATACATTTTTACTGACACATCAGCTAAATACTATCTAATGTCTACAAATGCTTGACTGCTATGTAAGATAGAGTTCTGGTTTTGATTGCTGTCATCTAAGGTGAGCAACAATAACAGTAGACAAAGGCAACCTTATGTTGCTCATCAGCTCAGCATCAGCTCAGCATCACCTCAGTTACCTCTGGTACTGGACTCTGTTACTGTTGACCATTTGACACTATCCTTCAAAATGTCATAGTGCATCACCATTCATTAAATGCATGTGCGTGTGTGTACAGTTGAGAATCAGAGACGCGCATGTGCAAGCGTTTTTCTTCCCTTGTGTGTCACAGCACGTTGCGCAGCTGTAGGGTCAATCTATTTAAACTCTCACTGAAGGCAATATTAGTCACTACAGTGTGGCCAGAAGAAGGGGGTTGCTGTCTAACACGTACAGTCACCCAAGCCCTACATAGCTCATTGCTCAGAGGTGAGAGAGAGATGAGGCCAGCACAAAATATAATCCACAAGGCACTAGTATGGACAACATGGTCCTGAAACATGCTCAGTCTGACATCAGCGGAGGGTTTGGGGTTTGGGGAGGGAGAGAGGGGGGTGTGTTCATGCAGAGGGGACTGGCTGTGAAGATGAGCAGAGGACGACAGACTGACACTGACTGCTCCCAGAAGGAGAGAGATGTCGCTTCCACTGAGAGACGAGGGGAGGGCAAGATGGGGGGGTGTGGGGGATCCCAGGCAGCCCCTCCAGCAGCACAGCTAAACAAATCAATTTGATCTCACTAAACAACAAAAATCCTTTCTGATGGTAAATTAGCACACTGGCGGATGACCCAGAGCAAGGTCTCTCTCATGTGCACTCTCTTTTTCTGGTGCTATGAGGACACACAAAGGAAAAAAAGACAGCAAAGAGGATATCAAAAATACACAGCCATTTCCCATTTCAATATTTTCTTGTTTCACCCTCTGAATCAGAAAAAATCATATAGATTAAGCAAACAATTATATCCCAAATGGCCAATGTGCCACCTCTGAATTAGAATACCTTTCTCAGCTATGAAGTGTGTCTGACTTCCATCCAAATGAGACATTGCAATCTATTGGTGGCATACCGTACTGAAAACATCATAATATAATAGTTTGTTATAACTTCCTAAACCACACACAGTGCACATATAAAACAGTGTCCTGCCTTCGTGCAAAAAATGTCTTTTAGTCAAATATTACTATAAATAATACCAAGCTCTTTGTCTTTTGATTACCTGCTTATAAAAATATAACCAGTAAAAATAACAGCATCATCCCATCCATTAAAATCTGATCTCCCTCCTCTCACACTTTAATGAAATGAAGCATATTTAATTCCCAGAAAGGTCAGTACACACTGTACGTGCTGTGGTGAGTCTCCGGAAGCCAGTTACTCCCACAAAATGACTGCAAAAAAGGTTAACATGGGAACTTTGTGCTCTCTACTTGAATGAAATAACTCCACTCCATGAAAACAGAACAGAAGAGTCAGATGCAAGGAGGTCAAGTTTTGACTATGACTACCAGGAACTGAATTAAAAAAACAACGGCTCAAAAGTATGTAAGGCTAGACCCACAAATTTCATGCACTTAACACAGACTGACTCACGGAAATCTCTTGACACACAAGGAAACAAAGCAAGTAGTTAATGGTATGTTTTTTAATCGTTTAGTGACATCAACAAACATATTTACATTTAAGAATATATGATGCATTTTACTATGCATGAGACTTTACTTTACTAATGCATCTGAACCTAACATTACATTCAGCAATGTATGTCTCAATCGTTGTTCATCTCAGAGCTTAAAGATGGATGTGGTCCATACATGAACTTGAGGTGAGCACATTTCCCTTTGACCTTTCACTTTTCCCAGCCTTTTCCTCCTGGTTGGGTGGGCAACCGAAGGCCCACCAAGCCGGCTGCATCCTCTGCGCTAATCTCTCCTTTAGCGTGGTAGAGGTTGTGGAGAGCCATATGCTGTCTGGTGGAGGAGAGCAAGCACAGGTAGGTAAGGGAGGAGTGGAGCGCCTCCTGCTGGGCCCGACAATACCTCTCCCCTGTTACCTGAGCAGAGGAGAGATATGAAAAAGGTCAGTAGGTTCACACACAATGTATGAGGAACACCGACCTGACTATGGCCATTATGTTTATGTTTGCTTTAGGCTGTACGTGGGTGAAATGTATGAAGGCTTTGGCCTCAAGCTTAGGCTATGCCAAAATAACTTAAAATAACTTGATTTTAGTGTTACTTTGTATCATGTTATAAAAGTGTTAGAATATGTTAGGGCAGGCATAACACCTTCTAATTAATTTTGATGGTACGTGGTCATCACATGAGAATTCCAAAAAATAGGCCTATGTGAAAATGCACACTAAAATACATCTTTTGACAAAACATTAATCAGGAAGACGCTAATTAACTGTTAATGGTTACTGGCGTTCCGTCCAGTGGTCTGTGTGTTGGATTAACCAGCACCCCTCACTTTAACAGGCTCAACCATATAACTACATTATGACAGATGTCTAACCTATAGTCCATGGGCTAGGAGGGGTCCACTACTACTAAATTCCATTGGTATTTTCTTGCAGCTCTGGTCCCAAAGTTTAAGAAAAATCATGTTAACAAGATATAAACTCATTCCCAGTGTACTTCTTAGAACCCCTTTCCAAACTCTTCAAGACATCTTGTTTTTTAATCTGAGCCTGAGGGGGAATGAAACCACCCATCATTGCTGCATAACATGACTAATTTCAGCTTGGTAAGCAAGTTCCTGAACATTGGTATCATGATTCAAAGGATGACTGACTTATGTATTAATTATGTATTACAAATTATCAGTAATGATTACATAGCCTAATCGGACATGGAAAGTCATATAGGATATCATATGTGCCAGATTCCAGTCCAGATAAGTCTACCATGCACCATGTTGTCACAATGAATGTTAAATCACATCTAGAGTGTATAGGCTTTAGGCTGTTAAATCAGCTATCTCAATTCACATAACCCCTGGCAAGAATTATGGAATCTCAACACTGTTCACCATGTTGTTAGTCGCTTTGGTTAAAAATGTGTCAGCCAAATGTAATGTAATGTAAATGTAATGAATCATTTTAGAAAAAAGACAAAATCACAGATGTGCTTCAAAAATACTTTTGCAACAGATGAACATTTTGGCTTTGTGAGAAAAAAATATGGAGTCACTCAATACTGAGGAAAAAAATATAGAATCACAAACCTAAAACATTATAATTATTACTTTGTACACCTTTTCTGGCACAGACTTCACTAATGTAGAACAGTATTCTTCATCAATCAGGTTTCAACTTCAACTTTTCAACTTGTCAAACAGCATTTGACAGATCAGCTTTACAGGATGATGCCTTTTCTTCAGTTTGCACCATAGATTTTAAATAGGATTGAGATCCGACTGTTGGCTGGCCATGTCATTGACTTGATGTCTTTCCTGAAGAAAAGTTTTACAATCTTTGCTCTATGACAAGATACATTATTATCATGGAAAATGACTTCCTCATCATCAGAATTCCTTTCAACTGATAGAATACCAACACCATAATACCACAACAACTCATCTGCAAACTGGGACTCAGTACCTACCTCTGCAACTGGCTACTGGACTTCCTCTGTCAGAGGCCTCAAGTAGTATGTGTTGGCAACAATATCTCAAGCAGCATCACACTGAGCACGGGGGCCCCCCAAGGCTGCGTGCTCAGTCCGCTGCTCTTCACCCTGCTGACGCATGACTGCACTGCAACCTACAGCAACAATCACATAGTGAAATTTGCTGATGACACAACTCTGGTGGGTCTCATCATCAAGGGCGACGAGACTCAATACAGGTTGGAGGTCGACCTTCTGACCACGTGGTGCAGGGACAACAACCTCCTGCTGAACGTCAGCAAGACCAAGGAGATTGTTGTTGACTTCCAGAGAGGTCACACCCAACACCTGCCACTGACCATCGGCGGTGCTGTGGTGGAGAGAGTGAGCAGCACCAAATTCCTGGGGGTGCACATCAGTGAAGACCTCTCCTGTACCACCAACACTGCATCACTGGCGAAGAAAGCTCAGCGCCGCCTCTACTTCCTGCGGAAACTCAGGCGAGCAAGTGCTCCACCAGCCTTCATGACCACATTCTACCGAGGCACCATTGAGAGCATCCTCTCCAGCTGTATCGCTGTGTGGGGCGGAAGCTGCACTGAATACAACAGGAAAGCCCTGCAGCGCATAGTGAACACAGCTGGAAGGATTATTGGTGCTTCACTCCCCTCCCTGAAAGACATTTACACCACCCACCTCACCCACAAGGCGACCACAACCAGGAGTGATGCAAGTCACCCCGCTCACAATTTGTTTGATCTACTGCCCTCTGGGAAGAGGTACAGAAGCCTGCGCTCCGCACCACCAGACTCACCAACAGCTTCATACACCAGGCTGTTAGGATGCTGAACTCTCTCCCCCCTCCACCCTCAGCTACATAACATCCTGGACTTTGGACCCACAATGGCTGCCTCGCACTACTCCACTTGCACTAACTCCACTTGTACACTTGCACACTTTGCAACTTGTTGTTGTTGTCCTGAAAACACAACACACTTCTGCTGCTCTTACATAACTTGCACCACTATGCCACTTGCTTACTTAGGTCAAACAGAACTACCTCAGCCATTTATTGGCCTGACTTTGCACTACTATATTGACTGTCTATGCACAATTGCACGATTTCAACCCAATTTTGCTGCTCTTATTTATTCATTGTATGTGCCTTCTTATTTACTTTTTATTGTTTACTTGAATGTTATGTTTGTCTGTGGACTTAATTGGTAAAATATGTCTTGTCTACAACGTGGGATAGTAAGAAACATAATTTCGATCTCTGTATGTCTTGGCATGTGAAGAAATTGACAATAAAGCAGACTTTGACTTTGAATGACAAGAGACATTTCAATGTACACTTGTGCATTTACTGTAGGTTTGACTGTCATCTCCCCTAGTCCTTTTGCAACCCCATATCATCAGTGACTGTGGAAACCATAGATATATATACGTATGTATCTATGGTGGAAACGGTCTTGTTTTCTTCAGGCAGTCATCTTATATAATAATATATGTATTTATATAATAATATATCTTTGATTTGTCTTTTTTCAAAAAATGCCTTCAAAGAGTATTGATTTCATATTTTTTGCCAGGGGTTGTATGAAATCACATCTAGAGGGTATGGTATGGGGTTTCAGAAAACATATTGTTTAGGTGGCATTCTTAAATTTCTCTTAATAGTTCTGCCCAAAATGTATCAGATGTACAACTGGTTCACCACAATAGGCTACTGGTCCCTGGTCTAGGAGGGTGTCCACATGCATGCACTTCTTTAGTCATATGGTGACCTAAGGATGAATTATGTGTTCATTGTGTATGAATGATTGAAATTAATGCATAGCCTAATCGGACAAGGAAAGTCACAGATGGGCCAGATCGGTGTACCATGTACCAGAGAATATCTGAGTAGACGGGCTCTGTGGTAGGCTACAGGTCGGTGGGTGCATGTGGACGGGAGTGCATGAAACTCCTCCTAGGCTAGCCCATAGACTGTTCTATATACAGTCTATGGGCTAGCCCATGAATGACGGTCTTCAGTGACGGTCACCTTGGGGATCTGGTAAAGGCGAGTTGTGCATTCCCCACGATGCCATAATTTTCTGCTATGATAGTGTGTGAAGTGAAGCAGCATGACCTCTGACATAGCTTAGCCTACACATACACGTTGACACAGGACAGTATATTAACGTTAACTATGTAATGTTGTCAGCAGACTTGGTGAACTACAACAATAATAATTTCACATAGGCCTACCTGATTTTTACGAAACTGTTCCAAAACGTAATTATATGCCATCGTTTGTTTATATTCTGGTCCCTTTAACGCCCGCAGTTCTCTCAGTATACTACGACATACACGCAGTGGTGAATTCAACGACGCCATGTCTTCTACAGTGGATGCCTGGTGTTGTCTGTGAGACAGACTAGTAACTTCCAACTTCACGATAGCCTAGGCTACAATCTTTGAAACTCAGTTCAGAAATTCCAACAGTGGTATCTGTCTTGATAATCAGCAGCCCTACCGTCAGAACAGTAGACAGTAGGCTACAAAATGTAGCATAGCCTACTTTTCGTCTTCTTCTCTAATGCCTTCTCTCTAATGGCAAGCCTTGCTATCGCCACCACCTGGATTGGAGGGTGACACGAGTAAGATTGAATAAAATATGAAGGGAAAAAAAGAGTAGCCAACCTATGAGGCCTACCCAGAGCCATAGAAAGTGCGGCACTATTTGATGTTGCCGCCACACGATGAAAAGTCCCAAAGAAACTTAGCCTGGCTAGCGCCACCCCTTCTCAATGAGACGTGGTCTGGGAACCAAACGTTCATTTTCTCGTATTTGAAAAAAATGCCCAGATCCTTTTATTGGATGCCACGGATGTCTATCAAATGCGTCTCATCATCAAATGCATAGCTCATCATCGTCTTGCTTTCCCCCCTGTTCTGTGATTGGTTCCCTATCTCAGGCGAAAATTTGCTCCATGGTCTTCAGGCTGCCTTAGCAGCGTGAATCAAATCGCGCGCAAGGCAGCATGGGAACACCCAGGCTAAAAGAAACTGAGCTGAATGGTTGAATCGCAGGAGAGTGGGATGTAGGCCTTTATAGATCCTGGAGGGGGAATCAATTAAATGACCAAGTGATTGGCAGTTTTAAGTTCCAAAACTCATAGGCTAATCCGGAAAAAGGCATGAAACATTTTTCCCCAGACTCTTATGAGAGTGTCGCCACTCTGTTTTCTCTACCACTCTGTTTATTACAGTTTTTCTCGATCGTGTCTGAACAAAAGCACTCTGGACAAAATGACACATTTTGCTTGCAAAAGGCTGTTACTCTCTCAAAACACTTAAAACATGCAGCAAAAGCAAATCTTGCCTTCAAACACTACAACTTGTTGCCAATTCAAAAACACTCTTTAATCCAGACATGTCAAAGTCAAGGCCCGCGGGCCGAATGAATTATCTACGGCCCCCGGGATGATATTTGATTAGTATTAGAACCGGCCCGCAGGCCACAGCCGCCTGCTGCTGTTTTGCGCATCAATACTCCATTCCCCACAATGCAACTGTAGCCCACGCCGCAAGTGGGCCTCGGCTTCATTATTCATCAGTATTCAGCCAGGGCAGATGTCAACTTTCAGCAACCCCCCTCCCCAGTGTTGTGCCTGAACGCGTTCATTGAACGAAAGTCACTCGTTCATATGTATTTTGAGCGAACGTGAACTGTACTGTATTAGGCTACTACTGCCTGATGAACGTTACTGTGAACTCGTTCATTCTGGTGTCTGTGAACGGCACGCTCTTCAGTTTAACTTCGTTGAATAGGGTGCCAGATTTCTACAGAGCCTTCCACGCGAAAACCCGGCTAAAACACACCGTAAAAAGACCGTAAAAAGGCGGTCCTCAATGTGGACAATGGTCTGCAGAGTGAAATTATTCCAGGGCCATCGTCTGTGCCGAAGAAAACTGCTCCATCCTGCTTCAATGACTACCGCCCCGTGGCACTGACACCCATCATCATGAAGTGCTTTGAGCGGCTTGTCATGTCACATATCAAATCCATTCTCCCCCCCACCCTGGACCCCTTCCAGTTTGCATACCGAGCCAAGCGGTCTACAGAGGATGCAATCTGCTCTGCCCTCCACCCAGCCCTCACCCACCTGGAAAAAGAGACTCATATGTGAGATTGCTGTTTATAGACTTCAGTTCTGCATTCAACACCATAATACCACAACAACTCATCTGCAAACTTGACAAACTGGGACTCAGTACCTACCTCTGCAACTGGCTACTGGACTTCCTCTGTCAGAGGCCTCAAGTAGCACGTGTTGGCAACAATACCTCAAGCAGCATCACACTGAGCACAGGGGCCCCAAGGCCGCGTGCTCAGTCCGCTGCTCTTCACCCTGCTGACGCGATGACTGCACTGCAACCTACAGCAACAATCACATAGTGAAATTTGCTGACGACACAACTCTGGTGGGTCTCATCACCAAGGGCTGTGAGACTCAATACAGGTTGGAGGTCGACCATCTGACCCGTGGTGCAGGGACAACAACCTCCTGCTGAGCGTCAGCAAGACCAAAGAGATTGTTGTTGACTTCCGGAGAGGTCACACCCAACACCTGCCACTGACCATCGGCGATTGCTGTGGTGGAGAGGCGAGCAGCACCAAATTCCTGGGGGTGCACATCAGTGAAGACCTCTCCTGGACCACCAACACTGCATCACTGACGAAGAGGCTCAGCGCCCGCCTGTACTTCCTCTTGGAAACTCAGGCGAGCAAGTGCTCCACCAGCCATCATGACCACATTCTACCGAGGCACCATTGAGAGCATCCTCTCCAGCTGTATCGCTGTGTGGGGTGGAAGCTGCAGGAATACAACAGGAAAGCCCTGCAGCGCATAGTGAACACAGCTGGAAGGATTATTGGTGCTTCACTCCCCTCCCTGAAGGACATTTACACCACCCACCTCACCCGCAAGGCGAGCAAAATTGTGAGTGATGCAAGTCACCCCGCTCACAATCTGTTTGATCTACTGCCCTCTGGGAAGAGGTACAGAAGCCTGCGCCCCCACTACCAGACTCACCAACAGCTTCATACACCAAGCTGTAAGGATGCTGAACTCTCTCCCTCCTCTCCCCTCCACCCTCAGCTACATAACATCCTGGACATTGGACCCACAATGGCCGCCTGCACTACTCCACTTGCACACCTGTACACTTTGCAACTTGTTGTTGTTGTCCTGAAAACACAACACTTCTGCTGCTCTTACATAACTTGCACCACTATGCCACTTTCTTTCTTACTTAGGTCAAACAGAACTACCCCAGCCTTTTAGTGGCCTGACTTTGCACTAGTATTTTATTGACTGTCTATGCACAATTTCAACCAAATTTTGCTGCTCTTATTTTTTTCATTATATGTGCCCTCTTATTTACTTACTTTTTTGTTTACTTGAATGTTATGTTTGTCTGTGGACTTAAATTGGTAAAATATGTCTTGTCTTCACCGTGGGATAGTGAGAAACGTAATTTCGATCTCTTTGTATGTCTGGAACATGTGAAGAAATTGACAATAAAGCTGACTTTGACTTTGACTTTGATAATTTGCTGCGCAATTGGTCAAGGAGCCGCGGACAGAACGGCAGATCAAACATAGAGGCATATAATTAAGTCGTGGTATGAGCGTTTATTCAATGCACGCGTGTGCTAATTATGCAACGACATTTAATAGAACGACGTGGATTTATGAACTTCCATAAAAAACAGAGCACAGACTATATAAAACACTGTTTGGCATTAAGTATTAAAGTCAGCCAAAAGCTATTAATTAGTCTTAGTAAAAGATAGTTAAAGATCTCCAGATCAGGGATTTACCCATGATCTGATCTGCCATTTACCATTCACAAAAGCTGGTATTGTGTCTCCTGAATCCTTACATTCAGGCATTCAAATTAAATGTAATTAAATAACATATAAATATTGAATAATAATATATAAATAATAATATAAATAATATAATATTTATAATTATAAATAATAAATAATAAATAATATATAAATATCAGTGTATGATGCTTGCATGAGGGAAACATCCCAAAACAACGGCACCCATATAACTGCTGTTGTTTTGAGAAGTATTTCTCATGCAAGCATCATGCAACAATGCAAAAACAATGAAACTATTGTAGGCCTAATTATATTTTACATTAGTAAAGCAGTACTCTGATGTGCATGTTTTCACAAACTTTTGCGAACAATCTTAGCACTTTAAACACTGTTTTGAATCGAAATAGACCTACAGTAAACACCTTTTGTACTGTTTTCTCCACCAAATAGGCTTTGTCTAAATGTGCATTAGATCCATACTTGCAAATAGCAACACAGAACAGACATCTTTTTAATGAATGTTTGCTGATTGAAGAATTGTGCAAAGGAGTTTCATACAGGTGTATCAGAGATTCAGACTTATGCAAGGAATCTATACCACCTGTGAAAAGTTTTCCTTTTGTTTAGCATGGGGAAACCAATAGAGTTTGGGGCTTTTGAATGACACCTGTGTTAACTGTTTTGCAAAAGGGTGTGAGAAATGTGTGAACCCAATGAAAATGTGTGAACACATTCGCAAGAGATTACTTCTGCTGTGCAAAGAAAGTAGTCATGAAGACCAAGTGGGTTCTAGTTTACTTAAGCAGGTAAAAGCAATCGAGAAAAACTGTAAATAACTTTCAGTGTCCCGCCGGCGGGACGGTTACCCCCCTCCCCCACCTCCCCCCAACATTCTAAATCAATTGTATGCACCATATTGCTATGTAGCATAGTAATGTTATACACCATTTCAAAGCTTTGGCTCTTGGGAATCCAAAAATGACAACTTTTTTCATGTACAATCTGTATAGTGCTTTACATTCTCAGATTCATTTTATTATGTCTCAATTAAATTTGATCCAAAATGCCCCCCTCCCCCTCCTCCGCTTTTGTGATACCCTGACTTCTGGCTGCAGTGTAGCTGCAGCACAATAAGTAGATGCCTCATATTGGGTACTGAAATATTCACAAGAATCCATAGAAATTGAATCTTCATGTTGTATTATCCAATATTAGTTGTACAGACGTATAGACCCCTTCGCAACGGCGGTGAAAACATAAACATTCGGGTGGGTGTGACGTCACTGGAGGCAGAAACAATCATTTGGATAGTGATACGGCTATTTGAATAGTACTAGTGAGGCGGCTAAAATCAGACAGTAATCTAAAATCTTTGCTAAAATGTGTAACGATATAACACAGTATGTACATACACTCAGTGTATGTGATCGGGAGGATTATTTGAAAAAAAAATAAGGCTACATTATCAGATGGGACCATCCTGACAGACCTAATACCGTCAGTGATTGGAAAGAAGAGTGACAGGCATCAGTTGAATGGCCGGACATTGAAAAACCGAGTGTCTACAGTAACGAGAAGCTGAGGGTGTATAAATCATTGAATGCATATAACTATCCCCTAAATGGTTATGTCCAAGACTTACAATAGATCTACAATGACGTATCGGATGAGTTTTGTGTTTGCTGAACCGACATTTTACCGAGCCAGTGCCAATGTCACAAGGCAAAGATGAATCACAAACGTGCTAATTACCGACCATTTCGTTTGAAAATTCTAAAACAACAATGTTTTTTAATACTTCAAAATAACATTTTATAAATGAACCTCACATTTTTCAGTAGCCATAGGTGTGTAGATTTGAACAAAATCTAGTTTGTTTCTTACCGGGGCTGCCTGGAATGTCTAATTTTGTTTACCACGCTCGGAGTTTAGTGCTGGGCCTTACACAGTAGTAGTAGGCCTAGCTAGTAGCCTAATCAAGGATCTTTGGTTTAGCTCTTCGAGTCACGGTAAAATATAATTTTTGGTACATAGCTAATTTAGATACACTTATGGTGTGGGTGCTTGCGTTTCTTTAGGAATCCGCCGTCTTGGTTTGTATAGAAATTAATATTAAGTGATATATACACGGCTTGGGTTATCGTGAGTCAAACGAACAACTACGTTCTCACTGGAAACTGTAGTCTACTTATTTCAAATTTAACCGATGACTTTTTCGGTTCTGGCACCCGACAGCCCAGCAAGATGAGACCATGATAACCTTTAGCCTCCCAAATATGACTGTTGGTTTAGCTTCCCAGCTGAGGTGATGGTTTGTTTTGCCTCCAGTGAACGTAATGACGTAGGCTGAGAAGGTCTATCTTATACACACTCATTGAACCAACAAAGTAAATGTAAAAATAGAGACTTTTTGTAATTATTCCATATTTTGTGTAGTCAGTCTATATCAGAACACCAGACATACAATCTAAATAGTCCACAAGAAACCTCATAGTGTTATCTTTCATTTGAGACCAGGATTATGCTTCTACACAAAGGGGTTCATGTGCAGTAAGCATTTGATTGTCAGTATGCATTTTGGATAACAAAAAGTCCTATGGGGAGTATCCATAGGCATTTTACAAAACGCATGGGCATACCTTGGCAAATAATAGTCTAAAGTACTCATATTTTCATTCTACATTGATCAACTTTTGCACACAGCTTCACAAGACCTGGTGCTAGGGCTCAGTTGTGTTTCTAAGGGATATCAAGTGACCTAGAGCAGGGGTCCCCAACCTTTTATGTACCATGGACCGGTTTGATTCCTATTTTTTTTCCACGGACCGGCGGCGGGGGGGTGGGGGTTCCATGTTCCATATGTGTTGTGCATGCATTACTTGAAAAGAACTAGCTCCAGTTATGTATGAACAGTGAAGGTAATGATCTCTTAAACATGTGAAAAACGTGAACTTGAAGAAGTGAAAATTGAACAATATGAACTATGAATAATGAACAACTTGAAGCAACATCTATAGCCTACGTGTGAACATGCTTCACAAAATATGGGAACAAAACATGGGAACTAAACGTGCATTACGAATATAATCAGTGGGAGCCCTGCTTATGGAATGATGGAAGACAGTGACACCCTCAGTGTGTTTGAAATGTCCAGTCGATTGCGCAATTTGGTCTTAGTTGCAGTCATTGCGAAAACCCGCCTCGTGGTGGAAATGGTAGCAACGTCTTCAACGCTTTTACGGCTATCTCGGGATATTCTGCTTTGTTATTGATCCAAAAACCCGCCAGAGAGGTTTCCTTATAGACACTCTTAAGACTGTCATTTGCAATTTCGATCAACTGCTCTTCCTCCTGCGCTGACAAGTTAGGACTATTTGGGATATTGACAAATGGGTTGCGGACCCACTCATTGGTTTGCCGTGGATCTTTGGAGGATGGGAAGTAACGCTCAAACTCGTTTGAAAGCACAACAAGGTGATCGCGCACCAGCTGCGAGAGAAAGGGCCCTGCCTCAGTCTCTCCCAAAACCCCCACTACTGTTTGGAACATATCAAATACACCCCGGTCCACTCGTCGTCCCCACAAATCAAGCTTGACTTTAAATGCAGCGACTTTATCTGCCAGTTTAAAGACAGTCGTCAGTCTCCCCTGGAGTGACTGGTTGAGGTCATTAAGCAATCCGAATATGTCACACAGGTTAGCGAGTTTTGACACCCAGTCCTCATCACTAAAATGTGCAGCTTTTTTTCTGTAAGAAATCTCTGCGGGCTCTCTCAACTCAAACACTCTGGCCAGTGACCTGCTAAAGATGCTTGTTTTTGTTGCTCATTCTAGCAGTTTAGCTAACCGTGTGACATAACGTTCGCCAAGAACTGATCAAGTGAAGTGAGCTGACCTGAGGCTGCGCTTGGCGCTGAAGGCAATATGTAAAAGTGTTGAAGCGGGACAGACAGGCGAAGAAAATAGACCTTGCAAAATGCAAACATGCGTGCAATCAAACAACTGCATATAGGCCTATGCCATGTAAAAACGTGACATTATTGCGAATTGAATTTAGTTTAGTTTGCATGCATTTTTTTTTAAACTCATGTCGTAGGCTACGGCCCGGTTAGGAATGTCCCGCGGCCCGGTGGTTGGGGACCGCTGACCTAGAGAGCTAAAATGTGGTCAGTTCAGAGATGCTTGTAATCCAGCAGAAAGAAAAAACTATATTCTAGCCTCTGTAGCTCTTTGTCAGTACATCACACAGTTATCTTGACTGCTTCCTATGAAAGCTACAGGTTCTCAGCTTTCTATAGAGGTCCAGCACTTGATGGTTGACCCCAAAAGAGGTGGGAACAATGCCCTTGTAAATTAACCTGACCCTAGCCAGATGAATTTCGCTCCGCCTAGCTCCACTCATCCATCTGGAACCGATCCATTGAAGTGTTGCTTCAGAAGGCTGGGCCTAATCAAAAAATGCTTGCATATGATTGAATAAGCCACTTGTCCGTCATCTATTGACGTGCTACTTCAACCACTCACATCGAAGCCAACCTGTGACGCTAATAACAGTGTCACAGTCGCTTCTACGCTATGTCACATCTATGAAACTCCCGCCCTGCGTCCTGATTGGCTGAACCATAAAGTCGGTTGCAGAAATCACTCTCAATGGAAGAGGTCCCAGATGGATGTGAGTGAAGCTAGGCGGAGCTATAGCGGAACGAAATTCATCTGGCTAGGGTCAGGTTACTTGTAAATAGGCACAGTGCAATTTCAGGCAAAAACTTGAAATGGTGTAGTAGGCCTATTGTTTGCTGTAGTGTAGCCCACTGTTATCACCCCATAACACACATCCCCACCAATTATTCAGTTATTCTCACATGAAATGACGTTCAAGATGACGTTGTAACTTTATAATTATATTATATGTAGTGTAATTGCGTGTTGTGGCGTAAAATCACTCAAGAACGAAAAATAACACTCAAATTAGTCTATTTGCTTCAATTGATTATTAGAGGAAGAGAGGGAGAGAGAGAGACTGGGTGGATGGGCGGGCATTCGCATCCTTCCTATTATTACCACACAAAACCTGCGAGGTTCAGGGTAATAAAAAATCAGCACACTCTTTACGGAAGCCCTGTGGCAGTTAGTATTTTATATAAAGCCTATAGCCTGTTGCAATGAATATGGGTGTGGTGTGTTGAGACAGATTCGCGCGCAATTAACATTTGGTAGATTTGACTCCATAGGCGCAACTCTCAGGAAGAGTATAATTCCAGAGAAGGGCTGGTCATACCTTTTCACTGGAACCACAGACCACAGAAGAATATTGTTCCAGGATAGGAAACAAAATCGGAATATGTTGACATTTTTGCTATTTGTGTTTTGTGCCACGTTCGCAGTTGGTGAGTACAGTAGGCTAGGCTAATGAATGTATGGGTCGACAACAGCACCCACATCTGCTCCACACATTGAGTTTTAAAAATAATGCACACGTGTGTCCGAGGATATTTTATCTCCTCGGACACACATGTGCATGAACAGTGAAAGGTGTTTCTTAAAGAGGCGGCAATCTGGCTATCTCTATATTCTCTATATTGTATCTCTATATTGTCTCTATATTGTAGCCTAAAACATGTTCTATAACTTTGGTTTAAACTAATGTGTTGTTACACAAATGTTGATTTTTTTGTTGTTGTTTAACAGCCACTGAAACGTGATTAAAAAACATTATATAATATAAGGCTCGCTCCTTAGCCCATAACTTAAGATACAGCAAATGTTATTATATGTTATAAAATGTTATAGGTTATTTATTCTGTATCCGAAGTTATGGGCTAAGGAGTGAGCCTCCTGTTGGCCTATTCTACACCATTTCGAGACGTTCAGGTTGTTCCATCATCTTAAAACTATAATGGAAAATTACAGCTTTAATGCAGCTTCCTGTTTAGATGACTAGCCCACCTCTGTAGCTTTGTGTTTGCAGAGGCGTTGTTTAAGACAAAATTGCGAGTGGGCACGGAGAGTTGGAGGCCCAGTGGCGTATATTAAGTTCATGCTTACCATTAGGCTACTCGTCATTCGCTCTTAACATTCTAACAAACCAACCATAATAGCTTATAGCAAATATGAAATCCCTAAGTTTGAAAATTAATCATGGTGCTGCCTCTGAAAGTGAATGGTCATGCGAATAGCATATTTTAATGTACAGTTTTTGATTGTCATTACGCGATCACGTTAATTTTGAGAGCACTGACAGCACTGACACCTACGTGTTTTAATTTGAGAGCACTGACACCTACGTGTTTTAATTTCGAGGTAATTTGCGTCCTATCTGTCGTCATGTTTCTGCACCCCTCACTTTTACTGGGTTGAGGCCACCTAAAATATCACAGGCACACCTTAATGATAATTTCTGCGCCCCTGGTTGGTGGGATTAATACTAATATTCGCAAAATTAAATATTACTAATATTATTATTATTAATTATTTGACTTAGGCCTTACATTCATTTCGAAAAAAACTTCACTAAATCAGCTGTAGCAGCTCAGTAATCTCAGTCATTGCTATCTTAGGGAAGTTTCAATCTCCACTCCCCTCAAAGTGTTTGAAGAATATGTAAAATGTAAGATACTGTGTGAATAGCCTAATATGTATGTCATCTTCCTGCTACTTTCAGGATAAACTAATATTGCTATGACAATCACAATGATTAGGCTATTTACACACTTTCCATAATCAAGTAGATGTACAGATACTTCTGTAAAAAAAGACTAGTAAAAGTAAAAGCAGTGATTCAACTTCTTTACTCAAGTAAAAGCAACAAAGTGCAGGCTTTGAAATGTACTGAAAGTATACAAAATAAAAAGTATTCCAAGCCTTTTGAGGACTATTACCAGTTGTTAAAAGAAGCAGACTGTAGCCTACAATGATATTCCAATTTAACACATATGTGTGTTATTCCTTAACACCTATTTCACTGTCCCTATGGCATTTCATAAAAAATCTAGCAAGCTTGTTGCCTACTAGCAAGTCAAGAATCAACTTGCATTCTGTTTGAGTTAAGTTCGTTGGCAGAATAGGCCTAGGAACATTCCATTATGATATAACCACTCTTTTGGCACTGCCCCTTTGGTGACACCCCTATTGTTGGAAAGTCAACCCCCTTCTTGCGTCACTATAGTAGTCCCATCCATTTAGGTTGAAATCAGCCTTGATGTTAGGAAAGCACACAATGACCTCAAATAAAAAATAATTGATAGCGCACCTCAAATGTATTAATACAAAAGTAACAAGACAGTTTTGAAAATTTAAGGAATTAGAAAGTACAGATATTTCTCTGAAAATGTAAGGAAGTAAAGTGAAAAGTTGTTGTCAAGTACAGATACCTGAAAATGCTACAGAAGTATTTGTACTTTGTTACTTCCCACCTCTGCTATTTACTCATGGTGTTAAATTACCACAGTAACACATTACAGAGATAACACAGAATAATTCAAATAGCGTTTTTAATAAATCAGGATATTAAAAATCTGTGGCTACATGCTTTAAAGGGCACAGCGCATGCAGCTTTGATGTCATCAACAAGGGACCTAGGGAGTGGTCTGGCGCATTGTCTAAAAATCAATATCGTACACTACCTAAAATGAATTACGCTACTGACCAAGACAAACCTGGTTAGAAGTCCATGTCGAGTTGTTCATATGTTATTTTAAGAGCGCATTATCAACAGTGATATGGGCAGGTGCACAACACACCATCCTTCTATCATCCATGAACGTGCACCAGCGCACATCCATGCAATACATTACAAATTACATGATTACAATGGGAAACATAATTAGAATAAATTATAATAAATAAATAAATAATAAATATTACGAAATACACCCATTGTCAGTTAAAGTAACTAACTGTGTAGAACTGTTTCGTCGTTGACTAAAACCACGGTGAAGTTAGTTTCACTTTGCCAATGAGTTCAAATAATAGACGAGTGCAAATGCATAAAGACTATACTATGCTATAGGTTTTCGTAAAGCATGGTGGTCTCCAACACGGTGCCCGCGGGCACCAGGTAGCCCGCAGGACGCCTACTGTATAAGGCGCCCTCAGCGCACTTTTTTAAAAATAGCCAACAAGTTGCCTGCAGATCACGCTCTAAAACATCCGAATCCCTTTCCCATTCAATCTTTAAGCAACAATGGAAGCGGAGTGCATACACGCTGCTCGCACGCATAGACATTAACAGAAAAAAGCTTGCTCGTCTGGTGTACAGGGATGGATTACTGCACGGGCCTACCGGGCCCAGGCCCAAGGGGTCAGGGGCCCTGAAGCCCAAGCCATTGCATGGAATCATTGCCTCAATATCAACAAATCAGGATGTAGGCTATGAATCTCATTTAATTAAAGTATTGGTCATCCCCAAAATGCACTAGAAGACAGAAAAATCCCATCAAACAAATTAAACAATTTCTGGGGAAGGACCCCCAAACCCCCCCACATATATGCAACAATTAGTGTGTGGGGGGGGCTTAATACATCAGGGGGCAGAAAGTTCATAATCCGTCCATGCTGGTGTAGCCAATGGAAGCATAACTTTGCAAAAGTTCTGCGGCTATTCTGTGTTCATCCCACGGGCCCTTTCTCCTCCATAGCCTATGGTGTAGCAATAGTGCTGAAAATCTTGTGGCTTTTTTGTCTTAATCATGGAGAGATTTCAGATGTGCAATAACTATAAAAGGCGTCTTAGGGTGGTGTTGGTGATTGCTATTGAAATTTTACAACCGAATTGTCCACTGAAATCAGAAATTAAACAGCCTCTGAATTCTAAATGGTGGGTAATGCTAAAAATTGTAACCGAAATTATTAATTGCACAAAAAGATTGCTTTTTTCATTTAAAAATTAGATTAGATTGCCAATGGAAATTAAATGAAATTGAAATGAACAAAACTGTTGGTAGTGTTGCATATTGATATTGAAGAATCAGATGAAAATACAGTTGCTTAATATATAAAGGCGTATAGGCCTACATAATATGGATAATTGAAATGTAAAAATCACATAGGCCTGTTTTTTTAGGAGGATTACCCTTGCAAAAAAGGGGCAAGGGTTTGTTTGTTTCAAATGAGTAGCCCTCCATATGATTTCGGGTCCTTCAGGTAGCCCTCATTTCCAAAAAGGTTGGAGACCCTAGAGGAATAACTGTTCCAAATGGTCTCGCGTGCAAGCAGATTCCTTCAAATGCGCCACTGACTGTCAAAATACTGATGCGCAGTTTGAAGTTGCGTTCCGTGCTGTTAAAGGGCTTGACAGTTTTAAGGATTAAACAAGGGGAGGTTGTGTTTTTTTGTTATTTCCATAGGATTAAAATGGTATTTGGGGTAGCTAGCAGGCAGTGTTGGGGAAGTTACTTTTAAAAAGTAGTGTTTGCTCGTTACTCGTTACTTCTCAAAAAAGTAACCCGTTACTTTACTTAGTTACCCTCTATGGAAAGTAACTTTTTACGTTACTCGTTACTTTTACGTTACTTTTATGTTGCTCGTCTTTGGGCAGAACCCAATATCTGTTCCTAAATGTGTAGGCCTACATAAAGTTCAACTATGGAGGACACTGCCACAAACACTTGACAAGAAAACATTGGGCTTATAGGCTTCAACACCACCACTAAAGCCCTATGAAACAATATCAAATAACATAGTCTCGATACATCTTAATCAGGCATATAGGTGAACACAAATATATGAGGGCTTATTTTATAGCCTTATACTCTTTCATTAAACAGGCGCTCCTCCAAAGCTAGTGCAAATCGTATCAGTAGGCTGGCAGTTGAGTTAACGGCAGTGGACAAAATCAGGGCACAGTGTAGGCTACAAATAACACTTACATTCCTCCCCTTAGTTTCAAGTGATGTGAATACCTCCATCCCTCAGAAGAGACCGTTGGCTGCGTCTCGCTTGCTATGATTGCTCTTCGTTGCCACCTGCCTCTGTCACATACTGTGTGGAGATATGATTGCACTTCATGCTACCAGCCTCTGTCATGTAGGCTGCCGTGTGGAGCTCGTGCCTATTGCGCAAGCGCACAGCTGAGAAAGCAGCGTCGCTGTCAAATCTGTCCCTGGGAAAAGTAATGTTGCGCCGATATGAAAAAGGAACTACGTTACGTTACCAAATTTTCAGTAGTACCACGTTACACTACTTTTTACTTTTTAGTCGAAAAAGTAGTTACGTTACTGTAACTCGTTACTTTGTAACGCGTTACACACAACACTGCTAGCAGGCACTTGGAAATATATGTGAAAGTAGTTCAGTGTATGGGCATTTAGTGTACAAAAAGCTAATATTGTAGCCTACCATAGATAAATAAATTGAGTCAAAATCTTTGTTTTGCCTCAGGGCTAAGAATAAAAACCCATATACGAACCAAATAACCAAGTAAATTGTATTTATGAATGAAACATGGTACATCACTAGCACTTTATACACAAAAATACCAAAAAAATGCAATCACACCTTGTTTTATCCTTAATATCTTCATGTCCATTTGTTGCAGAGACCTTAAATATTGGCTCAACATTAATATTGTACTTAAGCAATATAGCACGAGTGAGAGTGGGATTGGTCATGGATATTCCCACGGGTGTTGTTCGGCTGTAGCCACGAGGCCGGAGGTCGAGGGAATATATCACTCGTGCTATATTGCTTTTATACAACAATTCTACCACAAACGAAATAATCTGAAAACACCCCATTATTGTTTAAAAATGTTAACTTCGACAGCGTTTTTACGCATCAAAAAATAGTTCCTTTTCAATAGACAGCGTCTTGGTTACTAGGTAACCAACATTCCAGATCCCTCTCCAACGGGTCTTTGTGGTTTTTCGTGTCTTCGTTGAACGACATTGTGAAATAAGGACAGCCGTTTTCATCCTGCTTTAAAATGAACGAGTCGGGCTGAAATGATTGATAGTTGATAGTTTTGTTGCTATGCCAATCAAACTCAAACCAGAATTTACTAGAACTTCAATGGTAGCTGTAAGACTGTCTGTAAAAGTTACAACCCAAAAGGCTCTTTTACAGAGCCACGGGCCTGATTTCATTTAGAATTCGTGAAGGACTCCAGTATGACATGGAGACACATATAAACATTCATATCTAGCTTTGTTGCATGCATGTAAGGACACTGGGCCATGTCAATTAGCATCCATGTTTATCTTACTTACGAAGCACTGTTTCGTTATGGTTTGCTAAGGAGTAACCCTTTGCTTAAAATAGTGGAGAGCTGGGATATTGTATCGCGGAGTGATTTATTATTAGCTGTGCAAAGTCTGAGTTGAAATGTCTAGGGATATTCCACGTCTCTCGGCCAATCAGAAACAAATAAATAGTTCCATAGAACCCAATTGTTGTATAATTGCAGACAAAACAACGATTTGTGCCATGTGGATACAAAAATTTTCCAAGACCCTATATATCACCAGTTTTGCAGTTATACCAGTTTTACATAAAATGAATGTGGGCATGCAGTACAAACTTTTGCCATTCCAATCATACCGAGAACATATCTGTCTTCCACCCTACAAAGTTTTGGCAGGCTAGGAATAATACTTCCTTACTTATTGTATGAATGCTCAAACATGGCCTCCAAGATAAGGCATTTCTGAGAGGATGAAAAAATGTATGAAAACATTGAAATTTATCAAAAATATTTTACAGGTTTTAGTTTTGGGACCTAAATATTACGTAGACAAACTTTGAGCAAAATCTAAGACAGTGCAACAACACTTTTCCTGAATTTTGGCTGATTTGACACAGAATAACAGTTAAACTTCCTTTCAACCTTTAATGGCCTATTTTGTCAGTGACAGGAAACATCCTTTTCCGCCAAGGTCATTGCACAGCTTTTGCACAATATCTCCAATATTTTCATCAAATTTTGTACAGTGACTAACTACAAGGGCTACATGCACTGACAGAGTTTGTTTTCATAGCTTTGGTCATTGGCTCTTCCAGTGCACATGTGCTGCCATGTCTGCCTGTAGATATTGCTGAGTCTTGTCTATATAATTGAAACAAATGTTATTGTACATATGAGTCTTGTATTGTACATATGTGTTATTATAGTGGATGGAATCCACTATCTTGAAATCTCCTGGCTTCATCTTCTTATTACCGTATTTTCCGGACTATAAGTCGCACTTTTTTTCATAGTTTGGCTGGTCCTGCGACTTATAGTCCGGAAAATACGGTATTATAACCTTTTCTTTTTACCTTTTCAAGAGTGAATGCGACTCTAACCGCTTCACGTACAGACATGTTGAAATAACCGTTCTGAAGGTCTGGAGTGGGGCAAGAGAGTTATTATTATTATTTAAAGTTTTTAAAGTTTATACTTTTTGAGAAATAGGGGATTAAAAATGTTAAAAAGTTCATTTTTCCCCCATAGAAATAAATAGTAAAATAAATGAATGACACCGGCACTACGCACAAATTAATTGAAAGTTACACCGCACTTCCCTAATAACTTCTGACTAGTTCTCTCGCGTCACTGAC
The DNA here is from genome assembly GCF_017589495.1 of Alosa alosa. Taxonomy (NCBI): domain Eukaryota; kingdom Metazoa; phylum Chordata; class Actinopteri; order Clupeiformes; family Clupeidae; genus Alosa; species Alosa alosa. The sequence continues at coordinate 17,222,866 of NC_063194.1, forward strand.
AGTAGCTACAGTAGCTGTTCAGTCCACCAAGTCATAAGCTATTGGCGCTGCGTAGCACCAGTTGTGATATTTATCCTACTGAGTGTAATCGTAGGTAATGTCATGTATGAAAACTAGTATTGTTAGGCAATACTATAAGTGTCAAGTCCAGGGCAGCTGAGGTGTGGCGATGACATCATCAATACGCAAGTATGCGGTTGTGCCGTCCAAACGAACTCACAAGGGCTACGGTTTCAGATTTTTCCACCCTGGAACCAGGTTTCAAAAAAGTGCGGTTTCGGGCAGTGCGTTTACAGGATTCGTTTGGACGATCGGCCAAGACGAAGCAAAACCGGTGCGTTTAACCCAAAAAGCGTCTCCGTGTGGACGGGGCCTAAGTATTTCCTGTGTGTCAATAAAAAAGTCACAGCCATATCTCATGCTTTGCGCATTATATCTCCAGAACGGCTTGACGCATATGCTTCAAATTTGGTACAAGTGTTTGTATGGACTCATCGATGAAGTGAGCTGATGTTGGAGGTCAAAGGTCAAATATCAAGGTCAAAAACATCTTGAGTGTTATATCTCAAGAACGCCTTGACACACAAGGTTTTTTGGTACGGTTTGTATGAACTCAAAGATTAAGTGATTCAATGTTTTTTTTTCTAGGAATCTCCCCACCAACATTAAACCAGCAGCTTTTCATCCACTATTGTAATTTCTCTGCCATTACATTTCTATTACATATGAGTCTTGAATTTCCCCTTGGGGATCAATAAAGTATCTGTCTATCTATCTATCTATCTATTGAATGTAAAATGACAATTCTGCATTGCCCTGACATTTAAGTGCTATTTAAGAAACATCATCAACACTTCTGATTTCACACATTTTTTCACATATACTGTTTAGTGTCTTGAAAATATCAGCATGTCTGAAAACAGTATATTGTTTTATTGATGTGTGTTGTAGGACAAGGAGAAAAATGTCTTGAGTGTTCAGGTGCGGCATGGGCCAACTGTGTTGGACAGGAACATACCTGTCGAGTTTCTGAGAAGTGTGTGTCGGCAGTGTCTGTGCTCACTCAAGGTATTAACACTCAATTGTTTTACAGTATGTGCATGTGTTTATATGGTTGTTTGTTTGGCATGGACCTGTCTTGGACTTATGGACTTGGTGTTGGTGGCTGTGGTACAGTATATGTGGACACTAGATGACTTAAGCAGCTTTGTTTGTGTGTGTCCATGTGTTTGATATGTTGTGTTTTTTGTGGGGGTATGACAGATCTTAGTGGACAAGACAAAGTGCCCATCAAGAAAGTGAGTAGAAGATGTGCAGATCGCACACTCTGTGAGAAGGACTTCTCCGTGAACTTTCGAGTTGCTGACTGGAAGATCAAGACCAAGTGTGGCGAAAATGTAACTATGGGTAAGATTGAGACATTTTTCCATCAGCAACACTTCGCCAGCACTTCATGTCCTGTTTACCCCAACTGGTCCCTTCTCTCTTTCTCTCTCTGGAAATTCAGGAAATGAAAAACATTCCGAGGGCAAACTGGTATGTTATGGATGTGTTTCTGACCCCTATTATTGCACTAAAACGGTGAAATGCAGTGAAACTGAGACCATGTGCATCAGTGCTTCAGGTGATCATTATACCTTTCTCTCTATCTCTATCTATCTCTTTGTGTGTGTGTATCTGTTAAACAGAATTGGTCTTAGGTCTATTACAACTGGATGACAGGGTAAAATCTGACCATGTATATTTGTATTTCTCACAGAGACTGTTGCTGGAAATCTTGTGGTCAGCAAAGGCTGTGCAACTAAGACCATGTGCGATCTAAGACGAGACATATTGGATGTGGTGGGGTTTACAGTAGTTGGGCATGTGTCTTGTTGTCAAGGGAACCTTTGCAATGGCAGTGGTGTCTTGACATCCACCTCATCAGTGTGCTTGTTGTTGCTGTCAATGCTTCCCTGGATGCTGCCTTGAAATTGGAAAACATCAGCTAAGGAAAGTGACAGAAAAATAGCTCTATGATGCTATTCAGACAGAGGTGTCATTCACAGTTTTTATCAGTCGCTTTGGTGTTTTTGGTTTTTCTTACTCTAGCTTTCATTTGTGCCAATCTGATACAGAAGTTGAGAAGGGAAAGGGGGATTCACCACGTCTCCCTACTGGAGCGGGGGAGCAAGGAATAGCACTGTTTATGTAAACATTTTTTTTACATTTTCAATTGCTACTGTCATGTTTGTCAAAATGCACTATTTTAGTTTCATGCTGAATACCTGAGTACCTTACCCTATAAAAGAAATAAATAGGCCTTATTTCATCGCTTGAGTCATTACATACAAAAGTGTTGAACTAGCTGTCATAACTAGTTGTCATAGTCTCTCTAGCATATTTATATGGATGGATAGAAAGGTGTAGACCTACAGTGGTGCACAGCTCTTACCAAGGGGTGTTTTAGTGTATTAGTGTATGCTGTAAACACCTTTTAGTGTATGCTGTAAACACCTTTGTTTTCTTCACACTGTCACAATGTCTGTCAACAGAAAAAACTTTGAAACATATCCACACTCTTGCAATTGACCTCATCCACACACAATAATGTGTAACTTTGTAGTTTCGAAATAGCTATGCCACACAGAAAAAAGTGCTTCCTTGTGGACTTTTCATTAGAAAATACTTACAGAGTAAGCTGTCAATTAAAATGTGACAAAGCAGTCTGACCACTTTGTTCATGAACAATGGCGTAAGGACTTGTCATTGCACTGAAAGTTTCATTGGCAGAAATACTTGCTTTTGAGGAATAAACTAAGCATTTTGAGCGAGATACGCACTTTTGCAGGTAATCCACTTTGTGGTGCAGTTTGCACTAGTTGTTTTGAGAAATGCTAAATGTGCTGGTTTGAGAAATGCACCAAAGGGACTGGAAACTGGAATTTGTCAATTTGAATGATTTGATATTAAAAAGGTCTGAAATCATTTCCCCAGTGTGTTTTTCGTAATTAGTGTCTTTTTCTGGTCCTCTTATAACCATAACTAGCCTGGAAGCCCAAATTGGCTCTGTGCACGTAATGAACTTCCGTTTTTTGTCTAGAAGCAGGCATATCGGTTTCCTGTCTGCTGTCATCGCTGTCAACAAACACCTGAAGATGAGTGTTTTAAGTTGTACCAAAACGTAAGAAATACAATGTATGCGAGTCTTTTAGGTTTCTTAAAACCGTGGGCGACTCTAAGGAGCACTGCTGTGTGCCACTCTTCAAGTCGATATAACAGTAATTTTGGGGGCCATACAATAAATTACATTTAGTGACTGTACACCCACCGGCTTGTAGATGGCGGTGCGAAGAGTTGCTGTTAAAGCGGGTGGGCAAACTTTTTGGGTCAATGACCACATTGGGTTTTGAAAATTGGCCAGCTGGGGCGCAATCAATATAGCCTATCATTTAAATGATTACAATGACAAAGTCATTTTGTTTTAAAAATATTAATTGCTTAAAAAATACTGCTAATTTGATGCTGTTTAACAAATGTACTGCACTGTCGTTAAGAACAATTCACATTTAGTTCTCAATCTTCTGCCAGCTCCGCTCCACTAGTACTGTGCCTATGGCTGTGCCCTCACAGTTTATAAATGGTCAGTAGTGGAAACTACTGTTGCTTTCATTATTTCCTTTTAAACGTTTCTTATAAGAAGGAGATGTCAATTATCAATAGCAAGCCAGCTGGAACCTGCCGCTCTCTCTCCCTCTTGTGAGCGCTCAGACGCGTTCCCAATTAAATGGAGTAGCATAACGTTCAAGTTAGATCTGCTGCAATGTAACATGATGTTTTGACATTGACATTTTAAACGTTCTCTAAGAAGAGTGAAAAGCCGTTTGCAGTAAAGCTAACCAAAGTTGTTTCTATAGCAGGAAAAAAATAGCGAGCAGCCTGATAACCTAATTAAATGCTCGGAGGGCCGGATTAAAGTGCTTGGCGGGCCGGGCCAAAGTTTGCCCACCCCTGTGTTAAAGGATGTTCAGAAACTGTTCACACTGCATGCGCAAACATCGCTGCACTATGAAACACATTATTCTATTTGATCCTTACTGACAGCCAGAGGCGGCGCTTTAAGCACTGAATGATTCATCTCGTGCATGCGCAGGTCTAGTGTTTATACGAACAAGTCACCTGTGACCCCTGATACCTGATGACCACGGAGATCCTACCACGGACATCAGAGGATCTGTTACTTTTCATCTTCTTGCTTTGCAGGTCGTATCACTGCGCTAGCTAAAGACTAAGGGCTCTATCTTGCGTCCCAACGCAATTGACTTTGTATACTCGCCCTTTTGTCTTTCCTATTTTGCAGTCAGCGCATATTGGAATTTTCCCTCCACAGGTACATGCCTGTAAATTAGGGAATTCGATTCGATTCAGCGAAAAGACGGGGCGTGTTCCGGCGCAAACGTTCACTGTTGATATTTTGCAGTTTCAGAAAACAATTCCGCCACAGACCTAGCCTAGAAATCTAGACGCACCCTAGCGGCAGTAGGGCTAGTCTAGCAACTCTCCATTGACTTGTGAGCTTGAAAAATTAAACTTCTATCAGGCCAATCTTCTATCAGCATCTGGCCCGCACGGGAGTACAACATCGTCAAACTATAACCTCCGTAATTTCCCCCATTCATTCTCTATGGCAGACATGTCAAAGTCACTCGTTCATGTATTTTGAGCGAACGTGAACTGTACTGTATTAGGCTACTACTGCCTGATGAACGTTACTGTGAACTTGTTCATTCTGGTGTCTGTGAACGGCACGCTCTTCAGTTTAACTTAGTTGAATAGGGTGCCAGATTTCTACAGAGCCTTCCACGCGAAAACCCGGCTAAAACACACCGTAAAAAGGCCTTAATATGGCAGCATGCAGGTCACCATTTGTCAAACTATGGGCCGCGGTCCGCAATGTGGACAATGGTCTGCAGAGTGAAATTATTCCAGGGCCATCGTCTGATAATTTGCTGCGCAATTGGTCAAGGAGCCGCGGACAGAAAAAGAAAACAAACATTTCTGCAATTAGTAGGAAATACTTGTTAATTTGGTGTCATCAAACATAGAGGGATATAATTAAGTCGTGGTATGAGCGTTTATTCAATGCATGCGTGTGCACGTTGGTAGCAAAGCTAAGCTTCAACCTATTGGAAGGCTAATTATGAAACGACATTTAATAGAACAACGTGGATTTATGCAACTTCCATAAAAAACAGCACAGACTACATAAAACATTGTTTGGCATTAAGTATTGTAATGATCTGAGCCTAGCTGTTCATGACTGTGCTCCCATGATGCTGTTCGGTTGATGTGTTATGTTGAATGTTAATGTTAACCATGCAAGTTACCAATGTTGTGCGTCCTGACTGTCGTGTTTATGTTTATAGTTGGTTACAGTGTTCATAACCGGGCCTAACTAGTGTGTGTTGTAGATACACCCTCACATAGCTGTTTAGTGCTGGAGCATAAGGGCCAGGTCTGGCCCGGCATTATGCGTTTGTGTGTTTTGGAGCGTAACCAATAAAACCATTCTAAGACGAACTGTGCAGTTTGTTACATTGGTGTCAGAAGTGGGATGACAACCCCTACTGGACGGAAGGAGAAAGCTGCAACTGATGCCCTGGCGATGATGAGTTTCCTGCCAAGATGGCTCTTCGACAGCGTGCTCACCCATGGCCACCTGCTGGGCCCAGCAGACGGAGCCAGCCTGCAGCGTGACTGTGATGAAGAGACCCGCCCCCGGCCACAGGAGGGAACGAACCGGGCTAATGGCAGCATCCCGCCACTGGAACCCGCTCCACACGGGAGCGTTGGAAACCGGCCGGTCCCTGGTGCGACGGCGGCGGTAGAAGGGCGCCCCAGCGTAAAGTTGCCCCACTACAATGGCGAAAGACCACTGGCGACATACCTGGTACAGGTCCGGCTGGTAGCCGAGCTGAATGGCTGGTCGGCGGAGAGAACGGGCGTACAGGTGGCGTTGGCTCTGGAGGGGGAAGCGCTACAAGTATTAGAAGACCTGCCACCGGCGGAGCAAGTAAGCTGGACCGCAATCGAAGCAGCTTTGCAACGACGATTCGGCCAGAGAATCTTCATCAGCGATGCCAGAGAACAACTCGCTTCCAGACGGCGACACAAGGACGAGAGACTGGGCAAGTTCGCGGCTGACCTGCAGCTGTATGCCCGGCGGGGCTACCCAACGGACAGCCAGGGTCTACATGAAGAGATGGCACTGGAAGCGTTCGTGCGAGGCATCCACCCAGAGCGGCTAAAAGATCACCTTCACCTGAGAGCCCCCAGCTCGCTGTCCACGGCCCTCGCGGAAGCCGAACGGGTGGAAAACATCTTCCGCACAACAGAGTCGAGGCATTGCGTACGCCAGACATCGATGGAGGAAGACGGGGAGGAACTGGAGGTGACGCGGCAGACCACGGCACAGCCACCACAACGCCGCCCACGCTGAAAGTGGAAGAGGCCGCCAGCGGAGACGGATGCCACCGGTGTGGCGAGCCGGGACACATCGCATGGTACTGCCCAGCCCCGGCACCCCTCACGCTCGCGCCCCAGTTACTAAAAGAAGGATGGCACCGCGGGAGGGGCTATGGATTGCATACGGCTGGGCCGGCTCGGCCAAACCAGAGGACTGTATGTGGACTGCACACTAGATGGGACTCGGTGTCGCGCTTTGATCGATACTGGCTCCACCATCTTCGCTTTGCGCCCCGGTCTTACCCGCACGCTGGTAGCCAGACCCAGAGGCTGGGGAAAAGACAAAAACGCAAGATCACAACAGTTACCGGAGAGCAAGCGGAACTGTATGGACAAAAAAGTGGTGTGCATGTGCATCAACGGTGAGACGGGCGAGCGGGCTTTGGTTGGCTAGCATTCAGGATGATTGCATTCTCGCCTGGGCGTTCTAGAGAAATGGGGGGCTGTGGTGGACATTTTCCCGTTCACACCACGCTTGGGGACGAGCAGCGTGAGTGTTGCACACGGGCGGGGAAAACAGAGCATGAAGTGCGGAGAACTGGCGCCGACGAAGAACTCTCCAACTCGCTCCACACAAGTCCAAGAGGAAGCTTAACTCGCAAAGAGTACTGGCCATACCAGACTCCACCCTCCCCACACAAGCCCGCCAAACTCAAGCCCGCGAAAACAACAGGTCTTATCCAGGTCAGCTTGCTGAGTCTCCGCCCCTCCCCACACAAGCCCGCGAAACTCAAGCCCGCGAAAACAACAGGTATCATCCAGGTCCGCTCGCTGAGGCCGCCACTGCTCAGCTCACGCCACCAGGGGAGGAGCCAAGAGAGCGGGTTGAGCAAACACCACTCTCGGCCAGAGAGCTGCCCTTTAGAGACAAGGCAAGCCGTGAAATGAACTCTGCACTCGTGAGCTGTGAGGGGCTGAGTGAAGCACAGGGTAGCCAGGTGCGGAGACTACTAGCAGCGACACCCACATCTTCGCTGCAAGAGATGAGGACTGCACCCGAACGAGCCTGGTCCAACACGATATCGACACCGGAAATGCTCGGCCCATCCGACTTCAGCCTCATCGCTTACCATTCACCAAACGACAAGCAGCTGAAGAAAAGATCAAGGAAATGGCCCGCAGGAGTGATAGAGCCAAGCAGTAGTCCCTGGGCTGCGCCGCTGTACTCGTCCGAAGAAGGACGCTCGTGGGGGTTCTGTGTTGACTACAGGCCTCAACCAGGTAACCCGAAAGACTCCTACCCGCTTCCCCCGCGAGATTGTGCATGTGCTGGACAGCATTGCCGGCTCCTGCTGGTTTAGTCGCTGGACTCCACGAGTGGCTACTGGCAGATTGAGCGAAGCCCCGAAGCTCAGCCAAGACAGCGTTTACCATCGGGCAAGGGCTGTGGCAGTTCCGGTACTTCCATTCGCCTATGCAACGGGCCAGCTAACTTTGAGCGGCTGATGGAGCGCGGTCCTGGCGGGCATTCCACCTAACATGCTGCGTGGTTTACCTGGACGACATCCTGTGTCATGCAACAGACTTCACCGGTGCCATAGGACATCTGGAAAAGGTGTTCGACGCTGTCAAGGAATTTACCTCAACATATAGACACAAGAACCACAACACGTAGTATTGGTTTGCTCACAGACTAGTATGAAACCCCTCACCATCAGTCTCTGAACCTGCAGCCCAAAAGCAGTGTCTTTTATTGTACAGATACACAAAGAAACAGGATGCCAGACATCTATCTCCTCCAGCGCGACTTTCCTCAAAACCTACGCACAGACACACTCAGATGCAGTGGGGCTTTTCCTGTGTGTCCCAACTCGAACTCTGTGTCCTTGAAACTCAGCATAATATTTTTGATTACAGAGATGATTTATATATCTGTTTACACAGGTGTTTTATACAATGATAATAATAATTCCTTTACAGACGCCATACGGGGTGCTGGGCTCAAACTGCACCCGAAAAAGTGCCACCTGTTCCGGAGGCAAACCGGATTCCTAGGCCATGTCGTGGGGGCCGCCGGAGTGGCCACCGACCCAGCTAAGGTGGAGACGGTGAGACGTTGGCCTGTTCCACGCGATGGTGCTGAGCTGCGGGGCTTCCTGGGCCTGGCGTCATATTACCGGCGCTTCATTCGGGACTTTGCTACAGTCGCCAGCCCGCTGCATCGATTGGACGACAAGGGCCAGCTATTTGAGTGGACACGAGAGTGCGCACGTGGCATTCTGGCTGCTGCGAGGGCTTATCGCGAGGCCCCTGTGCTTCCCCTGACCTCGACTGCCGTTTATCCTGGACACTGACGCCACATGGACATGGGCGCCGGTGCCGCCCCCTCACAAGCAGGCGAGCAGGGCGCAGCAAGTGGTCGTGATACTTCAGCCGCTCACTGGACCGAGCGGAGAAGAATTACTGCGTGACACGCAGAGAACTGTTGGCTGTGGTGGTGGCAGTGCGCCATTTCCGAACCTACCTCTACGGCAAACAGTTCCTGCTGAGAACGGACCACGCGTCACTCTGGCTGCTGAACTTCAAAGAACCAGAGGGCCAGCTGGCTCGCTGGTTGGAGGCGCTCCAGGACTATGACATGGAGATTCGACACCGGCGGGTCGCCTTCCACGGCAACGGGACGCCCTGTCCAGGCGTCTGTGCAGCAGACCAGTGCCAACACTGCCACTGGAGGGAGGAGAGGAGCCTGGCCGCGGCTCAACCGGAGCCCGCTCGTCGGCTACAGGCTGCATCACCGCTGGCAGAGAGAAAGAGAGTCGCTGTTTTCAACGCTAGCCAGCGTCGTGCCAACGAGAGGGTCAACGCTCGCCAACAGCACGACAGTGAGGGAGCCAACGCTCGCCAGCGCCGCGCCATCAAGAGAGTCAACGCTCGCCAGCAGCACCCCGAGGTCGTCTCGCCGCCTTCCGCTACCAGCTACAGTGATCGAGAGACCGGAGACAACGCACCGCACCCCAACACCACAATGCAGCACTGCAGAGCGGCAGCTGGGGCCACGGACGCGCAGTCGACCGCCATGGACTGACGTATCAGCACTCGATCCAGAGACCAAAGCAATTTATTCAGTGGCCGGGAATAGTAGCACGTCAAGGACTGTTGTATAGACACTGGCGAGCTCCCGATAGACAATCTGACATTTTCCAGTTGCTGGTTCCTACTGGATTACGAGCCTGTGTACTGGAACATGTGCATGGGGCAGTGGGGGCGGCTCATTTCGCATTACAAGGACTCTCCCACGGGCTGAGAGGCCACTTCTATTGGCGGGATGCAGGCTGGACGTTGAACTGCATGTTCACTGCTGTGACGCCTGAGCGGGTTAGCGGGCCCCACGCGACGCCGCAGCTCGCTGCAGCAATACGCAGTCGGGGCTCCCCATGGAGCGGGTAGCCGCCGATGTCATGGGTCCACTGCCAGTCACAGAGCGGGAAATCGCTACGTGCTCGTGGCCATGGACTATTTCACTAAGTGGCGGAGGCGTATCGCGGTGCCAGATCAGAGCCTACACACGACAGCGGACAGACTGGTCACTGAGATGTCCTGCGGTTCGGGGCACCGGAAGAGCTCCACAGCGACCAAGGGTGGAATTTCGAGGCAGAGGTGTTTGCTGAGGTTTGCCAGCGCATGGGCACCCGGAAAACGAGAACAACACCTCTGCATCCACAAAGCGATGGGCTGGTGGAACGGTTTAACCGGACGCTAGCAGTGCAGCTGGCCATATTGGCTGACCGCCGACAAAAGGACTGGGACTTACACTTGTCCCTGGTGCTCTGGGCATATCGCACAGCGGTGCAAGAGTTAACGAAATGCACACCGGCAGCTCTGATGTTCGGGCGAGAGCTACGCACGCCGGTGGACTTGGTGTTCGGTTCGCCTCCGGAAGCAGAGATTGGAGGTAAGCCAGGGCTGGAATACTACAAGCAGCTACGCGAGACTGAAGGGAGTACACGAAGTTGGCCCGGCAGGCTATGAGTGAAGCTGGAATACGCCGTCAAAAGCTTACGATATTTGGCGCTGTCAGCCAGGTGAGTTCCAGACCGGCGATTAAGTGTGTACGTCTGAGAGAAAGAAAGGCATTTCCCGAAACTCACTAGCTAGTGGGTCGGGCCGTCACGATGTCTTAGAGAAGCTGTCTGATGTGGTCTATCGTGTGAGACTGATTAAGCGCCGGAGAGTTGTGGCTCTCCACCGTGATCGACTGGCCCGTGATCGACCCCTGGCCTCAGCTGGGGGTCGTGGAGACTTTGACACTGACTCTGTGGAACTTGGTGACAATGGAGCTGTGGCTCTATTAGTCTTAGTAAAAGATAGTTAAAGATCTCCAGATCAGTGATTTCACTTATGATCTGATCCGCCATTTACCATTCACAAAGCTGGTATTGTGTCTCCTGAATCCTTACATTCAGGCATTCAGATTAAATGTAATTAAATAACATATAAATATTCTATCAGTGTATGATGCTTGCATGAGGGAAACATCCTAAAACAACGGCACCCATATAACTGCTGTTGTTTTGAGAAGTATTTCTCATGCAAGCATCATGCAACAATGCAAAAACAATGAAACTATTGAAGGCCTAATTATATTTTACATTAGTAAAGCAGTACTCTGATGTGCATGTTTTCACAAACTTTTTAACAACAATCTTAGCACTTTTAAACACTGTTTTGAAGTGCATGTATAGCAATATAGTATAAAAATAAAAATAATTGTGATATCATTATGATAATTTAATGGGGGGTGGGAGGAGGGGGTGGGTTCATGTAGGTGGGCCCTATGACCCCAAAGTATGCCTTGACTGGGCCTCAGGTCAAAGAAGTTTGAGAAAGGCTGATGTAGACGACAAAGCAGCAAGGAGGCATCATATGATCATGACAAGGTCGGTGAGGATGGGAAAAATCGTACATTTGTGCAAACTTTGCCCGCACTTCAGTCACAGTCATTATTCATTTAATCATTAAATAAAATATAGTACACGTCTTGGTTCAATAGGTTACGTGCAGTCATTTTAATATGTTTTAATAAACATTGAACCAGTCCGGCCCTCAGCTTGTAGCAAATTTGTTTTTTTGGCCCTCTAATGTATTTGACTTTGACATCCCTGCTCAATGGCGAGTCTTAATAGTACACATGTAATACTATTTTTGTCCACTGGTGGTTGTTTTGGCGCTGTTTTGCGTTTTCCATCGAAAACGGAATGAAATGTAGGCCTACCTGCAAACAATGCAAGAGGCCTATGCTGACTGCATCAGTGCTCAAAGTATTCTAGACGTTTATCAATTAATTGTTAATAACTAACTAACTTCTATTCAAGTCATATTTCTGGGACTTTCTGGGATAATTATTTCTATTTTTTATTCACTCGTTCAAATGTTCATACAAATTCACAAGTTCTCATCAGGTGAGTGAAAGTGGTAATTTCTGGTTATTTCCGCCTATTTATGGTTACTAGTATACTCCGAATATCTGGCCCTCTCTTAGAGCCAGGCATAGTGAGCTGGCCCTCGGAAGAAAAAGTTTGGGGACCACTGCTGTAAACCATAAATAATTTCAAAGAAAAATATTACCACTCGAGGGAAATCAGTGTGGTGTCCATTAAGATGTGAAAAAATAGGCATAAATCTAGCGTACACATTTTCACGAATCACAGATGTGTTGATGACATAAATTAGGAAATATTTGAGGACTTAAAGAGACGTGATGTTGAATTGCATGCCGATGCCATTTAACCCAAATGCCCCAGCGGCAACACGGGAGAGAAGAGATTAACTCACAGAAGATATGCATTGTCTATAGAGAGGTAATGTTAGATTACATTGTACATTGCAAAAATATCACCATGCATTCATAACCTTGTGATTCAGTGAGAGTGAACCCAAAACATCGGAAAGTATGTCTTTGTGACAATTCTGTATTACATTTTGTCAAGAGGAAAAATCAATAGCTAACTGTTCCCAACTGAACAGTGATTATAGCGCTGTGAACGCTCCTGGCTGCGCCTGGCAAATACACCACCATAATATCAATCAGCTATGGAACAAGCGTGCCTACTGTTAAAGGGAATGTGAGATGATGCTCTGATTGGTTTGTTGCACGTTACGCCCAAACCACACCCATGATTAATGTAGCTACTTCAGACCACCCGATTTTAGATTTGCGTCGGGCGCAACAGTCAATTAACCCGCTGGTGAAATAGCATCAGCGCCCAAGATCCGCCCACAAAGTGACTTGCGTTTTGCGCAAAGACACTTCCGTTTTAGACCATTAAAATAGAGCCCTAAGAATCTTTGCTAAAAGCTAAAGCTACTTGTTTGCAGTTGTTCGTTCGTTGTTGGTGGCCTTGTGATGTTTCTGTTGGAGCTGCGAGCCCTTCAGAGGCCGCAACGGACACCGCCGAGAGGTTTGTGACTCCTGCTTCGGCGCCTTTTCCTCGGCTGGTTAAGTTTACTTTGTTTTTTTCTTGTTACATATTGCTGGTTGTATATTTGTGTGTCGGTGCAGGCAGCGTGCTCGCTCCTTCTCCCGGCATTGTGCAGCTGACTATTATGTGAATCAGTTTTAAATATTGGTGCATTTGTTGGTGAAGGCTGTGTTTTCGCTCCCTCTCCCGGCATTGGTAACCTACCCTTAATATTCTGTTGGCTAATCAAGCGCCCGCAATGTGTTGTTTGTTATTAGTAACTACCCTTAACTGGTAGGGGCAGTGTTTTCGCTCTCGCTCTCAGCACGGATGTTGCTTGGTGGTAGCAGCATTTTTCTTTTTCTTTTTTGCAACATCTGTTGGTGAAGGTTGTGCTTTCGCTCCCTCTCCCGGCATCTGTGCTGCACTTACTGTCTCATTTCGTTGTGATAGCTTACCCTTAGCTGGTGAATGCAGTGCTCTCGCTACCGCTCCCGGCATAGGTGTGCTTCAGTGACAGCGTTCCCACTGAGGCTAAGTTTTTCTTTTACATTTGTTGGTGAAAGTTGTGCTTTCGCTCCCTCTCCCAGTGTCTATTGCTTCCTTTTTGTCGTTTTTGCTGGTTGTCAGCATGGTTGGCAACCAGTCCTGCTCGGCCTGTATGGCTCCCCCACAACTTGAGGATGGCCATGATTTATGTCCCTCATGCCTTGGCCTCGAGCATCGAAAGGAGGGTCTTTCAGACGATCCCTGCATAAACTGCGGTATCATGCCTCGGGCAGTGAGGGTTGTTAGGCTGGGGTCCGTGTTGAAACTGATTACTCACTGTTGTGTCTTTGTTTAATGAAACCTAGTCTAGAAACCTAGTGTTAAATAAACAAAAATGCCCTAGGGTAGGGTACCCTATAGGCCTGTATAGCCTAGACTTATGTTTAACGTCCCATCTCCCAAAAATCGGCGAAGTTTTCTTCAACTTCAGGCGACGCTCTCATCCACCATCTAGCCTGGCCCAGCTAGATGGTGTTCTCCCCCCAGTGCTTGTGGTTCACGTAATAACCCATTTACTGTGCTGTCCTAAAGAATGGATAACGGATTTTTAAGCCTATTTTTATATTTTTTTCATGTGAATTCTGCAAATAGAACACAGCACTGCAAAGTGTTACACGGGCCGGATGGCTGAGGTGGAGCAACTGTTGGGCCCCGCTTCGTCACCCGAACAGTTGACCCCAGCCCAGCAACTGGCTCCATCTCCGGCTGGCCGATCTAGACGTCGGGCTGCTGAGACCGCAGGCCCCACTTCTGGGAAGAAGGCTAGGGAGTCTGGGCTTGCTTCCAAGGTGGACCTATTAATGGTGGAACTCGATAACATGAAGTCCCTCTTCCTGGCCTTCCAGTCTAGGACTGGAGCAGGGCAGCCAGGTGCTCTTGCTCCTCCGGCAGCCTCCTTGGGGTCGGAGGAGGATGTGCTTTCCATGGCAGTGTCAGCTGCCCAGTTTGATGAATATGAGCAGGATGTGGTCCCACAGGATGTAGCCTCCCGTCCCTCCGTGGTCGGCTCCCGTTCTTCGACCCATAGCTCTAATGGTGGTATTGAGGACTGCTCAATGGGAGCCACCATTCATATGACTCTGGCCCGTCTGCAGTTAGACGTGCCACAGGCTCAGCCGGCTCCGGCCAGTGCTTTCTTCAGTCGTGTCCCAGTCCCCATCAACTTTACTGTGCCTCCATCGGAGGAGTATCTGAGGGAGTTGCAAGCATGCTGGAGGGATTCTACAGCCCTCTCTCATGCAACGTCCGACGGCCGGACCCTGGCAGCCATACAGGATGCACCCAAGTTTGGCTTGGACCGCATGCCAGCAGTTGAGCCAACTATAGCTGCTCTAATTCTCACCTGATGAGGCTCTGAGATCGGACGCAAGGTCTCCTCGTCCCCAGTGTCGGGTTACAGATGACCTGCTTTCCAAGGCCTATGACACAGCGGCACGCCTGGGTAACTCCATGTCCCACCTTATGCTCGCTCTGTCAGCATCCCTGCAGGAGGCTGATCTGGATGCTTCTGTCCACAATTTCAGTGACGCTTCCCTACAGGCATTCGCGTTGATGTCTAGAGAGTTGGAGTGGTTGATGTCTACTCTCGTTCAGGCATGCTGCCAGGTTTGGTTGGCACAATCTCCTCTCACTGAGGCCTGCAGGATGACCCTCCGCAGTGTTCCGGTGAAACCGGGGGAGCTGTTTGGTTCCGCGTTTCCAATTTCCAGTTCCAGTTTCTGTGGTTTGCTTTTCAAGGGCGTCATTTCCAGTTCAGGGTGCTCCCATTTGGTCACTCCCTTTCCCCACTGGTGTTCACCAGGTGTGTGATGGCTGCCCTCTCGCACCTGCAGTCGTGGGGCATGAAGATCCTGCCATATCTGGACGACTGGCTCATCTGTGCGCCATCCCAGTCTCAGGTGTCCCTGGACACAACGTGTCTTCTCTCCCATGTGGTCCGCCTGGGCCTCCAGGTGAATTTCACAGAGTTGCCTGGTTCCATCGCAGAGCACAGTTTTTCTCGGGGTGACTCTCCATGCAGTCACCATGAAGGCTTTCCCTTCGCCACAGCGGGTGGACGACATCCTCCGCCTCCTTCTCCTGTTTCGGGAGGGCAGGCAGTTGCGTTATGTGTTTTTGGGCCTCCTAGGGAAACTGATGGCTGCTGCTACCGTGGTTCCTCTAGGACTGCTGTCACTGCGTCCCCTTTAGAGGTGGTTGCACAGCTTTCATCTGGATGTCAAGTGGCACCGGCACAGGAGACTCAAAGTGTCATACCATTGCCTTGCTCTGGCCCCCCGTGGAGGGAGAGTTTGTTTCTCCTCCAGGGCATGCTCATGGGTTCCATTGCATCCCGTCAGGAAACCATCACAACAGATGCCTCCCTCTTGGGGTGGGGTGCCGGACAGCTCAGGGGCTGTGGCCTGCGTGGGACCACTCACAGCATGTCAATGTTCTGGAGCTGCAGGCTGTGCACAGGGCGTTGCAGGTTTTTCTTCCCTTCCTGGGAGGCCAGCATGTGCTTGTGCGGTCAGACAATGTCTCGACCGTCTCTCACATAAACCACCAAGTAGGCACCTCCTGCTGTGGGCAGCACCACACCTGGCCAGCTTGAGAGCAATGTATTTGCCTGGGGAACAGAATCAGGCGGCAGACTTGCTCTCTCGTTGCAAGCCTCCGCCGGGGAAGTGGCGGCTTCACCCGGAGGTGGTTCTCAACATCTGAGACATCTTCGGCAGGGCAAGGTGGATCTCTTTGTCTGAGAGGAGTCAACCCATTGCCCCCTCTGGTTCTCCTGGACAGAGGAGAGCAGCCCTCTGGGCCAGGATACTCTCACCCACGATTGGCCAGAGGTTCTCTATGCGTTTCCGCCGATCCCTCTGATTTTTCCGACGCTACAGAGGGTCCTCCAGCAGGGGCATAGGCTGCTGTTGGTAGCCCCCTTCTGACCGGGGAGAATATGGTTTCCACTGCTGCACAGGCTCTGCAGCAGTTCACCATGGTGCCTCCCCGACAGGAGGGTTCTTTCTCAGTTACAGGGCCAGATCTGTCTGGCCACTGCAGGGCCCGACCCGCTGCTGACTGAGTGTTCAGGTGATTTCTGTAATACCATATTGAAAGCAAGGGCGCCTTCTACTCGGGCGCAGTATGGGAATAGATGGCAGCTGTTTACTGCATGGTGTTCAGACAGGGGTGAGGACCCTGTGCACTGTTCAGTTCCAAAGATTTTGGAGTTCCTCCAGTCACTCCTGGATGGCGCCGGGAGGTGGTCACCCCCTGCCATCCGAGGTGAGGTGCCACTCTACCAGGGCGGTCGCAACGTCAAGGGTGGCCTTGCGCGGCGTGCCCCTAGAAGACATCTGTGAGGCGGCATCATGGGCATCGCCAAGTACCTTCTCCAGGTTTTACTGGGTGAATGTTGCCACTCCCCATCTGTTGGGGGTGATCCTGTTGCCGTACTCTGCGATTTCCTCTCAATGAGGTATGTATTGGAATTCCTTGTGACTTTTTTGGTATGAGTCATCCAGTGCTTAAAGCACCGCCTCTGGCGGTCAGTAAGGATGAAATAGAACAAAAGTTACGTATGTAACAACGGTTCTATGAATCCTGGATGACCGACAGAACGTTCTGTCACTCAGAATCCATGTGCACTCGCGAGAAGATTCTGCAGGAACAGATCCTTTGATGTCACCGGAAGATATAAGATCTCCGTGGTCGTCAGGGGTGACTTTGTAGGTATAAACACTCAACCTGCGCATGCACGAAATGGATCATTCAGTACTTAAAGCACCGCCTCTGGCGGTAATCCAGGATTCAGAGAACCGTAGTTACATACGTAACTTTTGTTTTCAATGGCTTGCGCATGCAAGAACTGGCCTGCCGCTGCGCAGAGCAAAGCTTTGCTGCTCTTGCGTGTGCTGCGGTTAAAGTTCAACATGGCTGTAAATCATAGGTATTTTGTGCTGAGCCCGGCGGTAAGCACAACAAAGTCAACCAAGAGTAACCTAGCGGCGAATAAAGCGCATGCTGCGTGCAATGTGAAGTCCCCTTCTGCCCCTTGGTGCATGATGCGTGTGGTGGGAGCGGCAGCAATGGTTTTAATAATGTAATTTAGACCGGCTGCAGACTGCCGGCGTGGCGTGTCTGTTGCGTGTCTGTTGCGTGTCAGTTGCATGGTGGCAGTGTGGTGTTTTCTATCTCTATTTACACCAGAAACGCGTCTGATGCGGCACTGCGGCGGCCACTCTGCTTATTAAAACATCTCTTCACTCTCTCTTTTGAATGGAAACGTTTCCAACACGCTTACGCGTCGCGTGAAAAATAGGCCTTGGTGGCCCACACTTTGGGAAACACTGCTTTAGGATAAGAGGATTTTTAGGTGCCTACGCACAGTTGACAAGGATCTTTCCAACTGGAACTGGCTACATAAGCCTGTGAATTACCACCAAAAAATTATAAAATAAATAGAGGAAGGAAGCTGAGGGCAACCAACCACTTAAACTTCCACCCAAAATTGCATTCTTGCTAGAACAGTTGCATGGGTCAGCACGTCAGCTTGTAGTAGTTTTACAGGTAAGTGCTGAACATTATCCACATATCTGTGCTCTGAGCCTGATCATACTGAACACTGAAGGCAGGAACATAAAGGTAGCGTATGACAGGCAGTACTATTTGAAAAACATTAATTTCTGTTACTTTAAATGCAGCGTCGTTCATTGTCCCTTTAGCCTAATTCATGATTGCTTTTTATAATATTCAAATTGGTTCAACAGAAACCCAGTGGAGGTGGGAGGCACAATTTATATGTTTACACTTTACTAAACACAAAAATTATTAATAGGCTATAATATTCATATTTGTGTATCCCCATAGTGTCCCTTCACTCTGGGATGCAACTGGACTGTGACTTGCACTTACCAGTAGACAATTAAAATGTTTATGCATTATGGATCTATTTGTTTTGGGAGGGGGGTCAGCCCACCTCATCCCGTGCTTCCGATGCCCCTGGCTATTCACCTGTCTCATTGTGTGTGTTATGACAAGACTTTGAGGTCTGAGGTGTCAGTAATGATGCATGGCAGGAGTAAAATCATTTTCAATGTCATCAATCATTAAATGTATAGGGAGTCACTGTACTCTGTTATATGCTATAAATCTGTGGATGCTGTCCTTTCTTTGTCTCTGCTGTACTGAAGCAGAGCAACAGTTTCCCGGTCAGCAGCTTCTTTTTACATCCCTCCTCATTTTTGAATAATCCTATGTGTCCTGTGCTGGCTTTGTTTTGTAGACCTTTAGAAAACGTTCAAATGAATTGTGAATAACTTAACCCTCCCGGATGTGTTGTGTTTGAAGAAGCGTACACACCCAGAGATAGGTGTGAAACTCCTCCCTGCATATTGTTAGCACTGCGCAGGCTTCTCAGGCTCTGTGACATTTCTTGATAAGACACTTTAGGAAACAGGAGTACAGGCAGGGATAGGCACAAATACATCAAAATGTATTTCCAAATAAAATACCAAATACCCACCTTAAAAATGTATCAAAATAAACTACAAAATACAGCAGCCAAAAAATGTATCAAAATAAAATACTGTATTTTTATATTTTCAAAATACGACAAAATACTTTTCTCTAAAAGCCTTTTTTGTCTATCCCTGGCACTTCACCTCACTTTTATTATTATTGTTATTTTTCCAAAATTGCCATATAATAAAGAGCATCCTTCGAGCCTTTTGGATGACTGAAACAATATGATCATGGGGGAAAATAGTGCAAGGACATAGTGGTCATAGTGTTTAATAGACTAGCACACAGCGTTAAATAGAATAGTTGCATAGGCTACAATACAAGCAAATAGGCTATAACAGACTCACCACTATCAGGCCTAGGCTACAGCTGAGTGCAAAATCTCATCATCACTGTGTCTTTCCATTCATTTTGAAATGTTCTTGTAAGATCCTGCTCAAAAGCCAATTGCACAAAGGGCCTTCTGATAATATTGCAACATTGAACGTAGGCTATGTGATCGCTCGAAATGTTCTTTAAAGTACATAACTCACACATTTACGATTGGATGGATTCCATGGACCCGATTTTCACCTCAACAAAGGAACCAATCACAGAACGGAGGGGGGACAGCAAGACGATGATGACACACTGAAGCGGTTATGAGCTACGTACAGACGCATTTGATAGACATTCGTACCACTCAATAAATGGCTCTGAGCATTCGTAAACCACGTCTCAAATACGAGAAAATGAATGTGTAGTTCCCAGACCCAAACTCAATGAGATGAGGTCTGGCGTTAGCCAGGCTATGTGGCTAGGCAGAGGCACCAAATGTGATGGAAAGTTTAAGAGCGAACAGGACACTCGCCATGGCTTTTAGTATCTGCTCTGACAGTCCACTTTTTTGACTGTTAGTCTACTGTTTGAGTTTAGAGATGTACTGTTTTACAGCAACAGGAATGCCGACTCCACAACTGTTGCACTTCCCAGCCAGTTGGCGTAATAGATTGCCCACTATGAATCAGTGACAATAATTCAAAGACAAACAATCCAAATGGATGACTTATTTAAGCTAGGTAGCATTTCATCACTCAATAAAATACAAATTACAAAATAGTATTTTGTATTTGAAATGCGTATTTTAAATACATGTATTAGAAATACTGCCCATCCCTGAGTACAGGAAGGCAAACAAGGAAGGTGAATTCTTCACACATACAGTACAATGATAGATAAATACACTGATACACAGAGAACACACATAGCATTGACTCATATCATGAGAAAACGATAGGCTTATAGAAATGTATAATAACACAAAATGGAAACCATGATTCCAAAGTCAAATTGAAACACAGAATCAAACAATTGTTCATTATGTGATAAAATCCTCTTAGTCCATGAGCCAGAGGCCCATTTTGGGCTGATCTGTGCCAGCTGAGGGCACCAAACTTTATTGCTATTTTCTGATAGCTATATAGTATGTGTCTATAACACCAAAATGCATGATGGACATCTGATTCACCTACAAGTATTTGGGTGTCATGATAGACAAAAACCTCTCATGGACCCCTCACATAGAATTTACCTGCAAAAAGATACAACAGCGTCCAGTCCTTTGGAGCTAGCACCCAAATAATCTCCTTGTTCTTCACAGTGATCAGTGATCCAGAGTGTAATGCTTTATTGTAGCACAGTTTGGCTGAGTAGCCTTTTAGTCAAAGATAAAGCAAAACTATATCATCAAATTAAAATCTGTTCAAAGATCATTGGGCTACCTGTAGCACACCTCTTCCAGGAAGCCCACAACCAGAGCATGCTCAGGCAGATATATTTCCACGGACACCTCACATGTTCTACACAGAGAATATCAGCTACTGCCCTCAAACAAGCGCTTTAGAGTTCCTTCTTTCAACCGCAACAGACTTGGATACTCTTTTATACATCAATCAATTCTTTTGTTAAACCAGCAACATTAAGATCTAGTGCAATATTTATCCATGGATGCAATGTCTCCAAATGTTGAAAGTTTGGATGTATTGATGTAGCCTCTTTGTAATATATGTATGCTTTGTCTTCTGTCATGCTTGATACTGTCTTTTGTGGCAGGGCCGGATTAACCATTAGGGCAACTTGGGCACTTGCCCAGGGGCACGGGACCGGTAAGGGGCCCTGGGCAGTCAAAATATTACTTTCGATCACGTTACAAACGCAGTACTCACCTAATTTTATGCAGATTTTGCAAAATCAAAATATTATGTTAAATCACGTCAAAAACAGTGTCTGTAGCTGCCTGCACAAATGCTGCCTGCCGTCAGTCAATGAGTGAGGGTGAGCTATCACATCGAAACATTTCATAACATCCAGACTACGCTATAGTCGTCATGCCGAGATGTCATTTTAGCTAACGTGGTTAGCGTTTTCTTGGACGCAATTGAGCAGTTAGTCCACACTTCATCAACCCACAAACATGAAATATACTTCTGTCAAAACTTTTGAGACTAAATTAAGTTTAGAGTGTAGCGCAGTAAGCACAAGCATAATTTTGTGGCTTTACGTACAGCGAGGGTATTCATGTTTGTTAATGCCTGGTACAGATTGCAATCTAATGCAGACAAGGCTTACATGCTAAGAATATTACTGTACACACGTTTTGACTACAGACGAAGCTAAAGGTAAAGTTATCTATCTCCTGTTACTAGATCAGCAGGTAAGACAGGAGGTGAGGGTGCCACCCGCGTTGCCAGACAGACTCACTACCCCAAAGCACAACCAGTAGGTTCCAGCAGCTTTGAGAACCACCAATGGGCTGCTAAGAAAGGCTCTGTTGTAGTTTCTAGATGATAGCTTACACATACAAAAGTAATTTCTGTCAATTAAACCTCTTATCAATGCAGATTATTTATGGGTATCCTCATTTATTGTAATGTCCAAATTCCATGATGGTGTTTGTTTCACGCAGTGTGTGGTTTGGATGAGCCAGACCGTGCAGCTTGCCTGTCTTTAGCTTAAAGGGACACCAGGCAATGTTTTGGTGTTAATTAATCATCTTCGTAAGTCGGTATATGGTTAAATGACTCATTACAGGGCGAATGAAGACTCTCTCTCAGAGCGGCCAAAGCGTCCAAAGCTTCCCTGTTCTTTTTTGACAAGCGTCCTTAGGGCGACCAGAGTTTCTTTGGAAGCTCAAGTCGGCGGCGGTGTGTACGTACAGTTACAGTAGGCCTTCTGTCCCGGATTACTCATCTTGGTGTAACGGAGGCGAACTGAGCTAGCATGCTAGTTGCCCGTGTAAATCCTCACACCCCTAATCTTAAGAACGCTTTTAACCGCTGAGTTGGAAGCCTGGGCTTTTAGATTAGTGGTTAGAGCGTTCAATTCCCATGCCGGCGTGTGTGGAGGTGTGCGGGTACGAGAGCCGTGAACGGCGGACAAATTATGACCTCGGTAACATTGGCTGAGCGGCCAGATCTAGGAAGACTGTTGGTTGTTCCAAACTTTTCCTTTTGAGAATGATGGAACGATACCGTGCTCGTAGGCACTTTCAATGCTGCAGATATTTTCTTGTATCCTTGCCTAGATCTGTATCTTGACACAATCTTGTCTCGCAGGTCTACAGACAGTTCTCTCAACCTCGTGGCTTGATTTTCAATCTCATACACCATCAACTGTGAGAGCTGACATAGACAGATGTGTCCCTCTCCATGTCCAATGAATTCATTTAGGCACAGGTGGACTCCAATCAAGTTGTAGAAGCATCTGAACGACCATTGAGAGAAGCAGGATGTACCAGAGCTCAATTGCAAGTGTCATAACAAAGTGTCTGAATACTATTTTGTGGAGTATTGTGTGTAGACTGATGAGGGGAAAAAATGAATCCATTTAAAGATGAGTGTGAAACATAACAAAATGTAGAAAAGTTGAAATGGTCTGAAAACTTTCAGGTTGCATTGTATGTAAACAGTATTGAAACCAAAACTAAACTAAGCTACCAAGACAACTGGTTAAATCCTTATTTGCTCCTTTCTTCACTCAACCATGCCACCCTCTATCTCTTCCCAGTTGGCCTCATCATCCACTCTCTCTCTCACTCTTTCTAGTTTAATTTATTGCATGATGTGCAGGAATGCTAGCCTAGAAATCTAGACGCGCCCCTAGCGGCAGCAAATTACATTTGCTGGCAGGGCTAGTCTAGCAACTCTCCGTTGGCTTGTGAGCTTCAGAAATCAAAACTTAATCAGGCCATTGAAATCGTGTATAGAGTCGTTAGGTGGGCTTAACATAATGATTGATGGCAGAGTTGCAACGGTTTGGCTTGAATTCCCTGCTACTTGAAAACAAATAAGATGGATGTTGCTGCTGGCGAACAGTGTGACAAGAGCTAAGCTTTTATTATGTTGGCAAACGTTTGAACTAGCCAACTAGCTCTGCTGAGCACTGCGAATGGTGAGTGCCCAGACCCTACATTTTAATGTGGGTCTGGCTCGCCAGGCTACAGGAATGCTTTTTCTGATCATCAAGTAACCTATGCTGTTGAGCCACAGGACTAGGCTATTGTGTGCATGAAGATTCACCTGTCATTTCAGTTGGATTGCCTGAAGCTATTTGTTGCTGAGACGTTTGGGGCATCAAAATGCCAGAATCGCCAAGTAGCCCAGTTTCATATATTTCAAAAAAGAAAACGTATATAAACACATCACTCCATCTGTTTATGACATTTTATTTGTATGGGGCATCTGACAAATTCAAGTCACTAATGCTTGCATACAAAGTGATTGTTGGGTTTGCACCCACTTACTTAAGTGCTCTCATAAAGGATTATTGTATGTTACCCCCTCAGCCGCTGCGCTTGTCCAAGGAACGTTGTCTGGTACATCCTGAAACCCATAACAATCCAGACTTTTTTCATCTGTGGTCTCCCGATGGTGGAACGATCTACCAAGTCCCACTAGAGCAGGGGCGTCCCTCTCTGTCTTCAACTGTTGAAGACACTCCAAGAATACCTCATTTCCTAGCGCTTCTGACAACCTCACACACTTGATACACAGTACATGCTCTTCTCTCCTCTACCTCCTTCCTCTCCACTTTCCTCTCTTCCCTCCTCTATCTCTAGTACTCCAAATATAGGTCAAAAAATGTCAGGTGACCAGATGTTCTCTTTTGCCCCGGCATGTCCTCTATTTGTCCGGCCGGAATTTCGAAATCGTCCGGGATTTTGTTTTACCTTAGCAGGGGTGTCTCTAGACCCTTTTTACTGGTGCTCCAGTGATGAACTGCTGTGTCCCAATAAAATCTCAAGTCCAGGTTCGACTAAATTGCTCGCGGAGTAGGTCTACACGTCACAGAGAAATCACACAGCATATCACGAACGAGCAGAATCTAAGATTTCCATCGCCTCCAACTTTGGGCCGAAATTCTGATGTAGGCTATTCTAATGTACACTATTTACCATATTGTCAGATTCCAGACAATCCCACTTATACACATATTCCTAGTGACATTAATGCAAAAATATGAAGAAAAATCATACTTTCCCAGATATGGGTAGCCCAAACTGTCCTGCAAGGAAGATATAGCATGTATAGATGGCCAATACAATGACCAAGATAACTATCTTATCTTAGATATAGCTGAACAACACTGACCACTTCTGCATAATTTCATGGAGTGCTGAAATGTACACTTTTTTTGACCATATCTGAAGTGAAACTCAGCATATATGCTTTGTGGTTGGGAACTTTTTGCAGTATCATCATAACTATGGCTTAGGCTACAGTACAAACATTTCCATTCATAGACAAAAATAAGAAAGTCTATCCTCTGAATTGTGTTTCAAAACTGCACGAAATTGATGCATTTAAACGTTAAAATATACAACAAAAAAAAACATCAGTGGAACGCGGGTTCATACAATAACCAAAAATGTTTATTTCTATTTATTTTGTTTGGTAAGGCTTACAACTTATGTAAATCACTAATTCTCATTCTTTAGAATTTCAGTGCTCCTTGTAGATCACTTTGGTACTGTTAATTTAACTCTGGGACCCTGGTCCCAACAATGAGAACCACCGATGGTATGAAATTGTATATTTTTTTATCTTTTATTTTTGCCTGTACAGTAATGATGCTAATGAGCCAAACAAAACAGCTGTGTACGCGACAACATTTTGGTTGGTCCCACCAAATCTCACTCCAAGGTTTTTTGAAAAGTTGGCAGCTCTGCTATGGTCTCCTCTGCACAGCATCAATGTTATTCTATTGCTGTAGCTCTGTAGATTAAATGTTATTCTATTGCTGTAAGTCGCTTTGGATAAAAGCGCCTGCCAAATGAATACATGTAAATGTAAATTAGAAGTTGATGGATGCAGCCTACCACAAAAATGTCATAATCTGCAGCACTATTTTCTTTGTGGCATATGTCAAAACTACAAAGTTAAGTTACACATTACTGTGTGATGTGGAGGGGGTCGATTGCTAGAGAGTATATGTTTCAAAGTTTTTAATGTTGACAGACATTGTGACAGTATTGAAAGAATTGTGAATAAGCTTTATAGTCTACTGTATTTCTCCTGTCCTTGTCCTATGCAAGCATCCTTTGTTTATCCTTGAATTCAATGAAAGCCTGCCTAGATGCCTTTTGCCCATCACCAGGTGTGAAATGTTAATGTTTGTAGAACAGTGAGGGGTCAGGCCTCTGAAGGACTTACCAGGAAAGGGGGTAGTTTTAGTTAGTTTAATTAAAAGACAATAGAAGATGGCCAGACTTGATGGCACCAAAAGGCATCCCCACCTTTACATTGCATATTCATGATAGTAGGTCACTCCTTCTCTTTGTGTGTAACTGTAAATATGGTAGACTGTTTCTGTATAGTCAGAGAATACTGAGAATACTGGTGAATACAAAGGTTTTTACAGCATTGTGCAAATTAATTTGAAAATTCATGAATGAAAATGACCAATATACAGTAAAACAGCCCTGCATTACACATCAGAGTTGCCTTAGTAGACAAAGTCTTCACCTTTCGCCATGTGGTACACTTTCTCACATCAGTTATTGCAACTCTCTGAGGTTATATTTAGCCAATTAAAAAGACCATGGGATTTCTTTTTTTTTTTTTAGCTTTTGTCTTTATTTAGATAGGAGAACAGTGTAGAATGACAGAAGAGGGAGAGAGAGATTGGGTGGATTCGGAAAATGATCCCTGGCAATTGGATCAGAACATGGTATTGACACAGTAGCCACGACTTACACCACATCATCGTGTTTATTTGCATCTGTTCTTGTGAAATTCATTCTTAACCTTCTACAAGTTAGATGTCAGAAGAAAAGAAAAATCAGATGAACTGATCCTTATAAATATGTCTGCAATAAGTCATGAGATAATTCAACACCACATTAACTCCACATTACCCTAGGTGCATCTCTCTAATAATTGGAGTGCTTTGGGTTGCACTGTGTGCATAAAACATGTGCTATATAAACGATCAAACTTATACTGTACTTACTTACTAATTAGGTGAACCCAACAGGAACCCACTTTCGCCTTTTACCTTCCTTCTTCAAGAGTAAGTAAGGATAACCTGCCATGGACTTGCATATAAATTAGCCTAAGGCTTACTCTGGTACAATGCATCAAATGGTAATATTTATGTATAAATTGTACATGGCCCTGAACAAACAAAAGTAATACATGTAAGATTATGATTTGTTTAGCCTATTATCAGGGTCAGAACCATAGGAGTCAAAACAACTTAAGAACGTAAGAAATGGCAGGAGGGCACTAATGAGTAGGCCTATAGCCTACACACAGAGCATTTGCAGCCACAGTTCCAAAGGGGACAAGCAGGTGATCATAGTAGTAGAACACATCTAGTTTATTTAATCAACAGTATTCATTCCACTGATGTCATGTATTATATGTAGGCTATCAAGTGTAGTTGGAGAAGGGAGAGTGAGAGGGCTTTCATTTCGGGGGTAGGAGGTTAGTGTTACAGCGCCCAGGCAGCTTGGAAGAAAATCTAGGTTCGTCAAGGGCCCTGCTGTGATTTACTGATTTATACTCCAGGCCACTAAGTGGCGATATTTGCCTGCCTTCCTGCCTGTCTACTGTAAATGGAGAGAGATCTGGTTGATCTCCTGATCAACTCATATCAGGAGGAGAAGGAGTTTACTGCATCAGAGCGAATTAGTTGCTAACTTCTTGAAGTCTTGGGTCTCGTAAGTCTTTCACGCTCACAAATATTGAAGTGCTAGGCTACATTGCAAACACATGGTCTTGGTCAAACTTTTAACCTTGCATAATCGATAACGTTAGCTAACTGAGTTCCTTGTGAGATAAGTGGCTGTCTGTCTAAAATTAAAGTAGCCTACAACAACCTTCCAGAAGCCAAATAGTCCTGTACTGGGAATTCTAGATTTTGTGCCTCACATGGCTTTAGACATTTCAGTCGTAGCATTTATGCTAGTAGGCTAGGCTTAATCTCATCCTCAATCATACGGGCTACTTTTTGGTGATAAACATTCGCGACACCAGCCTTGCTATGCAGCAGCTTTTCCTAGACGACATTCAAGTTAAGTTTAGGAGACTTGAACCAGAACTTGTACCCAACTAGCCTAGTAAAAGTTGTGTTAGTAGCAGTTCCGGACCAGGTTAATTCTTTTCTTAAATAAAGTTGTCCGTGCAACAAAATCACTTCACCCACATTTCTCAATCACGTTCTCAGTCAGGATGGACCCAAGGGGATTAAATAAAGAAATTCCGAAAGCTAAAAAAACAATAGAAATTAACAGGCATCATCTGAAGCATCTGCGCAAGGTCCTTTCTGACTTCACACCTTATCCAGTCTCAAAACCCTCTGAAAAGATTTGGGCACCAGAAAAAGAATGTCTAGCAAACACACCTGAAGCCACAGCAAGTAACCAGTCTACAGATTCAGTCTGTCATGATCCTCAAATACCATCATCTGTTCCATTGTTGCACACATATGCTCCGATATCAGAAGAGGAGCCGATGATTGATGCAGACGTTCCTCCATTCACACCTCATTTCTCAAATGAAAGCCAGCCAGTAACAGTGGAGACAGAGGAAGAAAGCACATGCTCTGCACTGCTTGTGAAAATTGAAAT
Organism: Alosa alosa; assembly: GCF_017589495.1. Lineage (NCBI taxonomy): Eukaryota > Metazoa > Chordata > Actinopteri > Clupeiformes > Clupeidae > Alosa > Alosa alosa. The sequence goes on from NC_063194.1 coordinate 17,250,931, forward strand.
GCTTAAGAAAATCCGAATAGCTCCCATCAAACAGCCAGGCACAGTGCTGATGGCACCCAACAAGGATGACAAGGATGTGCATGACACTGGAGGCCATGGAATAGAAAGTGCCAAGGAAGAGGGTGACCTGTTAGAAACTAAATTGGAATTTAAGATAAATGAGACTGCAAATGAACCATGGATGCGTTTGGAGAAGGTATGTCTGCTCATGGTGAAGGAGAATAGTACAACTCATTATTTCAGATTTTATGATTGAAATGTTTTAAAATTGTATTGAAATGTCTTTGAGACCACTCTATAAGAGAGTGATACCTACAGAGAAGCACAGGAGTTTTTTCTAAGGGTTGTTATTACTAAATAGTAATGCAATATGATGATGTGACATGGATATACACTGCTCAAAGAAATTAAGGGAACACTTACAGTTTTCAATAATTGTTAAAACACATTTTTTGACCTTCCACCCTTTTCTCAATTCTCAAACTACATTCACAGAATGGCTGACAGTTCTCTCAAAATAAAACACTCGCCTCAAAAGATTTACTTGTGCTCAGAACCAAACAGTGTCAGAGTACCGATCCAGTGTATGATTGAAGTGTTCCCTTAATTTTTTTTGAGCAGTAGCCTAAATTTTAGTGAAAGTCTCTCTACCATCTCTGTTGTCATCTGGCATTCATACAGGTGGTTCAGCTTGTGGTGGCAGAGCGCTTAACTGTGTTTGACAAAAATCTTCAGGAGCTTTATGGCAGGATGATGAAGATTGAAATGGCCATTAAAGAACAGGTTGGGGGAGTTCCTTTGCCTCTGAGTACAATCACACATATGCACATGTACCGTGTATTCAAGGATTCATCTTTTAATTAATCTGCATCTTTGTTTGTTTTTTCCCCCCAAAATGTTTTAGACACAGATACATAAGCTATCCAGAGAGCTCCAAATGGCTAAAGAGGACTTGGTCTCCAAGAATGTGTCTATGGTTGATGCTACTGTAATTACTACTACTACTGCTATTATTATTACTACTACTACCAGTACTACAACCCCAAAATAGAAAAGGTTGGGACGTTGTGTAAAGTGTGAAAAAAAACAGAATAATAATCTGCAAATCTCTTACACTCTCATATTTAGTTGCAAAAAGGACACAGAGCATTCTAGAGAGGCATGGTCTCTTAGAAGTAAAGATGTAGGGGTATTCATCACTTTGTGTAAACCTGTGTACAAATGATGAAACCATGTCATTTTAATGCTTCTTAACATGAAATTATGAAGTGTTTGGGGAGTTTATCATCTACAGGACATAATATTAACAAATGCAAAATTAATTCTGCACATATTTAAACAGTATTTCTCCATAGAGGAAGAGTCGAGGTGCTAAAATGGCCTGTCTGCAGTTCAGATTTGTCAAATCAGGTGCATAATTGAATGAAAAACATGACTAAGAATACTGTTGAGCAACTGAAATCCTATATCGGACAGTGACGGGACAACATTTAATTCTTAAAACTCTAGCAACTGGTCTCCTCAGTTCCTAAACATTTACAGAATTTTGTTAAATGAAGAGGTGAAGCCACAGTGGTAAACATTCCATGTGCCAATTTTTTTAAAACATGTTGCTGACATCAAAAAAGAAAATGATATTTTCCATGAAATAGTCCAAATGTTCATTTTCAACATTTGATATGTTCTCTATGTCCTTTTTGCTGCTAAATATGGGTTTACAAGACTTGTATATTATCCCACTCTATTTATATTTCTGATATGTTACTGATTGGATCATAAACGGCATTTTTTGCAAATTTGCATTTTACACATCGTCCCAACTTTTTTCTGATTTGGGGTTGTACCTATCTAACAACAATAGTAACAGTGTATACATCGGTTAAATTAATATATTTTTTTTTATTTTTTTGCTTTTCAGGAGCCTACATCTCTATCCACTCCAGCCACTGCATCCACACCTACCCAAGGACCAAGGTTTGTTGCTCCAGCTGCAGGGATTATGTCTGAAGTAACCTTCTGCCCATAATTTAGACTCTGCCTCCTTCTGACTGGCTAGTATGATGCCTGATTTATGTTCCCTTTTCAGACAAAAATTTGCTTCAAACATTGCTCCATTACAAAATGAATACAAAGTCCACACTCTGTGTTTATTTAGTCCGCATCCTTATTCATAGTATCCACAACAACTGCATTTAAAACTTTTGTTTACAAGAAAGATGCGTTTGCTGTACGTCGGAAGTGAATGAAGGGTTCCCAGACCCATTCTCAACCTAAATTGAGATTTGAGAAGCAGTCTTTTATTTCATGTTTACATGTAGAAATATCCCAGATGCGTTTTAGGTCAAAAAACCTGAGACATCATTGTTTGTCCATGAATTGAAGTTTCCTCTAAGTGATAATTTTACAGCCCCAGTGTATATGTCTCTGAGCATGCAGTCTCAGTCACAAAGTTACATCGGTTTAGCCTATACAATATTTGGAAGATCAGACCTTATCTAACACAATATGCCACACAACATATTATGCAGGGCATGATTCTGTCCAAATCAGACTATTGCAATGCATTGCCTACCTGCTTTCATAGTGACATCATTACAGATGATGTAGAATGCAGTGGCACATCTGGTCTTTAATCAGACAAAGAAGCCACATGCAACTCCTCTGTCAGTTACTCTTCATTGGCTTCCCATAGCACCCATAATTAAATTAAAATCTCTCAATCTGGCCTATAGGACACTTACAGGATCTTCACCGTATACCAGCTCTCAGTCCCCCCTCACCCACTGTCGCCCTCTGATGAGTGTCTGCTATGTCAGCCATCAACACTAAGGCGGGATCACACTGACCAGCGACAAGCGGCAGGTTTCCTATTGTTCTCTATGGTTCGGCAGCGGAACGGTGGCAGCGCTGGCGTAATGCTAGCGTTGAACGAGCTGAGCGTTGAACTTGGTTCAACTTTCAAAGCGCAACGTGAGCATATTCAATTGTCAGTTTAGGCAAACCGTTTGTGTTGCTTTTGAACGAGACAGAACTTATTATAGTCTGAGCGTTGCGTTTTTGCTGCCGCTTGCCGCTGGCCAATGTTATCCCCGCCTAAGAGGTCCCAGTCAAGACTCTTTTCTTCTGTGATTCCTTGTTGATGGAATGATTTACCTAATGTTCTTTATTCTAGTGATAGCTTTGGGATCTTCAGAAGTGTCTAAATACTTCTTCACCTTGTTTCTAACTAATTCATTTTTCCTTACAGAGTTGTGGTTTGTATACTTTATGGTTATTGTTATTGTTCTGTTAAATGCTATTTAGTCTTTTAATAACATTAGTGTATTTAGGCTGTAGGATTTTGCTATATAAACTGTTCATTTGAGTGTTAATGTAATGTTTATTGATGACATTGTAAGTTGCTTAATCAGAAAAGGTCCTTGCTTGCTAGGCATTTTCTTTGTGCACAGAATGTTGAATGGGCAAAGTAAACTATGAATGCAAACTTCAGATGGTGACAAAAACTGTTGATTTCCCATAAAGCATGTTAAGGGAATTCAGCAGAGGAGAATCCCCAAACCTAGACTCTGCCAGGGATTTTTTCATCCAAGCTGTTGGAATGACTGGGATTAATTAATCCTCTGCAGACAGCATGATAACACCTGTTGTGTTTAGGGTAGAATGGCCCACAAAACAGTTGCACTCACACAGCATGTTAATGGCAAGAAAGCATTGTCTGGGGGAGCAGATGTCATCTCTGCAAAATATTGGTGTGGAGGGTATTTACATAATTTGCTTGGGGAAGTACAGTCAAAGTCAGTCAAACTAGATGGATGTGACCTTGGAAATGAGACAAAAGAGTCATGCAAGAGTAGCTCTGATGGAGAATTCCCCTAACACCAGACAAATGCGAAGGAGATTCGCAGATTACAAGTCAAGTGTGCAGAAATGCAAGGGGGAGCGTTTCAGATTCAGAGTTGCTCTCGTACAGAAGGTACTGAACCATACACACAAGGTGCCAAATCTGGAACATTTTGGCTTGCTGTGTATCAACAACTGCTTGAACTGTTCACCAAGGTTCTAAGTTTCATTGCACTCAGGTTACCATAAACAAGAAATTGTTTCAATTATTATGTTTCAATTATTCAATTTTATACTCTCCCAGTAATGCAATGAGAAGGTATTCTCACACAAGTTTCACTGCCACAGTTTTTGTGCATAAATATGAATATGTAATTTAAAAGCTTAAACCAAAACCTTTGTAGTGGCAATACATTAGAAGCCATGTAACATATAGTACTGTGTTATGATTTAACAAATTATATTTTGATGCGTAATACATACATACAATAGCTATATTAGCCTTATTTATGACTTATTGGCCATGCCTGATTACGTTGTTGCATTGTTGCTTGTCTTCAAGTCTCTTTCCCTCTGTCTTTACACTTGTAGTGATGTAAGTAATCCTGAGAAGCCTGGTGGTTTGCCAGCTGAACAGAGCAGTTGCCAGACAAACTCTAAAGGTTTGCACCCATGTTGTGTTTGTCATTGCAGTATCGTGTCACTATTTTTGATTGATTACATCACAGAATTGCTTAATGATAAGGGTTACTGTTATTTGAACAGAATAATTTCCCAATGCTGCACCTCTAAAGGGGAGGAAGTGGTAACTGAATTTATTGATAGGACATCTTAATCCCTCGTTAGCCTTTCATAATTTCACTTTTAACAATTCTTTTAAACCATTATTCTTCCTACCCGCCTTCTCTCATTCCTTGTCATTCCTATGCACAAGAAAGTTGAGCAGTTAAAAGCCATTTCACTACATGTTTTACAAAAGTAACTCTATGTATGTGACAAATAAAAAATCCTTGAATCCAATGCCAGATAACGCCTGGTATTGCACTACTGTATGTAAGTGCACTGCATACAGGTCATGCTCCCGCATGGTACAGCAGTTTTTCAACTTAGCTGGGTACCACTACGCCTTAGTGCTAAAATCGATGATAATGGGTATAAAGACCAATTAGTTGTGTTGCTTTAAGAGCAAACGGTGGTTGAAAGGTGTTTAGTCGTATGACTACAGGCACCAAAACTAGAAAGGCCCACCAATGTCCTGTGTGGAGGAGAAAAAATGGCTGGAAAAATTGTGTCTGTGCTCCAGTCACTTTTGTTGCCCCATTGCTTTCAGGGAAATACTACATTGAACCAGAGAAGAGCGATTCAGTGGATGCCTTCACCCATTTAAAGGTGAGGAAATGGGGGAATGATAAAAAGACTGGTATTTTTATCTGTTCTTCCATTATTTTTTCTTTTGTTTTCACTTACTCCATTTACTCATCCTTAGTTTTCTAGGCCTGGCAACTGGAAATTTTCCTTTGCTATCAATCCGCCTCCCTCCCTCCCACGTCTTGCCTCACTGCTTTGCCTGAACCAGCTGCCCCATGATGCCCTCTGGACCCCTGTCCCTGGTCAGCCTGTGCTTTCGATCTGCCTGACCAATCAGAAGGCTGTGGAGCTCACTTGGAGCATGCCTGTGGAGGACCGTGCAGCCCTTGAACGTGTGCACAGTTACCACCTGTTTGCCTGTCCAGTGACCACCTCCCTGGCTCCTCAGCGATTGGCCTGGAAGAATATTGGAGTGGTCCGGGCGGAGACTTTGCCCATGACCTACAGGCTCACCGACATTCAAGCAGGTTGTAAGTTTTTCTTTGCTGTGTGTGCCCAGGACATCTATACCCGCTTTGGGCCCTTTTCTAGACCCCTGTATCTGAAGTGGCTCTTTGGTTCTTCACTGGTTGATTAGCCAAATGATACTCATTGGTTCAGGTCTTTTGTGTTTTGAGCATCCCTGCCTTGCATTTTTGTTGATCTTTTGGAGTGTAGTAATGTTGGTATGTGCTGGACTGTGATTTTGGTTTGGGAGTCGTTTTTATAGCTCTGCCTGATGTTAAAAAGCTCTGCCTGAAGTTAAAGTGCCATTCTGAAGTTGGCTGATTTCACTAAAAAACTGACATCCATGTTCAAGTCAGTGATAAGTCAGATATAAGTTTAATTGTTGCAAATTAAGTCTAAATAAAGACGGCAATAATACCACATGCCAAACCCTGTCAGTGTTTATTATGTCCTACAAGATTATCCACATGGCATATTCTTTCATTTCTTTCAACTCCATGTGCTAACTATGGTTGTTTTATGTGCAGCCAAATTTGTCAATGGCATTTACATTCACTTACAGGGGAGTAGCGCCATGAACTGAGACCGTAGACAAACTCCGAACAGTCTCAGTTCTGACCAGTAGTTGGTCATGCCTGCAAATGCTATATATGCATTAGCGTTACAAAAGACTATATCTGCAAGTTTTTCCAAGCTCATTTTTGCAAGGAAAACAAAGCTGAATGACCGTCTCAGTGTTGCCTCAATCATTACAAGTACTGTAAATATGTAGTCCGGAGGCTGTAGGGGTGAGAAAAATCAAGATGTCTTTTTTACACTTTTTCCTCACATAGTTTTTCTGAGATGAAGAGTCAAATGTGTGTCAATTTATCTTTACCAGCATCCAAGTATGCGGATAACATCGTGCAAAGTACCGGTACTGTCCTTACAAAAAGGGTTAAACTTTATTTCTGGACTGAATTTCAGCATAATCAACCTTGCCTAATTTTACCACATTTTGTGACTGCCCAATTTCAAGGTTACACAACTATACCGTATGATACAAGCAACGAGTATAAGATATACAAGATATGACTTGGGCCTGCCAGAGTCTCTGCATTTTTTTTTATCTAAGAGGATTGATACAGTTGATATTTCTTTCATGTATTTGATCATAAGCCCCCTCCACTTGCAACGAACACCTGACTGTGAACACATTAATCAAACACTTAAGCCCAAATGCTTCAGGCAGTCTTGTTCATTGCTTTGTGGACTGTTCACAGAGAGTGTTGCACTTTAGTGGTCAAATATGCACCTTGTGATTGGATAATGAAACCAGTGGGCTCGATCTGACTCCCAGTGATCTGCTCAACTCCACGTGGCCATGTTGTATCGCAACCTGTAGAGGGAGCCATGCTCTATCATTGGAATTCACACTTTCCTCAACGTTTTGCTGGAAAGACAGTTGCACACATGCTCTCTCCCCTACCTCCTCCTCCTCTCCCCACCATTCTCTCAGTGCATACTAATGTTGAGAGAAGACCCACCTCCCTCCTTTCTCTGGGATGGGAGAGAGAGGCGGTCTCAGTTCAGGATCCTCTCCTCACCAGGCAGGGAGTCTGAGTGGCAGAGCCGTGTGTCTTTCAGAGAGAGCCGCACTGATGCTACCCGGCACTATGTCCTGCCCAGCTGTGGCATGTGAGATACCATAGTTGAATCAGGAGAGGTGGGCTTTTTTCCCCCTTTTTCTTTCTCCTTTTTGCTCTTCCATTTGGATGGGAAGCCCTCTTTTGGTGAAGCCAAGCAAGGTGGAAGACAGACAAGAGTGGGGGAACTGCTGGCAACCGCCACCACTCCCCCCCCCAGCTCACAGAGACGAGGAAAAACGGAGGCCGCTGGAGTATTCGTGTTTTTCTTTCGCTTTGTGTTCTTCTTCTTCCTCATCGTGGTGTTGGGAGGTGCTTTGTCTTTTCATTTGCTTGCTCTCTCTCTTCTCTGCCTTGCCATCTACTTCTCCATTTACCTTGTCTACAATTTCTTGTATTTATGAGCAACAGTCAGGAGGGAAAGAGAGGGGGATATTTCTTCTACGTTCTCCCCCCTTTTTTTTATTTCCCTCATCCATTCACCCTTTCCTCCTCCATCCTCCCTGTCCCTCCTGGTTTCTCTTCTCCCCTTCTGTGCAGCCACCTTTCCCCATCACCAGCTCTCATTGCATCTGTCACTTCCTCCACCCACCAACTTTTACTGCTTTTAAATCCACCAGTAGGCTAACAGTACTGAATCCTTTTTTCTGTGAACAACAACAGAAACCACCAACCTCAGTGATTATTTTCTATTTTCTCACCTTTTTTCCCCTCTTCTTTTCCCTTCTTTTCTTCTTTTTTCTCTCCCTTCATCTTACGCATCTCTAATTTGGGGGACTCTTTGTTGTATTTATAGGTAGGTTATTCAGTGTTCTGTGTCTGTCTCTCGGACTGTGTGTCTGCTTGTCTGCGTGTGTGTGTGTGTGTGTGTGCCTATCCCTACATGTGTGTGTGTGTGTTATCTGCATATATGACACATGACCAAACATACTCTAAACTGCTGAACAGAGAAGGGGGGGGCTCCATCTGAAACCTGCTCGTTTGATGGCTCTCTCCGATCACCTCACCTTTTTTACATTCCACTCATCCTCCAACGTCCATGTCTCCGTTGAGCCATTGTAAACACCTCTTTTGCCTCTTTAGCGCCATGCGAACAGCCACAAAGTCTGCTCTACCTGCACCTCTTTTTCATTTCAGAGAGGCATTTTTATGAGTGAGTCATTTTTTTGTCCCTCTGTCTGTGCTATTGTTGGTGTATCCAAAGTTTAGCTGTTGCCTTGTCTGTCAGCTGCCTCTCTGTCATTTAAAAGCATATATGCTATGGTGTCCTTTATGAGATTCCCAAAAATAACTAATTGTAAAACATCTGGTGAATCAATGAAATAGCAGAATAATGAAAAACAATTCCTGGCAAATTCTGTGACACTACGGAACCAGTGCAGTCTGACGATGCCTGTGAAACGTATCCTGTAGCACAGTTTCTGGTGCTAATTTCTTGCATAGCCCATCTTCATTCCACTGGTCGATCACCTGTCTGTGCATACATCTCTCTCTCCCTCCCGCTTTCTATTCATCCATCGTCTCACCCTTCAACACACACACACAAGCACTCAAATAGAACGAACTAAAGACGCTCACCACAATTCTTTTACCTTTCAGAGGATTTTGTTTTTTCATTTATCCTTCCTCACTTTCTCTTTTCAAGCTCCTCTCTACCCTTGCTGTTGTTGTAGCTCCCACCCCCACTCCCTCTGCCTCGTAAAGATAAATCAATGGTTCATCCATTGATTTATTTCACTTTTTTTCCCTCCATATTTTCTACTTACCATTCAACAATTATTCAAGCTTCTGGCTTATTTCTCCTGTTGGAACCCTGATCATTTCACACTTTATTTTAAGGTGAAATGACAGCTGGAGCAGTTTTCTGCAGGGTCATGGTTGCTCTCAAAGGTTCTAATTTTATATCTTAATTATTCTTGTAAGAATTTATTGTTTAATTTTACGAGTGGCATGACGTGGTGCAGGTGAATTATTTTCTGTATAATGTTCAGCAATATGGGGCTTAAACTGTCGTGAAGTGAAATTGTTAGTGCAGGGCAGTAGGTAATTCAACACAACACAAACCAAAAAACTTGGACTTGAAATTTCTAGGCGTGTGTGGCTGTGTGTGTGTATGTATGCGTTTTTGTGTGTGTGTGTCATACATAGCAATAGTACTATACACAGCTACGAAGAGCAATTCACAAATTCATGCTTTCACCTCCATCTCTGTTCACATTGCCCTTTTATCTTGAAGGAGAATTTTATGCATCTCCTCCACACTGTCTGAAGACTTTGGCAGAAGAGCTTTTTGAATGAATTGTGGTGTGGTGCGTGGAGGATAAAATTGGATTTAGCTTTTTTCCCTTGAGGAATTACTCTTTGTATGGGGGATTGAACTGAAATGCTATAGCTAAAACAACATTGTAATTTGGGACTTTTTGATCATTTCCTATCGGACTAAACCTGATTTTAATACTTTTTCTAATACTGAATTTTAATGGGATTTTACTATCAAGAATTAAGGACTCAACACCACTGTCTTTTGACTCAGTTTTATTTTTTTTATTATTGTAATACTATTGCCCCATCGTCCTGAAAACCTTTAAAACTGCTCTTACTCCATAATCAATTGGGTGAGTACATCAGTATTCCAACACTGACTTTCTCTCTGTCATCACCTTGTTTGTATGCACAGTGATCATTTACATACACAAGTGTATAAATATCAGTACACCGCTGTATGTCCCTGTGTGTTCATGTTCCTGTATTTATATGTGTGTGGTTGAATGAGGTGAATGGTGGACAATAAAAAAAAAAACACTATTATCTTGCAAAAAACCCCCCAGCTTTATATCATAGCCTAATTATGTGAGAGAATTTATATGTTGTATCAGGTTATCTCTGAATGCAATTTCGCCCATTTGCTATTGCTTTAATAGACTTATATAACCTATATATCTCTCCATAGCGTGATGAACATGGACACTAACACTTTTCTCCTGGATGTATAATTTTTATCCCCTCTACTCTCCCCCTCCCACTCAGTGCAGTCCTAGACACTTCTGCTAATGCACAACGCTGTGTGTGCGAGGTGTCAGTGTGTGGTTGGCCTTTTCCGCCTACCTCTCCCTGCGGCTTATCCGGGGCGCACACACTTTGTTATTGCACCGAAATGCATCGACATGCAGCAAGAACTGTACTGCATCTCATTTGTGGCAGCTGTGCGGAGGGTGTCAGTCAGATAGCCTGCTAGCAGTGGACTTTGACACAGATCTGGAACGGAGATGGGCAGGATCTTTACGAGAGTTTTCTGGGGGGATATTGTGATGTGTGTGTGTGTGTGTGTGAGAGAGAAAGGGCTGTATGTGTGTGAGGTGTATGTGTACTGCTGCTGAAGCTCTGCCTTTCTGTGTGAGCTGGACTGGCTTGCACACCCTATCCATCTCCCCCATCTATCAAAACGCAAGCGTACATTTGACCCCTTTTTTCTGATTAAGTCTCATATCATTTGCCTGACAAGCTCTGGATTTATAGCTCGAGCGCCACTTTGGTCAAGGTTACCGCCAGGTAGAGGCTAGCAGGATCCACCTGGGAATTTGGTCACGGCCCACTCTGGGCAACCCTTGCTCGCCACTGAGTGCCTATCTCACACTGACCCTGAGTAGAGACACTTTAGCATCCTGCGCACCACAGAGAGGCTCCCACAGGTCGAAGAGCCTGTCAAGGTGTGATGGAGCTGCGGAGCATAGTGAAACGCTTTGCTTCCTCTGTGGCCTAAATGAGTGTCATCTACACATACTGTCAGCTCGTGATAAATGATTTAGCTTTGTTCTCCGATGACATTAAAACAGTGAAAGAAATGATATCATATCAATCATGGATCTTATTTATATATAAGTATATATCTTATGAAAAAAGATATGTTTTAGGGTTTTGAAGAATGGTTTAGGGTTTTGAAGGTCCGTAGCAATGCAGGTACAATCTGTTTAAGTAACTAGTAAGTGATTATTTGACAAGTTATAACAAATGTTTTTGTTTTCCAATTTTACTTATTTGATTAACTGTATGTGAGGACACAAATATTTCCTTAATGGAAATAGATGTAAAGAGAAAATATAGTTAAAACTGACCATGATCCAGTTTTACAAAGTCTCCGCAAATTGAATCATTTATAGAGATGTAGTAGGGAGTCTGTTTTTTAGCTACATTCTACTCATCCGACTCATAGTAATATGCTCTGTCTAAAATCTGCAATCAAATGGAAATACTCCACCTCGGAGTTCGATTATGGCCACGGAGCCTTAAACACTAGCTTTACACAAACCAATTTTCAGCAGCAAGACCTGTCTCTTAAATTAATTTGTGTAATTACCACCATACAATAAGCCTGTCCTCTTAATAATGTATTAATTTTAGGAAGCCTTAAGGGATTATCTGGCCTGAGACATCCATATTGTCTGCTGGCTGACTTGTGGCAAGAGCTTCCTGACCTCTCAGTTCAGAAGCAGAGGTGGTGGCAACCAGAGTTGTGTTTACCGGCGATGCTCCCCATACCACCATCCCCCATCTATACCCCCAACCCCCATTCCCCACGCCACCGAGAGGCCTTGCTTGTTCTGCTCCGTCACCCTCACCCCAAGACCGTGGCCCCTGCACCCCAGAGATTTAATAAAGAGTCAGTGTGTAAAAAGAAGAGTTCATCCCCCTCTCCTGTCCTCTGCTTGACATGCTGTAGAGCTCAGGGGGTCTGGCTCTGACATTTACAGACGCTCGTTTAGTGGACATTCTTAGCTCCCCTTTCCTTGTGACTCATGCATTTGTGCGATGTACACTATGATGGTCTAGGGGGATTGGGAGGTGTGTTGGAGAGGAACAGTAGCCTATAGAGAGAATTACATGTAGGCAAAGAGGATTTCTAGCTGACAGTCAGTACTGTATTGTGACCCTCATCTGGATTACAAGTAAAAAATGATCCACAGCGTGTTACAGGCTATCTGGCACTCAAATCCACAATTTCATTCTGGAAATTCTATACAGACAAAATTTTGTCTTTCAAAATATGGCTTGTTTTTGGAGAGATGGCAGATGGTTTAGGTGTGTGTGTGTGTGTGTGTGTGTGAGAGAGAGAGAGTTTGTGTTTGAATCTGATGAACCTGTTTTAATGTTGCCTTTGGGGAGTGCCAGATGTGGTAGCATTTGCAAAGTGAATACCATAATGGTTCAAGGTGCAAGGCAAGATGTATAGTGTTGATTTTCCTTTTCATTTGTCCCAAATATGGTCCTATAGCATTGCTGTATTAACTGAGCACCCACTCATAATAATTGTAATACAGGTTACTGCACTGTCTGCATGCATTGTAATCTGAAGAAATTCCTAAAGACTTGATTTGTGAAAAACTGAAACTGAAAACTGTTATCGAAACTGGTTATCGAAGTATTAAACATGGAATATGCAATATGCTGATCAGTGCAATCTGTTGCACCATAGAAACAGTTAAATGGTAATCAGAGTGTTTTAATTTATCATTTATTTACCCAAAGTATGCCCTTTAACATCCCTTTGCTGAATGGACCCATTTGCATAATCTCACTGCACATGCAAATGTACAGTACTGAGAAATGCATATGAAAAATTAGTATTGCTCAAATGCATTAATCATACTCCTTCTGAACTTGCTCTGTGAAGTCTTAGTTGGGGGGAGGGTTTAGAGAGAGAAATGTGTAAATTCTTGTTTAGAAAACATCATTTATCAGTCTAACTGGTTGGGGAAATGTTTCACATCACTGATTTTACTTCTCTTGCTACTCTTTTATTGTAGTGCAGAGTGTAGATAGGTGCAGGTAGAAAATTAATTAGGCTAAAGAGATGAAATGCACACTTGTGACTTACTTACCCACTAATGGTAGCGGGAAAATGAAAACCAACTATTCATTATATCTAGGGTGATTCATAGGGGGGGTTATCAGTCACTGACGATTTTAATTCTGCTCCATAATATGTAACAACTGTCCACAAACGTCTAAGGGCTACATGGTGGTAGGCTTCATGTACCAAGCACAAGCTGGCCTCTTACTAATCATAGTCTCAACAGTGGTATAGGGCTCTTGTCCTTCAGACACGTTAAAAAAAGCCAACGCCAAGAGTGTTACATTATTCCTCTTTTCCAGACTTGCGACTACAAAGCGATTGAATATAGAAGGGGAGGCTTCGGATTACCCGCGCTGCAAAAGAACATCTGAAACACCAAAACCCTCACGTGCATCTCAATCACTTGAGACTCAACAGCTGAGCTACTTTGCTTTCCCTCAGCAACTGTAAGTATTCATGAGACGAAACAAGAATTGTTATTGAAAAGTTTGATATGAACTATTTATGTGGCTAATAGTTAACCATTAACCAAAAGCATGACTAATTGTAATACTTAGTGCAAACATGTTATCAATATGGATAACAGAGCATTAGGCTACATAGGAAACTGGAGGGTTACCCTCGAGGTAACTACTAGTTCATTTCTATCCAAGAAACAGTATTGTCAATGTGTCATTTAGAAAGCTATTTTGAAAAAAAAAAAAGAAGACGTCAGCATTTGTGTTTTTAGATGGCCAGTGGCTTGGGATCGCATTATTGTGAAGTAGGCCCACCCTACTAATTGGCATCATTGTAGTAAACGGCTTCATTTCCAATAGTTGAATCACTGCTTCACCTTTTCTGCATAGCCTACAGCCTGTACCCCTTAAATGTTTGAAGCATGCCTTTAATGTGTAGTAGTACATGTTCTCCATATGCTTTTCCTCTGTGTCACTCTTTCCCCCTCCTTGTGTGGTTTTAGGAGTCTACCCTCTGTCTGAGGCTATGAGAGGAAGAGCGGCATCCCAGGCCACACCACCATGCTAGCTCTGAGAGGCAAGGATGAGATTTTGGCTGGCAATACACAAGGTAAGAATGAAAACATTGGCCCTCTCTCCTGTTCACCCTCCACCCGATGCTTCTGTGAGCCAAATGTTGCAATCTGTGAATCTGTCAATCTCATCAACCTTCCAAATCTTGTCAAACTTACCGAGAGTATAAACCGTATATTGTGTGTGTGTGTCTGTAAGTGAATATAGATTTTTGATGGTCACTATGTATTTTATGTTAAAGCAACTGAACAAAAGATCGAGACAATGAGTGTTTCTTTGTGGTAAAGTTCAACCCTTGATGTGTTCTGAGGAGGGGAAGTGCCAAGAGTATGGTGACCTCCCCAGCGGATGTGGGAATTGGGTGATGTTGCTTTGATGGGTGCACTATGGTTTATGTTGGCCATGTGGACTGGTTTCAGAGGGGCTGACCTGCTGCGATCAATTGCATGTCAAGGAGTGTGAGCATGAGGTGCTATCGACTATTGGCTTCATTTGCATGGCTTTGGGAATATTGATCAAGCCATTACGGGATTTGTTAGATAGGATTCTGTGGTCAAAGTTGCAAGCAGCTTTATATAAGGCATGAATGTGTGTAGTGCACACAGCAGGCCACATATGTGTGTGCATGTATGTTCCTGGCACTACTGTTGATTTGCATTAAGAGCTGCTGTAGATGTCTTTCTCACCTGGCAGCACAGCTACTGCAGGATATCAAGACCATGAAACATGGAGATGTCAGCCGTGCCCATAAAGTTCCATAGGCGTCCATGATCACAGCGCACACGTCAGCTTTATCATGACAGCTCCTTGTTCGCCGCAACCCTCTCAATTCCGGCTCCTCACTGAGACTCTATCTGTCTTCTCCTCCTTCCTCCACCCTCTCTCCTTTTGACTTTGAACATACGCTATCGCCCCTCGCTTTCCCTCCTGTTCTTTTATCGCCTTTTTTTTTTATCCACCCCTTTCTTCTCTTCATGCACCGTTAATCAGGCAGGACCCTGCTTAAGGGACTGGAATGTGGTGACAGGTGTGTGTGTGTGTGTGTGTGTGTGTGTGTGTGTGTGTGTGTGTGTGTGATGGGGCAGTTTGCCGAGGAGCTTGTGATTAGGGAGCGGTAGAGACAGCCAGGGCTGCACCAGTGCAGGATGCTGCTACACCATGGATGCTGCTGTTGCTGCTGCTCCTGCCGCCGCTCTCTGGTGCAGCTGCCTCCGTCGCCACAGCGACTGGACCTGCCATCGCCACCACGGCTGCTGCCATCTCTATAATTACTAGTACTTGCTTAATAGCTACTCTGTGGCAGCCTTTACTGCTGCCACCGTCACAGCAATGCAATTACTGCAGCCTCATCCTCCCCGGCCTCTGGTATTATGAAGACCACTATGACTATTACTCTTAAACGTCCACAGTTGTATTCGGGGAGTTTAATATTCTGCTATCCCAGACCCCCACTCCCCTTTACCTCCCCATTCTCACCCCCCTCCTCTCAATGTTAATGTTTTTTCATATGAGCAGTCTTTTGAGTCCTGAATTCAATTATAGCCCCAGTGTTCTTTAATGGAGAAAGCTTAGGGCCAGAACAATGTAAAGGCCTATTAGAATAAGAGCTCATCGATCCTTTTAAATCCTTATCAGCTGCTCATTTATTCAAATCACATACGACATTTCTCTTGCCTCTCTATAGTCCGTCACATCACACACTCATGTACTGTATCAAGCACTCCGCTGCGGGCCCTGTCTTTCGGTCGGTTGTTTCTGATGTGCGGCGATGGGAGAGACATGAGGAGTGCAGGGAAGAGTTTGAAAATGTTTCATGGCTTCGGTAATTACAGCTGGGTGAGGACTGTCACACAACAAACTTTCTTGCTCTCGCACAGTGTAAAAATGCATTTTTTTTGTTTGAAATCGCATATTTTGAGATAAGAGGGCCACGTATTACTTATAATAAAACACACACACACACATATACACACAAGCAAACAAGCACAAATGCATTCCTTATCAAGAAATTGTCCAATACAGTCAGCTGCTAAAAAAATATAGTATATATAATAATATAGTACAGCAAACCTCATTATGGTGACTCTCACACTCAATTTTTCTAAATCTTGATAAGCTGTGTGCTGGCCCCTGAAATTAACTGCAGTCGGCATGGTCTCGCTGTCTTAAGTGAATTTTTTGGTGAAAGCCATTTTTTCCTTCTCTTTGTAGGATATTCAATAATTGACACTGTTCTTTTATATCTTTGTTTAAGTGTGGTGGAGTAGAGGGAAAGACAGAAACCCAGGGAGGCAGCCTGAGAAAGAGAGCAAGTTGGAGAGCGACAGGGGAGATATTTTACTTTGAATGTGTAATTATAAAAGGCAGACAAATGGATAGATGGAGTGAGAGAGAGAGAGGCATAAAGAGAGGAAAGAGAGGGGGGAGCAGAAGGAACCAGCCCGAAATTATTCTGCAAGTACCCTGTAGACAGGGTTGGGTCAGATTACTTTGAAATGTAATCCATTACTGACTACAAATTACATGGCAATGTTTGTAATCAGTAACGTAATCAGTTGGATTACCAAAAACATGTAACGTAATCTGATTACTTTTAGATTACTTCAATAAATATGTTTCTTAAGTAAAAGACACCACCACTGAATTGATGAAAGAATTCTCATTCTATTTTTCTCTTTATTATTTCATTACATCTAAGAAATCTCTTTTCCCCTGGGGATCAATAAAGTATCTATCTATCTATCTATCTATCTATCTATCTAAAGGATTCCTGTGTGAATTAACTGATCTTTTTTTAGTGTTACTTTGAGGTCACCAGGTCCCATTGTCTAAAAAACACCCCACACTAATACACAGTGGTGTAGTGGGGATTTTTAAAGTGGGGGGACGCTATTTTAATGACGTCATTGCAAAAACTGTCACACTCGCACTTCCACATACATCGGTGCGTAAGGCCAAGGCCAAATTGTTACCAGCTTTCGTGAACATGAAACCAAATTAAAAAAACAAACAATTAAATGACATGGATTAGCTTCAAAATGTAGCCTAATGTCTTCACCCAAACTACACTTTTCCACTCAAGTCTATGAATATGGTCTGTAGCTTTTCATTTTGTTGTATCATACAATAAACAGACAAATCATAATGTAGTAGCCTATGTAATATAGCGTAGTCTAATCTCCTTGACGCATAACATGCCATGGCATGGCTTCATTCATTACCACACGTAAACGATGGCAATAACAATAGCACAAGCAGGATTTACACGCAAATTCAACACGCTGTGTGGGCACTGGAACTCCGTTTGAGGGGGCGTCATATGAATGTCATTGCAAATTATTAAAATAGGTTTTTTATGTGCAGAGGTGCACATAAAACAAAACAAAAAATAACAGAAAGAACACTGGGCAGGCAAGCAGTCATTTGAAAAGTTTTTGTTTGGATGAAAGTAGCTGCACCAATCGGAAGTTTTTCCTAAAGTTGTTCAGGTTCACCGTTTGGGTCATTACTTATGGTTAAATAGCCTTATCACTTATATTGGAGCTCCCTCGATAAAAATCACTCGTATTACTCACACATGCTTATCGTCTCATTTTAACCTCTGGATTAGCCTACCTGCTTTCTGCAAAACACAAACGAAGGGCCATGAAGATGCTTGCTAGATTTGGATACAGGCAGTTGCATAATCTATGGTTTTCTAGCCACTTTCTAGCTACTTTCGGGTAATGTGGAACGACAAGCTGTGTAGTTTTTAATGTTTTTACGCATGGTGGAGTGCTACAGCATGACGGTCATTCTTGTAACAAATTTTAGGACAAAGAGGCCTAATTGGAGATGTTTGCGTGATGCGTTGTTACCACTAGTAACAACACTTGTTATATTAATAAATGCTTTTTAAAATGCTCAAAACAATGCTCCAAGAAGTGGGGGGGGCGGTGTTCCCCCGCGTCCAACGCACACTACACCCCTGCTAATACATTTCCATAGCTATTCTCCACTTTGGGGGTGGTGTTTTGGTGGTTGAAATTTTCAACAAATCCCAAAATGTATCACTTAGTCATCATGGATGTGATCATGGATCACTATTCTCCAAACATGCACATCTCAGCTTAACCTTTATGGAGAGGAGAATTCCGGTGTGATATTGACCTAAAGTGTGTTGAAACATGATACCGAGTGTGAACGGATGTCTCATAGCCCATCTCGGCTTGTCCCCTGCACTCCAAAATCTGGCGCTAGTTAGCCGATGCTACCAACAGCTTTTTCAATGGTGGTGCTTCGGCTTCGGGCTAGCCATGCAAATAAATCACTGTTTTACACAGGTATGATAAGGGATCAGATTCCAAAAATAATTCAGTCCAGTTTCTTCCAGTAGCAGCAACTGGAATCCATGCATTTCCATGGAATTAGTTTTGGAATCTGATCCCTTATCATACCTGTTCATTCTTACATTTCGACTTATCGTGACTAAATTCAAGATGGCTGCAAACGCTAAAACTTCGCGCGGAAGATACTGTCTGTATAAATCGTCTTGTAAGTAAACTACCAGTGCTTTTTCAAAGTTCTCAATGTCTCGTTTTAAATGTCAGGGCCCTCGGAAGTCTACCAATGAAGTGTGGAGATACATTGAGCCTCGTAAATGGTGTAAAACAGTGATTTATTTGCATGGCTAGGCCGATGCGAGAAAGCACCACCATTGAAAAAGCTGTTGGTAGCATCGGCTAACTAGCGCCAGATTTTGGAGTGCAGGGGACAAGCCAAGATGGGCTATGAGACATACGTTCACACTCGGTATCATGTTTCAACACACTTTAGGTCAATATCACACCGGAATTCTCCTTTAACAATGTAATTGTAATCTAATTACACATTTTTTTTATTGTAATCTGGGCTGATTATAGTTACTTGATTTTTGTAATCTGATTACGTAATCCAGATTACATGTAATCCGTTACTACCCAACCCTGCCTGTAGATGTATGTAGATAGGGCTAGCGAGAGTGCAATTAGGCATGTCTCTGAGGTTTGAGGAAGGGAAGAGATAGATAGGAGAGGAGGGGAGACAGGAAAGGATAGCTGTTTGTGAGGTCAGGAATAATAGTATGCATATGAACACATTTGCTATACCAGAGTGGAATTTGTGTTTGTGTGACACACACACAAATTCCACTCTGGTTGAAATGCTTTCGAAGTTGATAGGAGGGACATAACTGAATGTGTTATTCTAGAGTTGAGGTAAAATGAAAATACCGTACAGGAGTTTTAGGGGTACTTAGCAGGGGTATTTAACCCATGGGTTATTTTCAAATGAATAAAATGAAAAATAACACAGTGTATCTTTTGGATTGTGCTAATTGCATGGCACCAGCAGTTGTCAGTACCAAGTGAATTACATTTTCCCCCCGTTTGGCTGATATGTTTTCTGCACGGGCGATTGACTGACTTGCAAACTGAAATCAATGTGCGGTTATCACCTTGTGCTTGCATTTTGTTCCTTCCCATGAGGTACGATTGGAGCACCCCTCACCTGGAGTCCCAGTCATTACCAGCGGGTTGCATTTTCATCATTTACATCAGTGACATCTGGTACCTGCTGGTTCGTCTGTGGGTGCTGCTGTGCAGAGGCGACGGTGACATTGAGTTCCGACAGAAAAGTGGCTGAGCAGTTTTAGAAGAGCAAATTTCTCTCTCTCTCTCTCTGTCTATCTATCTATCTATTTCTCTGTCTCCCTCTCTGTATCTCTCCATCTCTCTCTGTCTTCATCCCTCTATCTATCTGTCTATTTTCCTTATCTGCCTTAGTCAGCACCTCATGCAGACAGAGGTGAAAGGTCATTCATTTATGTCTTGTTAGTCTAATTGTCTGTCTTATATAGCTAGGCCTCTTAACATCTCTGGTAATTAGTAACCTTGCACTGGTGCTTAATTGGTCAGCACTGGAGAAGCCAAATAAATCGGCGAGTCGTTGTCAACCAGGCAGGGGATGGTCAGGGGGAATGTATGGTACAGTATGTGTTTGTAGGTGATGTGCAGCTTGATGTGTGGAGCTGGGCCGCACCCTTGAAACGAACCACAAAGTGCAGCGGCAGCAGTGTGCGATTCTGACTGGAAGTGAAAGCAACATCTGAGCAGCGTGTTGTTTTGTTGGAAGCCGTTTGAGTTGTGTGAAGCCCATTTATAATTGAGGAGCGGCGAAAAAAAAAAAAAAAAAAAACCTGTGTGCGCCGCTGTGGCTGATGTGGCACTCCCACAGATTAATTCACGCAGATTTACTCAAACTGCCGCTTTATGAGGAAACACTCTGTCTCTGCTGTCATTTCCGATTAAGACGCAACCCCTACTTAACTGCTACGCAAACTGAGTTTCAAACCCCAGGTTGAACATGTGTAATGTTCTCAGCATTAGATTTTTTTTTTTCATTATTAAACTTTAAAATGCTTAGCTGTGCTGTGGGACCTGTGCTGTAAATGTGCTTCATGTTATTTAATCTCTCTGATCCATGCTTAGCCACTGAGACAAAGTTTGTTGTGTGATAACACAGCATAGGTAGACAT
Source organism: Alosa alosa (assembly GCF_017589495.1). Lineage (NCBI taxonomy): Eukaryota > Metazoa > Chordata > Actinopteri > Clupeiformes > Clupeidae > Alosa > Alosa alosa. The sequence continues at coordinate 17,271,646 of NC_063194.1, forward strand.
GGTCAGAAGCACAATGCGGCTTGTGGTGTATGCCTTTCTCATTCACATGAATTTTGCTGAGTTTTATCACTGCTCTACTTGAACCTGAGATGGGCTATGTGAAGAGACATCGGAGAGGGATCTGACATATAGAAACATTGTGAAAACCACTGAACAGGACCAGTCGGTAGTTGACAAGCTGCGGGTTAAGTAAGTGACTGTCTGGCTTCCTGAGCACTCGGCTTTCCAACCGGCACTGAAATGTCATTGCTAACATTCTGCTGCTCCCCGTGCCAACCCCCAAACCCCCAAGGCGACTTTACTGCACAGAACTTCCTCCATTCACTCCATTCATATTTTTCTGGAATGGGGGGGGGGTTGATTGGTGCGGTATTTCAGTGGAGGGGAGGAACAATGGCCCTGGGTTGCGCCTGCGCTTGCCTCTGTGGGGAGACCGGTGTCCTGCCCCATGGGACAGCCACACACGGCCTGTCACAGGCTCTGATATGTGGCAGCCAGGCCACTCAGAAAGCCGTGGGTGTGGGCCGCCAGCGCTGCTGCTGCTGCTGCTGCTGACACAGACATATATTTATTTACCTCTGAGGAATAGCATTGGGGCCGAGGCCTGGAAAACACAGAGAGAGGGAGAGAGGGAGAGCAGTCTGTGAACAGTCTGCTGGGGATCCATACCACCAGGCTACTGCAAGTTTTAAAGACCAAGTAGACAGAAATGGGAATGCAATCCACCCAGGCCAAGCTGTTTCTTGTGTATTTATACTACAGGAAATAAGGTCTGATTTCATAGTAGCGTTTTCCCATCAAGGTAGGATCTCAGAGGTAATCTCTGGACTCCAGTATAATTGTAGATTAATAAAACAGTGGGTTATTTTGACGGTTGGAAGCAGCAGATACTTAATTAATGGCCTGTTGTCAGTCAGATTTACATGCTGACCCTAGTCTGCCTCTCCATTCAAATTCTAATTGATTTTCTCAAGACAAACCGGTTTAGTTAGCTCAAATAGTAATGAGTCCGCTTTAAAGAGGAGGTGGTGCTGGAGGAGGTGGGAAGCTCACTTGGCCATCTATTATTTATGGAGCAGCAGAGACCTACGTGTGCACTGTGGATGTCACTTCCCTCAGATTAATGTACACAGATTTATTCCTGCCACAGCGTTATAGGAAACACAACTGTCTGCGCTGTCATTCCGTATTTAAGCCCTAACCGCTGCTAAACTGCCAGGCAATGTTCTCCAGTCAGGGAATGGTGGTATTCCAGTGTTTCATTAGGGCTGTGCCTCACTATATGGAGAGATGCTGTGCTTTAGTGTTGAGTGACTCCAACATCTTGTTCATCAGAGCCAGTTTTTTTTTTTTTAAATGATCCTCTAGAAAGCCAAACCTGGCTGTGACTCTTTTTTCTCTGTGTAGCATTTGAGCTTCATTTCCAGCACAATGGGCCCTCGTGTGGAAGAGCTGTCCCACATTTATTCGAAAAAACAGAGCCCCACATAGCAGCGCAGCAAACCCACTTGCGTCCAGCGTCGTCTTGTAGCATGTAGGACAGTCAGCTCCGAAATAGAAATGGGACTCGACCAGTGAATGGGTCTGGCTGCCTACCTGTCTGCCTACCCTTTTTAACGACACACAAGAGTCACCCTTTGGAGTCTACAAGTGTTCTCTGAAGATGGCCGGTGTCAAGGGTTGCGCACGGTGTAGTTATCAGCGGAGCAATGAGCGACGGCTTCGTCCATGTTAAAGTTGGCGCTGCGTGTGAACAGCTTGCTAATTAATTAACCATGACTGGGGGTGGGAAAGGGGTAAGGGGGGCAAGTGTGATAGAGAGAGAGGAGAGAGTAAAGGGGGATGGGGAAATGGATAGGATGAGTGGAAGAGATGTGTGTGGAGGGGGTGCAGGTCCAGGCCCAGTCCATAAATAAGTCCCTCAGAGGATTATCAGTTGATAACCAAAAAAAATCTCACCTCTCAAGAAGACGAGACAATTAAGACAAACTCGCAGGGAGGCCGGCCCTAACGATGTGCTTGTTACTAGTGCCATGTTTGCTCCGCACACTCACACATACACACACACACACACACACACACACACACACACACACACACACACACACACTCACACTCATACAGACACACACTCACACACGCATGCAGCCAGGGGAGAAAAATCAAAGGCAGCCTTATGTAGGGCTTCAGGAAGTATCATAGATGGCAAGGAAGCGAGAGAGACAGACAGACAGACAGACAGACAGACCGCTCTGAGAGCTCCACTGACTCCCGGCGATGACTACGTACGCTAACACACTTACTTCTGAGAACAGTGCTGAGAAGCCCATGCCACTGACTGTCCCGATCACGAGAAGTGCTGCTCCTAACCGAGCTCGGGCTTCTTTATGTTGCATTCAGATGCGACTCAGCTGCTTGCCAGACTGTCTCACTCAGGCCAAGCGCTCCCCTCTTCTCTCCTGTCCTTTCTTGCCATCCCCCTGCCCCCCCCCCCCCCCACACACACCCTCCCTCGTCAGACGGGCGTCTCCAGCAGGCGGCTGGAGGTGTGCGCAGGCTGCGGTGCAGCTGTTGCCCTGGCTCCACACACTGGAGCCGCGGGCTGGAGCTGGTGCTGGAGCCGGACCAGGGCCAGCAGCACAGGGCCACCTCTCCACAGGGCTGCTGGGGAGCTGTCCAGCACCTTTCATCTGCTCTGTCCATTTGGCAGCCACTGTGAGGTGGAAAAGTGCTCATCTTGTGTTAGGGCTGGATGCCCCAAGGCTAACATGAAGAACTGACTACTTTGTGGCCCTCAAGGGCCAGTGTGTGTGTGTGTGTGTTTGTGACATCATGCATTCTATGCTCCTTGGCTGGGTATAGATCCAGGATCTGAAAAAGTGCAGTCGGGTCGTCTCAGTGTGTGCTTGTTTTCTCAGAGTGTGTAAGGATGTGTAATAGCACAGCATTTGGCTCTTACTTTGCATCATGAACCTGTGCCAAAGCCTAAAGAATCAATCAGAGAGAGTGACAGAGTGGAGAAGAAACTGGGAGAAGGAAACACACATACAGACACAGACACAGACACACAAAACAATAGCATCGTTCTGCCAGACTAGATAATGGTGGGGAAAAAGCATCAAATGAAGAGCCTTGGGACAAAGACACGCTTACTCCTTCATTTACCTCTGGGTTCCTATGAGTCAGATTTTTATTTGTGCTAATGATAATCTCCGTTTCCTGCTCCTGCTTGAGCAGTCTGTGTGTGTGCCCTGTGTGCTTCCTGTTCCTCTGTCCCATCTGTGGATCATTGCCTTTAATGAAACTTATGCCCAACTGCTTTGATTTCTCTCTCTCTCTCTCTCCCCACCTTTTGTGCACTTCTGTTTCTCTCTCCTCCCTCTCTTTCCTGCTTTCCTCCATCCTCTCTTCCCCACTGCTCTCTTTCTCTCCCGCACACACAGGCACACTCGCTCTCTCTGGCATTTTTTAATTAAAATCTGTGTGTATCGGGGGATTTCAGTGGTGCTGTGATTTAAATGAGAGAGTGACACAACTTCAACATTACTGTCAGGGCCAAAGCAAATTCCATCAGGTCTAGTGAATTCTGCTACGCTGGCCATTCCCTGCCAACTCCTGCGTTTATATTCTGACATACACCCTCTCTTGCATTGATATTAAGAGTGTATATGGGATTGAATTCTCCCTTATATATATATATATATATATATATATATCACATCATATATATATCACATCATATATATATAACTGTGGAAGCTGTTATATAAACTCCTGCGTTTATATTCTGACATACACCCTCTCTTGCATTGATATTAAGAGTGTATATGGGATTGAATTCTCCCTTATGTGTCCTACTGTGGAAGCTGTCAGGCTGTTTGTGCTACCTGGCAACTAGGCAGCTAGAAACAAACCCTGCAGTGTTCTTATGGGGGTAAATTCTGCACCCCCGGCACCTTCATTCTTTCCCCCAACCTCCCTGGAGTCATCACTTAAGCGCTGGATGGGGGTCGAGTCTTCATAAATCAGGATGTTACAACCGCCACTGAAGCTGGTTTTTAATTAAAACTGTGAATCAGTCTGGCCCATGTTATGAATTGAATTCAGCTGTGACTGAATAAAACATCATGGCCGTCCAGCAAATTTGTCTCTCCGGTTGGCGGCCATGCTCTTGATGATGTTGTAAAATAGCTGAAGTGTTCGCAAAGGGGAAAAGGAGGGGAAGGCAGAGATACTGAGGAGAGCATCAAGAGAGCTCTGGCATGAATGGATGTGGACTGAACCACAGGGTGGGGGTAAGCCCCCCTATAAATCTACTCAACTGGAAATACTAAGAAATACTTGAACACTTGTACAAATATTGGATTCACTCAGCAGCATTTTCTTAGACAATCTTAAAATGCTCACAATAATGGATTCATTTGAATTAATAATGCATGTGCTTTGATTGAACGCACACTTGTTAGTCTGTTCCATACCAGTTTAATTCGAGCAGGCGTCTCAGTTCAATGCAACCGTGCTTCACATCTGTGAGTGTTTGGTGAGTTTTGTATCTGTGGGTATGTCATTGATGTCTACACACATGTACAGGCTGTTGAATCACATTAGAACTCCTGTCTGCATTCCAGCCTCCTGCTGCAGTAGCGGAGTGCTTCATTTGAACACTGTGAAGCACATGAACGCTCTGCATTACAGTTCCAGTGAAAAATGGATTCTTATAAATCTGCCGACTTTTGCCTCAGCGATCTCAGCCCATTCAGTTAAACGCTATCTCACATCGGCACATAAAACGAATAGGCGATTTAGCTCATTTCCCAGAAAATGTTTCCCTTATTTCACTTTTTTTTTTTTAAAGAGAGCTCTTGTAGATAAAGAAATGAAAAAAAAAGAAGCCATGATAAAAAAAGGTGGAACCCATGAATATATTTACACATTTTACAGTGTTTCTTAAAGGCTGCTTTTAAAACTACCAGCAGGCTGAAACTCGACAACATGTCTTTATGAGCCCGGCTTTATTTCTAATTCATGACCTTTTCGTGTCTGTGTCTGGGGCTGACATAGACCCTGAGAGAGAAGGTATGAATGTACCAGAGGAGATGCCCTGAGCTGGTGGATACCATTCTGCCGTCTCTCTTTCTCCTGCTTTCTCTCTCCCCCTCTCACACACACTCGTTTGTTTGACTTGCATGCCCGAAAATGCTGAATGCCGGCTGAACCTTGATGCGGCTGGCACAGGCAGGCTGGCGGGATGATAAGGGGCTCTTAATTGGAGGTGTTGCTGTCACTCCATTGATCACAATGCAAATTTAAGTGCCCCCTCATTCCCCCAACCCCTGACTCCCAGGGAGAAATAAACTTCGCCAGCAGTCTTGTGCATTGCATGGAGAACAAATAAAAAAGAGTGAAAGGGAAGAAGGCTTTTATTGCAAAGGAAGATTTTCAGGTGGGCTCAGTTTTCTGCCATAAGGCGTGTGTGCCTGGAACTGCATAAAGAGGTTAATCAGTGTGAAATGCCCTTGAAATGTCTCCAGTGTTTCCTCAGCATGCTCCTAGCCCTTTGACAACATAGTTGGATTGTAATGAAATTGAGGTTGCGTTTGATGTGCTCCAATGAAAGGCCAGCGCACTGCTGATGTGGTTTGACAGGAGGCACAGGAAGTAACCTGCCACTGCCGGGGGTGCTGAAGAGGAAGTGTATGTATTGTCACTTGGCAATTGCAAACTGAGTAACTTTTCTCCCAATGTACCACCATTCATGGAGATATCACTGATTACTTCATGGGGAAAAATCTAATGCATAGGTCATTGGACAAATACAGTTATGTATTTTGCTGTTATTTTGCTAACTGAATTTTTGAGCAATTATTTAGTATTTTACATGTACGTTTATATTTACATTTAAATGTACATGTACATTTGATTTACAGTACGTCTGATAAAACCCATAATGGCATCGGTGATTGTTAAACCTATGTGAACAGTTGCTGTGCAAGTGGTAAAAACATTATAGGATAATAAGGAATTTATTCCTATATGAAAATGTTGTTTTTTGTCTCACTTCAAAGTTTGAACCCTGTGGCTGCACCATTTAACCTCCTCTAACACTTCAGTGCAGCTTCTTCATCGCCTGATCAATATTGTGGAGCTGTCACATTTCGTGCAGTAGACGGCAGAGTCGCCGAGGTGCTTATAGCGCTGGAGGAGGTAGACGAGGAGGAGGAGGAAGGAAGAAGAGGAGTACTGTCGCCGCACTTCTAGATTTGTCATGGCTCCAGCGTGCTGTCGCTGCAGAGCCGGGTGGGCGGAGACGGGGGTGGGATTAAACACAGGGCATCCACTGGGACGAGCTCCCAGGTGTCGTTATCACTGCGGGGAGCCCTGTCATTGGTTGAGCTGGAGAGCCTAGGCCCAGGGCTTGAGGAAGACAGACGTGCTAGCTAGTCCCATGCCAGTTGTAAGATAGTGTTGACCTTGCAGAAAAAAGTGTGAGAATATATGTGCGGTGCTTAAAGCGATCACAAGATTTCAGACAAGTACAGCACAAAATTGTGAAGTGCTTACTGTGGTGTTATCTCTTCTGTTATGAGTGGAACATGCTACTTTTTGCTTTAGTGTTGCCATCATGTTATGATACGTAAACTAAAAGGTTGTAAAATTGAATGTGTAAACACTAGATCTGTCCTAGAAACTGGCACATTTAGGATAGTATAGCTGTGCATTTATATCTGTTATATGTTTGTAACATCTGTCGTAAAATCTGACACATTTAGGACATGATGCACAAGTATAGCTGTGCATTTATATCTGTTATATGTTTGTAACATCTGTCAGCTTTGTGAGTTAGTTCTTGTTTGTTGTCTTGTCTTGTTTGTAGTTCTCGTGAAATGTGTCCAAAAATGAAAATGAAACGATTTTAGCTGATTTTTCTGCTTTTTAGAAGCTTTGTGAAGGTATTGTCAAACAGTCAAATTGAACCATTGCTGAAGTATCTTGGAAGTTAACACTGACCTTAATAGCACATACATGGATTTATAAAAGCATGTGTATATAAGTATTCACTTTTTGTACCTGATGAAAGTGCCTATTAAATGATAGATTTATATATGGCCGTGCACTGTAGCAAAACCTAGCCCTATCAGGGTGCATTAGGACATGGTTGTTGTGCTCTTGGGGTCATCAACATGTGAGCAGCCACAGAGTGGCATCTTATTTACGGGCCAGAGATTGATGAGCGAACAGTGAACTGCTGAGGTAACAAGGTTGGATTAATGGCATTTCTCTGTTGTTGTGCAAGTGGATTTTCAAAGCTTGCACAGTGATAGAAATAGTGTTTTGTTTGCTTACATGTTTTATCATGTCTTTTGGCAGTGTTACTTTGATATTTCAAATAGGATTTGTGGCCATGTCGCTTTGATATTTATTTTTTGGGGTGAGGACCAGTGTCTATGTTTGGGCTGTGTTGCAGGTAGGTGGGAGTGATGAGGGTTTAAATGTGGAAGGTGGGCTTTGGTGTTGGCTGAATGTGTTTAGCTGTTATCGGTTGTCGTTTGTGACTGACGTGTTTCTCCAGTCAGAGCAGATGTCAAGCCACCTTCCGTTGTGAGATGATCAGTCACTTTGGGATGATGCACCACCACCTTGCCAAGTTCTTCAGTCTGTCTTTGTAAATCTATCTTTAGAGTTTCCAAACTTTGTTTTATGTATTTCAGGTAAATCTTTGTTCCTTGTCATGCAGTGACACATACAACACAATCATACATGTAAAGGTAAACAAAAACACACAGGATTTACATACTCACACTCACATAGTTCCCCCTATCTTTGACAACACACACACACACACACACACACATGCACAAACTCATGAACACACACACACACACACACACACACACACACAGATACATACACACACTCATGCTCACACACAGACACACACATACACACGCACATTATACAAAACCACTGCCTCACACCTACCTAATCCAAAAGACAGGACACAGGGTCCAAAAATAACATCTTGAAATGAGATGGACAGAGGAGGACAGATTACCGCGGCCCTAATCTGTGAAAAGCTGTCAATAAAACACATTTAAAGTGATTACAGGGCAGCTACTGGCACGAGTGAGGGGTCACCCCGGTTTCCTTTGCTACTCTGTGGTGCACTGACTGAGCAGCAGAGTCAGCAACGCATGTCCACACACAAGCACACATAGTGTGATGGGGACATGGACACACACACACACACACACACACGCACACTGTCTCTCTCTCTCTCTTGCACGCACGCACACACACACACACTCACACAAACAGACACACACACTGTCTCTTTCTCTCACACACACCCACATACGCACACATGCATGTAGCACACACAGTCAGTTTGTATACAGAAGAGTGAGACTGGCATCACAGAGACGGATCTAAAGCCCTGAGTCCGTCCTGTGTTCCTTGCTCTCCAGGAGGAAGTAGCTGTAAATAAAATGGCTCCAGGGAGAGTTCAGGCTAAAGCAGTTTATTTGTTGTTATTTGTTGTGTCTCAACACCTACATCATATTTAAGCATTTGTGAGACTCAGGCTATTTGTCGAATTTTTTTTTTTAATACCTGTAGGCTATTAGCATTTAATGCAGTAATATGGGGTCTTAATGCATTTTTTTTTTAAATCATTCCAAGCGGCAATAATGCTTGTTTATTTTCCCTCAGTCATGCTGTTTTCAATTGTGTCCGATCAATCTGCAATTAACCGGAACACAGTTAGCTGTGAATCAATATGCAGTATTTATTTGTTATTTTACTATGTCCACATTGAATATTTTAAGCATGTGTAATTGTGGTGTCATTATCTCACCTTGAATAAAAAAAAAAGTGATATTGTTGTTTCTGGTGCCCATCATGTCTTTTTAAATACCACCATGAGCCGTTGAAAAAAAATACTGGCCATTGTTTTTTCTTTGTATATGCATGCTTATATCACGACCCACCAACCAGGGTTCTTTTCATCAGAAGAGAAATATTAGGACAGAGATAGTGAGAGGGAGAGAGAGAGATCTACACACTCCAAATGTCCTGTCCCTGGAAATAGACACCATTATGCCTCTCAATGGCTCTCAGTAGTCATGCGAATGTATGGTACGCTCTGGCAAGCATGCTAATGAGCTGGACCGGAGTGGCCGCTTCTCAGCGTCAATCACCTCACCCCCCACCCCTGGATCCCGTCAGACTCCCAGCCAGCCGGCAGGCAGTGATTCTCTTCAGTTTCCTCTCCTTTCTCTCTTTCTCCCCGACTCTCTACTATTTCTCTCTTTCTCCCCGACTCTCTAGTATTTCTCCCCTACTCTCTACTATTTCTCCCCTACTCTCTACTATTTCTCCCCTACTCTCTACTATTTCTCTCTTTCTCCCCGACTCTCTACTCTTTTCAAATCAAAGGCCTCTCTGTTTACTCTGATCTCTCCTCCTCGCGTGTGTTGTTTCTTCAAGCACAAGGCTGGCCCTGTGGTTTCCCAGGACACGGTTCAACCCTCGGCTGTGATCCTGAGGCGTAGCCAACTTGAAGTGCACCAAATAAAGACCATGCGGCGGTATGCAAGTTAGGGTGGATCTCAATCAACTGTGCACGCTGTGCGCTTTTTAAATGCCAGCGATGACATGTAGTAATTACTAAGCAGCCAAATGCCAGGGAGCTATGACATCATTTTGCAGGTAAATGCGATTGACTTATAAGTAATTTGCATAAGTCTTTACGTGGGATGGAAGGGAAAGAGGAAAGCACTGAAATGTCATAATAGTGTGTGTGTGTGTGTGTGTTCACTAATCAGTTCATTATTCACATAATATTCAGAACATGTGTGGGTTCAATCGTATCATGTGTGAATGTGTATGTGTCCTTTACCGTGTCTATAAGCGTATGAGCACGTGCCGTTGTATACGTATGTGTGTGTGCGTGTGTGCGTGCGTGCGCGTGTGTGTGTGTGCGCGCCCCCTGGCCCCTGATGTCTGCAGTAATTGTGTGATTCATCCTTGACGCAGGGGCCCAATTACAGAGCTGTAATATCTGCGTCATGCCTCATATAACTCTCGTAGTGTACAGCATATGAGCCGTGTTGGCCGCGCCCCACGTTAATGACAATTGGACACTTTTATCGGTCATAAAGGTGGACTTATTGCATGTTTTTTTGCATTGTGTTGCAAAGCGTGTGTGTGTGTGTGTATGTATGTCTCAGTCAGTCAAAAAGCACAGTCTACCTGTAATTATGTTCCTCCATACTTGCACATAGGTGTGTGTAAAGATGTGTGTGTGTGTATGTGTGTGTTGATATGTTTAGATGAAATATGTATTTCTCTGTGTCATGTAGGTGAGCCTGTGTTTTTTTTTGTTGTTGTTGTTTTGAGTGGGGGGTGGTGGTAACCATCTGTGGACGCTTGCTGTTTGCTGTTGCTAATTGGCTGGTTGTTTTTCTATGCTGCTGAGCAGAGACTGTGTTGACCTACTCAAAGTAGCGTCCAGGCTGTGGCAAGGCTGCCGTCTGAGTGTGTGTGTGTGTGAGGAGTTCATGTATGTGTGTATGTGTGTGTTTTCTACTGCTTTTGCCCCACCATTCCATAGGTGCAGTGTGTCTGGTGGCAGTAAAAGTGTATTAGATGAGCTGTGTGAATCAATGTGTGAATGTGTGGAATTTCATAAAATGCTAGAGGTAGATCCTGAGCCTCACAAAAGCAGCATACTGTGAAATGGCAGTGATTACAGCTGCTTGTAAAACAGATGATTTACTGTGGGTAGTGTCATTGTTGATATGTGATGGAACTGCTTGTTGTGTATTCGGTGTGTGTGTGCTTGCATTTAATCATGTGTGAGATTTTATTACTGTACGTTTAAGCACCTTGTGTGTGTGTGTGTGTGTGTGTGTGTTGTGTGTTATGTGTATGTGTTGTATGTATGTGTTTATAATGTACTGCTGGACTATTTCTTTGTGTGTTAACTGCACTTTCTTCAAGGACCTATCAAGTGCTTATCAGTCAGTGTGCATACAACATGCAGGTGTGTGTGTGTGTGTGTGTGTGTGTTGCCTGGTCAGTGTCTGCTGCAAACTGTATCTACGTGTGTGTGCTTATACGAGAGTTCTTGCGTATATGAGTGTATCTCAGTGTCCATCAACACTATGTGGAGAGGCCTATTTTAATTGTTGCCATGGAAACAGAGTGCTGCCGGAGTGGTACAGATTGAAAGAAAGCATTTCCCCCCTCATTCTCTTTGCCTTGTCCCTCCTGCTATCCTAGCACATTCCTCCGTAGCTTCTTTCCCTGTACTTGTAATAACAATAATCACTCTTTTTCCCTCCCGACACTTGCCCATTTGTGCTGGTTTTAGCCTTCATGTTGATTCCCTGTTCCTCGGTTGTCCTTTCTATCCCTCTCTCCTCCCCCTCTGCCTTCTTTATACGTTCATCCGCATTGGTGCATTTTCTTTACCTCTGTTCTGAGTCCCTCTTGTCTCTCTGCCTCTCTCTGCCTCTCTCTGCCTCTCTCTGCCTCTCTCTCTCTCTCCCACTCGCTCACTCGCTGAATCTCGTCTCTTCTTTTCCCCTCCACCTCTCCCTCCTCTGTCCCTCCACCCCTCCCCATCCCTCTCTCCCCCTCTCCATCCCTCCACCCCCTCCCCATCCCTCTCTCCCCCTCTCCTCCCTTAGAGTGTGCAATTGACAATTAACACAGGGACCTGTAATTAGCTCTGACAAACCTCCAGCAATTAGTTCTCCTAAAGAAGGCTTTTTGTCGTCCCCCCACACACCTCCTTGCCGTGTGCTTACAATCACCAGCTCTCCTCTCTTTCTCCCCTCTGTGTTGTTTTTCTCTTAATCTTAAAAAAAAAAAAACTTTTTGTCTCTGAGGAGGTTTCCCGTATTTTTCTAAACAGCTCAAGCGCACGTGTGCACACTCAAGCACACGTAACTACAACTCACACACTCTGTCCTACAGTTTTTTGTTTCACCTCTTTGTGTAATTAGGCTCAGGCTGACAGACACAATTACGCACACACACACACACACACACACACACACACACACGCACGCACACACACACACACACACACACACACAACCATACCACTCTCTCACACACATACACATGCACACCCCCACACAGATATGTTTGGGCAAACTGTGAGCAGTTCTTTCTTGCTGGCCCCTGCTGTTTTCTGTTCTTCTTTGCCTCATTGTTTCTTGTTCTGTGCAACTTACATCATGATCAGCCTCCTCTCACAAGAACTGTAGTCTGCATGAAAATAAATAACATCTATTATCACGCAATGCTTTCTTAGTTAATGTATTACATTTGAGTATCAGTGCAGTTGTAATGAATAAAACACAAAGAAAATATCTCTCTTGGTATCAAATAATGGCTTTAGATGTTATTTTAGTGTACAGATGCCTCAGATGTGTAAGGAGCCCACAGTGCATAACTGTAACATTGAAACCTCAGCATTGTGTTTGCAAAGTGTGATGATGATTGTAATGTATCAGTTATGGTGGACCAGTGTTTCAGCTCAGTAGTCCTTAAAGATTTCTACACACGTGTGTGTGTGTGTGTGTGTGTGTGTGTGTGTGTGTGTGTGTCAGCCACCCGTGACATCTGCACTTGCGCCAATCTCTTAATCAATTTTCAGAGGCAGGCGGCATATCTGTGCTTCCCCCACCACCATGTCACTCATGCTGTCAGGCCCATCTGCCAGTCAGAAAGTAGCCCTCTCTCTCTCTCTTTCTCTCTCCCCCCATCTCTTCTCACTCCTCTTTTTCTTTAACTCCTTGCTCCGCCTCTGCTGCTCCCATCCTCCTTTTCTCTTTACTCCCATTTCTTCCCTTGTCCCGTGCTTCCTCCTCCCCGTGAACCCCAAACACCTCCCCTGGCACCCCAGCCACCTCCCCCCTGCACCCCAACCACCTCCCCTGGCACCCCAACCACCTCCCGTGCACCCCAACCACCTCCCCTGGCACCCCAACCACCTCCCCGTGCACCCCAACCACCTCCCGTGCACCCCAAACACCTCCCCTGGCACCCCAAACACCTCCCCCTGCACCCCAAACACCTCCCCTGGCACCCCAAACACCTCCCCTGGCACCCCAACCACCTCCCGTGCACCCCAACCACCTCCCCTGGCACCCCAAACACCACCCCTGGCACCCCAAACACCTTCCCCCTGCCTTCTCTGTTTCCCGCCCTCTGTCAGGTGCCCCCGAACACCCATCCTATCCACTGGGAGAGTTTATATCATCCATAATAAAGACCATTAAGCCTCAAGACATCAGGCTCAAGACATTTCTCATGAAATATTGATCAGTGTGAGTGTACATACACCCTGTTTCCAAGTGTGCGTGTTCATGCACTATTTATACATGTCATACACATTTGTTCTGCCCATTTCTCTTCCACTGATTTAACCTCTCCTTTAACCTCTCCTTTCTCACCACAGGTCTCTTTCTCTTACTCTCCCTCTCACATTCATCCATCCATCCCTCCATCCCCTTCCCTGATTCAGCCTATAGATTTTTTACAAGCATTTTCACTCTTGAATGTTCCTGAAAACGTTAACCAGTCATACCAACAACATCATACTTCACCCAAACGTGACCCATGCTGCCATGAACAAAACTGACTATGTAAATCTGGATTGTGGCATGACAGCTCTATGGTGACACTTTTGTGGTACACTATAACAAGCAGGTGTGCAGGTCTTTTCACTCTCAGTGCAGTAAGTGCAACAGCACGGACAGTACTGTACAAGTAGTAGTTCAGAGTTGGAGGTGAACACTGAGAGAGGCATTCATGAATTTTGAAATAAAAGGTGGTTGAATACATTTTCTATCAAGGCAACTTTGCACTGACAGACTGACAAGTGTCAAGTCAATTGTAAAAAACTGTGAATATGTTCTTGTTGACATAGGTTGATGTATGTTTTGCACCCATCCCAGTCAGTATATCCAGCTTCATTAACCTTCTTAAACTCTTATTTCCCTCTTCTCTTCTCTTCTCTTCTCTTCTCTTCTTCAATCTCCTTGCAGGGATTTTACTCACACTCCTCCTCCACCATGCCTGTCCGTGGCGGCTGTGGTCCTCGAGCTTCTCAGGAAAGGCGGGCCCCGTGCCCGTCCGACCGGCCCGCATCTGCCGCCGACGTCTCCTCGCGGCCGGCACCCGCCTCTCGCCCTCCCTCCTGCCGCCCGGCTTCGCGCCGGCTCCCGGGGCTGCTGCTGTGCCTGCTGCTGCTGCTGCTGCTGCTGCCCCCCACCTGCCACTCGCGGCGGGACAAGGGCGGCGGTGGGGCCGGCGGCGGTGGGGGTGCGGTGGCCCACTACATCCCCCCGCTGTCGCACGGGCACCACCCGCCGGCGTACCCGGTGCTGCCGCGCATCATGCAGGGCCTGAGCATCGCCGTGGTGCTGGTGGGCAACTCGAGCGAGGTGGCGCTGGCGGGCGCACGAGACAAGGACGACTTCTTCCAGCACATGAAGCTGGCGCCCAACGTGGAGATTCTCACTATGAATGAGACTGACCCCAAGAGCATCATCAAGAGCATCTGCGACCTCATGACCGAGCACTGGCTGCAGGGCGTGGTGTTTGGCGACGACACCGACCAGGAGGCCATCGCCCAGATCCTGGACTTCATCTCTGCCCAGACGCACATCCCCATCCTGGGCATCCGAGGGGGCTCCTCCATGATCATGGCTGCCAAGGTAACAATGCCCTGCAATGCCTCTGAAATATACATCAGTGGATTGATAGAGGTAGATAACATGCGCCCCTGATTCCCTGAAGAACTTGGTGTGTGTGTGTGTGTGTGTGCAGTGTTTCCCACAGAATTAAATTCTATTTGTGGTGGTAGGTTTGCAGAATTAACTTGAATGCAGCAGTTTTTAATAAATCAGCGCAGGGTGGTTATGATGCTAACCAGATTTAAGCACAATTTAGTACAACCTGGAAAATCATTGTGTGGTGGTCAATGTTGATATTGTGGTGGGCCGCCACAAATAGGTCAATGTATGGGAAACACTGGTGTGTGTGTGTGTGTGTGTGTGTGTGTGTGTGTGGAAGGGGGGGAGAAGTAATAGCTGTAGTGACCCATCTCTCCGTCTAGATTTGTGTTTTATTTGTGTTGCACTCCAATGCTGGCTGAAGGAAAAGATGCAGTGCTTAAGCATTTTGCCTTTGGGATGTGGTCCAGTCAGTGACAGCCACTGGCCTCGCCCACAGTGTTTGACCTCCATAAATGAAAAGACACAGGAGGTGGAAAAAAATGAGAGATAGCAGACAATAAGAAAGGGGAATGCAGTGAAGGTAATGTACGCTATGTTCCCTGTTTAATAATAGTGGTAGGTGATAGATGACAGATAATGGATAATAATAAAAATTAAAGGTAAAAAGTAAAATCCTTGACGTCAGCATCCTGGGAGTCTCGGCACAGTATGCAGCGGCCACGCGCAGTAAATGTCTATCAGTTGCCAGAGAGAGAGAGTGAGTGAGAGAGAGAAAGAGAGTGTGTGCCATAGACTCCAGCCATGGCCCAGTGCCATCTCTTTTCTCTCTCTCTCTCTCTCATCTCATTCACTGTAGCCATGGATAATGGGATAGAGCAATCTGCTGCTGCTTTATCTTAGCAAGCCGGAGTTGCCCATTTGGACCTTGCTGTTCTGCCCAGAACTTCATTTTTTTGCAGGATAATCAACTTTTATTCTGTTCACCCATCTTCCAAAAATCCAGCTGTACAAATGTTGTGCAAGGCTAGTGGGAAAAATGCCTGAAATTAGCTCTGAGCATCCGGGAAAGCTGGTGTTTTATGCGTTGGTAGTTTTGTGCGCTAATGGTTATGTTGGTTTGAGGGCAGTGGCACTGCATCATTGTGTGTGTGTGTGTGTGTGCGTGCTTTAGAGGAAGTTGAGAGGAGGTGTGTTAATAAATCTCTCTCCCTGCCTTCTCACCAAATCCACTACACAAGCCACACTACTGTAATCCATATGCATATCTATATCCCTTTCTTTACCGGCGCGAGAGAACAGGCAGTACACAGCGCGGCACACTCCGGTCACATGGCGCCGCTGCTGTGGCTGCTCCAGCGGCCCTCCCTCTCGCCCGTCTTCCCATTAACCTTTGACCGCCGCTAACCCGCCGCATCGGTAAATCTGAGCCACACGCACAGCCAGGGGTCTGCCACCACCATGGAAAATTTATATGTATGTTCTGGTACTCATAAAGTGACCCCCCCCCCCCCCCCTCTCCCCCCCCTTCAAAAAAAGAGCAGAGGAGGAAGTGTGGTGTGCAAATATATAATTCATTAAACATACGTGCCCTGAGTGTGGCAGGATCATGAGGGGGCTTTTGTTTGCAGAGAGCGGGATAATGGATTCCCTAGGCCAGGAGCCAAGCCCATGTTCCTCTGCTGAAATCCCCATATTACACCTCATTGCAAAAGAAGCACACCAGGAGAGGATGGGGGAGTGGGGGGCGGGGGGTGGGGTTAATAAAAAAATAAAAGAAAGGAAAATGTCGCTGACTGGCATTCACACATTCTGCTCTTGGACCTGACTCTAAGCAGCTCTTGTTTTTGCTTAGTGAATGGTCGGAGTAATTTGGCGGAAAATGAGTTTTGGTGGTGGGGGGACTGCTTAGTCTGCGGGTGTATGACTGGGTGTTGTTTTGGGCTGCAGGGTTGCAGTGGCAGGCTTCCTCTGGGAAGAGAGGTATGGATGGGAAGCAGAGGGCTGAGCTGTGGGCTGCAGAGCATACTGGGGCCATGAAAGTGGATATGCAGCCCACATGGGCAGACATGAGAATGCTTCCCCTGGATCAACTTTACATGGGCTTAATGCTGAACAGTGAGAGAGAGAGAGAGAGAGAGAGAGAGAGAGAGAGAGAGAGAGAGAGAAAAAAAGAGAGATGGAGAGAATAAATACATTATGGAGCAGTTTATGTGTTTGTATCTGTGGCAGAGAAGAAAAGGCATTATGTGTCTCCACTCTGTGTTCTGGACCTTTTATTCTGTCACATTCTGTCTATCGGCTGCCCACACACATACACACACACACACACACACACACACACACACACACACACTTAGACAAACAGCCCGACACGCACACATAAAACCCAAAGCTGCTGCTGTTGGCAAGGCAACATCCATTGCTTACTTTTGTAAGTAAGAAGAAAAAGCAGCACCGGCTGAGAAGGGAGTGGGGAACAAGAGGGAAGCAGCGGGCCTCCACTCCTCACTCCTGGAGAAGCGGCTGGTGGTGGTGTGTGTGTGTGTGTGTGTGTGTGTGTGGGGATTAAGGTGACGGAGGGAATAGAGGAGGGAGATGGATGAAGACTAGAAGCCTTCCCATCTGTATCAATGAAAAGAGACGAAGGGGAGAAAAGTGGAAGGATGAGTGCAGGAGAGCAGGTGCATTACTGCTCGATGGAAGACGGAAAGAGGGGGGAGGGGGGAGAGTATGGGTGGGTGAATGTGGAGAGGAGGTTGTCGGGTGAAGATATTCTTAAGAAATGATAGAGTGAGGAGAGAGAGTAAGCGGCTGTGTGTGTGTGTGTGTGTGTTTGTGTGTGTGTGTGTGTGTGTGTGTGTGTGTGTGTGTGTGTGTGTGTGTGTGTTTGTGTCTGTGTAGAGAGGGAAAGAGAGAGAGCAAGAGATTGAGGGACAGACTGTGGGTGGCTTTACATCTGCATCCGCGCAGTCTAAGGAAGTGAGTAAGAGGAGTGGCACTCGGCTCGCGTGAAGAAGATGTGAAAATCTTTTTTGACACCATTCATGCCGGCGCCGCCGTGGCTCCTGGAACGGCAAACGCTAACAATGGCGATTAGCGCGCGCCATGAGCAGGCGCTCCGATGATTTGCCTCTCCCCGGGCCGCCCACCTAAAGGTGCTTTGAAGCAGAAGCGACTTCAGAGTGCAGAGAGTGACGTCCTCTAGCCGGCACCACGGCTGTGTCTGGATCTGGCTCTGTGTTTAATTTCAATGCCCCTCGCGCACACACAAACAACATGAGTGCAGACACCTGCCAGTCTGATGGAATCCGATAGAGTACACGTGTCTTGCCCTGAGGGGGGTCAGAGTGCAGGGAAGGGTGGTGGTAAGACTGGCAGTGCCTCACCTTTCTTACCTGGATATCTAAAAAACTTCTGGCTGACACTTCCCCTGACTTCCTTACCTGGACCAGTCTGTGCCGGTTTATGGACAACATTGCCCCACAGTGAAGGCCCATCCACACTGCCACACT
Organism: Alosa alosa; assembly: GCF_017589495.1. Classification (NCBI taxonomy): domain Eukaryota; kingdom Metazoa; phylum Chordata; class Actinopteri; order Clupeiformes; family Clupeidae; genus Alosa; species Alosa alosa. The sequence goes on from NC_063194.1 coordinate 17,289,914, forward strand.
AATAAACCGTACAAACTAGAGTTTTAGCTCATAACATACTGGCTCATATGAATGCCATTTCACACTGTATGGTACAACCCCCATTTCCAAAAAGTTGGGAGGGCTGTGTAAAATGTGAATAAAAGCAGAATGTTGTCACGATATCAACATTATTGTTTCAATACCAATAGCAAGTGAAAAATCTCAATTTCGATACTTTTGGCCGTCTTTTCGGTACTTTTGTCGTCCTTTTGCGATTTAAAAAAAAATATTTGGTTTGGGGGCCCCCACCACCTTGATGCCATCAGTAATATTGAATATTGTGTGATCATTTACATCAGTGGCAATCATAGAATTTGATTGACCCTCCACACACACACAGAAAGTGATGGTTGTCATAGGTTTTCATATTTTGGAATTCATATGAACTTTTTATTGTTATTACTAATAGCTAAACATATTTAGTAATTTGAATACATCATATTGATATTTAAATGATAACTTTTCTTTAATATCATCACATTTGTGGTCTGTAAGTCTAATTGAGTGCCTGTCACTTTAAGAGGAGCGTAGAACGCTTAATTCAGTCTCACGGTTTTAGGCTAGTGGAAAATAGTTTTGCATAGTGCAAGGATATGTAGATTCAATTCATCATGTTTGTTATGTCATTAGATAAAATTAATGTTCAAATAAACAAGTCAAAGTCAAAGAAAATCTTTCTGGGATGAGATCATAGGTGAGATAAGTGTCTCGCTATGTTCATTTCTTTTTCGTTTCGTTTCTATTTCGTTTTATTTCTTTGCATTGTGCAGGCTACATTCACAAATACATTAGCCTACAAAAACAGAATACAGGAACAGGAAAATGTCTCGGATCCATTGTTTATTGCGAGTGCAAGATTGGTAGCCCAATTAACAGTCAGTGACATGGTGACTTCTATACTGTGCTTTATGCGACTGTCCTGCAGCACACCCTTGTTCAACATGACTCCTAACCTTGGTTGAACGATTACAGAAGCTAGGTTTAGCTGTGACAATATCCTGGGTAATATCCTAACAGATAATGCTATTTTCCACAGTAAAATCCACATTTGAAAGCCTGGTCACCAGTTGCCAGTTTGTATGTTACTTTGCCTATTTAGACTCTGCATAATGAAAAAGTTTTGAATGTTCCTTTTCTTCTTTGGTGGCATAGCTGATCTACAAAGCACCGAAAGGGGCAAAATGTGCATGCTGAAGGGCAAAGGGAATATTACAAATCTTTCACACTGGCCTTTTAGGGTTATGTATTGGTAGACATCCCTGATAACTTATACCGACACGCTCGCTTTTCTGCCAGTGTCACCACAAAGTGAAGTAGGCCTATGCTATGCTTTGACGCTGTTGTGCGTGTCAGATAAACCCCCTTCGGTTTCAGCCAATCAAATGACAGTGTTTCTTTTACTGTCACCGTCGGAATAGCACAAAGGAGTTCGCTAAAATATTGGTGGGGACATTTTTGTCATCTCAAAATATTGATTAGGACTAGTCCCTAGCGTCCCACCCTAAACCTACACCCATGCTGTAAACCATATTTAAATGAGAATAGTGCAAAGTCAACATATCAATTGTTGAAACAGATAATTGTTTTTTTGGAAAATACATGTTCATTTTGGATTGTATGCCAGCAACATGTTTTAAAAAAATGTTGGGACTCTACAAGATTCTCTAAAGATTTGGGAACTGTTGAGACAAGTTGTTTTGAGTTTTGAGAATGAGATGTTGCCCCATTTTTTGCCCAATACAGTTTCAATACAATTTCAGCTGCTCAACACACTAGGTTCTTCTTAATAGTGTTTTCCGTTTCATGATGCGCCAAATGTGATGGGACTGCAGGTCGGCCATTTTAGCACCTGGATTCTTCAACTATGGAGACATTCTGCTGCAATATGTGCATTTTGGCATTGTTTATCCAGAAATATTCAATGCCTTCCTTGAAGACCATGTCTGGATGGTTGGATGTTGTCTGGATTTTGCTCAAAACTTCTCCATATAATAATTCAGAATTAATTGTGCCTTTTTTAGATGTGCAAGCTGGCCATGCAATAGGCACTAATGTGCCCCATAACATCACAGTTGCTAGCTTTTGAACTGTGCACTAACACGTTGGATGGTTCCTTTCCTCTTTAGCTTGGAGGATGCAGAGTCCATGATTTCAAAAAAGAAATAACACTGGGTTGGTCTAGCCACAGGACAGTTTTCCACTTCACCTTAGTCCATCTTATTTGAGCTCAGGCCTTGATAAGATGGCGACGTTTCTAGATGATGTCTAAATATGGATTTATGTACTATAGATTATGAAATCCCCAAATTCTTTCCCTTCTTATCTTGTTGTGTTATATGTCTACACCGTTTTTCACAGAGTGATGAAGATCTCAGCATCTTTACTTCAGAGACTCGGCCTCTCTGGGATGCTCTTTTTATACCGAATAGTGTTGCCAGTTAATCTTATTAGTCGTAAAATGTTCCTCCTTTTGTTTTCTTTGCCATTGCACAACTTTTCCAGCCTTTTGCTGCCCCCCATGTGATATGTTGTCTATGTACTTTCTGCAACTTAATATGGGTTTTCATGATTTGCACACTATCACATTCTGTTTTCATTTACATTTTACACAGCATCCCATTTTTTTTGGAAATAGCGTATAACGATAATAACATTAAGAACAATGTCTGGGCATTACTTTCAGAGTGATTTTGTAAATGACACAAACACTGACAGCCAGTCAGAATCCATCAAATTTTAAACGCATCACATTAAATGATGAATGATCAAATGTCTGAGCGGCTCTCTGTCATAGGTCTGTATGGATGCTCATATTTTGATAGTTGTCACTCTGAGGTTCAGTGTCGGACCAGCCACAGATGAGCATTGTGGCAGTAATGTTGCAGTCTGTAGGTTGCAGTTGGCATCCTGCTGGTGAAGTGACCACAGAGCCACAAATTAGCTGGTGGTGGGCTATTTCCGAGCGCGTGGGGGTATAATAAAAAAGAACGCAAGAAGGGGGTGGGGGTTTGTGGAGAAGCATGGAGCTGTGGGGGCAGGAAGTGGAGCGTGTGGCGGGGCTTGAACGGGGAGTTGGGGTAATAATTGTCATGCGGGAGGGAGAGAGACAGAGAGTGCACAGGCGATCACAGCATTTAATCACAGTGCAGTGACGAATTCAAAGGGACCAATTATTCCCACGGCCATAGTGCATGTGTTTATATATATATGTGTGTGTGTGTGTGTGTGTGTGTGTGTGTGTTTTATGTGTTCTGTGCTTTTGATCTGGACAGTGGACAACTAGCCACTCATTTGCCTTGGGCTGGGATTGAGGAGAGGGTGAGTGGGTGTTGTTGAGGGATCAATTTCTCCCTGGAAGGAACGCACAAGTGAACAAATGCCCAGTCCTCCCCCCCCTTCTCTCTTTCCCCCTTTCATTTTTTCTTGCTCTGGTCTCTCCAGCCCGTTGGGTTGCTTTTTCATGATCCATTAATATGCGGCATGAAGGCCAATAGAATAGCACCTTTTGTTTGGCTAATCTGAGGGGTCCTGTGCTCCATTATTGTAATGTGCTGTTCTGCACCCCGGAAGCACGTCAGTGTGAAACACTGGCACAATTACCATCATTTGGAACCGATAAGGAAATTAAAACGGTGAATGGAGCGGCCACTGCCAACTCTCTGCTTCGCCCTCTACTGTTGCTTATGGAAGACCATACTGTTCCCTTTTCTTGTTCTCGGACATACACGGATGCACACAAAAACAGTTACAGGCATACACACACACACACAAACACACACACACACACATATGCACACGCACACACCCACATATGCACACACACACACACACATATGCACACGTACACACCCACATACAGTATGCACACACATATATATATACACACCCTAACGCTCACACACTCATTCATGCATACGTACACAAACACACACATACACACACACACACACACATATTCACACGCTCACCCATATAGACACACTCACGCTTACACACACATACATGCGCTCATACACAGTGACGCGCACACACTCAAGCACACAAAAGCACAAACACCCATTGGAGCCAGACCATTAGTCCATGATGCTTCTGCTCTTCATTTTCTCAGTTTTCTAGCTTCTTCTCTCTCTTGGCCTCCTCCTTTGTCTTCCTCCCTCCACTATTTGTCCTGGTTTAAGAAAAAATGACAGTTGGGCATGTGTGTTCCCCTTTCGAGAGAAAGAGAGAGAGAGAGTGTGCATGTGTGTGTGTGTGAGAGAGAGAGACCTAAATATACATGTCCTATTTCCCCTCTCCTTCCACTCACTCTCCCTCTGCCCATTTAGACTGTGGACATTTATTAACTCTGCTAAACTTTTTACAATCTTTCCCTCCTTCTCCATCCCTCCTTCTTGCTCTCTCTCTCTCTCTCTCTGCATTCTGGGTCTGTTCTCTAACCATTAGTGGTGGTTAGTGAGGTTCCCCCTTCACTGTGAAGCACTTTAAGTGTGTGGAGAAAAGCACTATAGAAATGGAACGTGTTGTCGCTGTAGTTGTTGTTGTTGTTCTCCCTATGTTGTTACAACTGTCATCTTTATATCTCTGGCCTTTTCCCCATCTTATCTGTTTATTCTGTCTCTTTCGTTCTCTCTCTCTCTGTTTATTCATACCTTTGCCTCATTCCTGCTTATTTTCATCTACTTATTTATCCTCCTCCTTTTATCATTCTATCTCTTTGTCTGTCTGTCCATCCTGTTCCTTGCTCTAGCCTTCCTTTCCATTCCATTCCTTCTCTCTGTGTTCTGTGGTACCAATCTTGTCTTTTCCCTCCTCTGCTCTCTATCTTCCTGTCTCTCCGCTCTGTTTCTCTCTCTTCTCTCTCTCTCTCTCTCTCTCTCTCTCTCTCTCTCTCTCCCTCTCCCTCTCCCCCTCTCCATAAGAATTTTGGCGGGTCTTGGCAGCTCTCAGGGGCAGACAGATTTCTGCCAGCTGTACAGGTGCATATCACGCCCCTTCCCTGCTCCTCTTGCACCCCCCCTGTCCTCTTTTCCATCTTCTTCCCTCCGGCTGTCCCTGTTTCCTCCTCTGCTTCCCTCTTTCTCTTTCATCCTCCACTTCTCTTCTTGGTCTCCCTCTTTCATTTCTCTCATGTGTTTCTCTCTCTGTCTGTCTGTCTCTCTCTTCATTTCCCTCTGTGAGTTGGTCTGGCCCCACAGAGACCTGGCTGCTTTTTATCTGCCGGGCACCTCTGTGCCGTCTTTAATGGGGAGCCAATGGAGTCTTATCTATTCATAGGCAGGGGGAAGCTTTGGTGGATCCACTACCTTTATCACTGCCCGCGCCCCGTGCCCTTGCCACCAGGGCGTTGGGTTCTGCCCCATCCCACTGTCTCTGACCACTCTAAGTCCCTCGCTGCCCAGATCTTCCTCCTGCTCCACTCCCTGTTCTCTTTAGTTATGTCTCGCCCCCTCTCACCATCACCAGTGCCACTCTCTGAGTCCCATCTTCTGACCGGCCCTGAATATCCCTCTGCTCTCCTTCTGTGCCCCTTGCTCTCTCTCTCTCTCTCTCTCTCTCTCCGTCTCACCATCTTCATTTTCCCTCGTTTGACCTTCCTCTGTCCTGTCCACCCCCCTCCCCATCCCTCCATCTTTCTTTCCACCTCCTGCGTGGCACAAAGATCACAGGCTCACGGAGAGCAGGAGGGGAGGAGAGAGGGGTGGGTGGGTGTGTGCGTGTGTGTGTGTGAAAGATGGAAGGCCTGAGTGAGGACCACAAGATGTGCTCAGTCAATTACCCATGAGCACGGTGCCAAGCTGGCTGTGCATAGACGCCACATGCTGCACACCCTCACACACGTCTACGGTGTATGCACATATACTCAGATGCAACCACCTCCCTACCCCCACACACACACACACACACACACACACACACACACACACACACACACACACACATTCTCAAACACATAGCTGATAATGTACTGTGTAAGAAAACACTTCCATTTATCACACACCACACATACTGTCATGCACACACTGACATCTCATGAAAGAAACAACAGAATGTGTGTGGATTCCTACATGCAAACATTTTGACATGAGTGTACTCAGAAGCTCATGCAATAAGCACAAGCCTGCACATCAGCAAGAACTACCCTCCATTGTTGTGTTTCAGTATGTGTAATACACACACATACACACACACACACACACACACACACACACACACACACACACACACACACATATATATATATATATATACTCTGTACTGTGCCATTTTATCCACATCTCACCTGCGTTGGCATGACCTGAAACTGTGAGCCACTCATCTCACACACTCTCACACTTACACTTGCAGATACACATGCACATAAGACACACCGTTACATTTACTTGTCATATCCACACACACACACACACACACTGAAATGCACTCACACACACTGTCTCACAGACACCGAACTGCCTGCCCTGCCTACATCCCAAACCTCACAAGTCCGTTTGCTGCCAGTTGCCATAGTTTCGTTCCGGAGCAACCCTCTGGCTTGTGAAAAATAGCAGAAGCTCACCCACACGGAAAGATCTCTCCACCCCCCCCCCCACCACTCTTCGTTCTCGGTGAGGAGACAAAGCGAGCTTCTGTGATGAATGTAAACTGCGCCCCTCCCCTGCTCCCCTCAATTAGAGCAAAGACAGCCTCTCTCACACACACACACACACACACACACACTCACACTCACTGCACCGAGCACCCACACACAGGCATTCACAAACAGGCAACATGCAGGAAGACACATAGAGCTTCCACCGACACACACACACACACACACACACACACACTTGCAAATGCTGCATGTGCTGACTCACAATCTACATAGGAGGACACTGTAATATGTTAAAGACAATATCCATTTCATACAAACATATGGAAAATTCCCCAATAAAAGGGCTATTGCATTTGCCACTAGTCTAGTGTTAATTCAGCTTTTGCGTGGCTCCTCAAACCTTAGTTCTGTGGTGCAGCCTGAGCTGCTAAGTCAAAGGGGCTTAAAGGGGACAGAACATCGGGGAAAGAACACCTCTAACGGGGAGAGAGCAGCGCACACTGACACTAGTAAACAACAAACAGGCGTCACAACATTTATTGTGGAGAGCAGAGCACCTCCTCCTTCCACCAGATTTACTGCTCTCCCCCTCTTTCACTCTCTCCCCTCCCTCCTTTCCTCCCTCCCTCCTCAGTCTGTCTGTCTCTCTGTGTCACACACCTGTCACCACTCCTCCTCACAGCACTCTCCCTCTCTCAGTCTCTCTCAGTGCTCATAGCTGTGCATGCAGCACAAGGCATGGGGTCATCCGGACAAACTACTTAACTGTGTAAAAGAGCGCAGAGACAATACCAACTGTTTATTTGTTTTTATCAAGTAAAAATGACTAGGGAAAGCAGTGTCTTACAGGTTAACTAGTACATCCCTCTGTATATTTGTGTTGTTTCAGTTAAGGATTTGGTTGAGATTGTTTGGCTTGAGCACCGAAGCCTAAAGGCTTTGCTTCGAGTTAGCATGTAGTACGTAGTGAATTGGACAGCAGCTGCTGGACAAAGCCCCACAGTAATTTAACAGTAGTCATTTGGAATGGGTTTGAAGAGGACTCTGCATTGGCCCACATTATGAATGGTTTTGTTTCTGACCTGGTGTGTGTGTGTGTGTGTGTGTGTGTGTGTGTTATTGTGTGTGGGGGGCATTGTTTTTCCATCATTTCAGTTGAAGGCATGGTATTTGGGTTAGTTTATCTGATTCGGTACTTTCGTATTGATTCATTGTGTGTTATTTGGCGCTAGGTAATGGCATTTTGAAAGAGCTAAGGTTTCAAGGGGAGGTGGTGTTGTGTTTTATTGAGGTTTACTACTCTGTCACTCCCATCGGCTACACCTGTTCAATGGGGTGGAATAGAATGTTTTGCATAGCGTACAACTGTGATCTGCCTCAGGTGTATGTTTATAGGGGCGTGTGTGGGACTGTATGTGTGTGTTAAAACATGTGAACGTGTGCATGTTTGTCGAATGCATTTGAGGTGATATTTTCGTTTCGATATTGCTCTAATGACATCTCCAACAGGACCGTTTCGATGGAAACCTCGTTTCCACGGAAACACAGCTTGTCTCGTTGAATTAGAAGTACTTCTCTCCGACCCCCGCCCGTCTCTCTATCACTCTCATTCAGCCTCCCTCTGCCTTGCCCTATTTCTGTGTCTTAGCCGCTCTCTATCTCCCCACCTTTCATTCTCAACCCGACAGGGCAGCTGATGCCTGTCAAGAAAACGACAGAGATAGGAGAGAGAGAGAGAGCACGTGCGTCTGAGAGAGAGAGAGAGGGGAAGAGAGAGAGAGAGAGCACGTGCGACTGAGAGAGATAGAGAGAGAGAGAGAGAGGTGAGTGGAGGAGTGTAAAGGGATATTTTAGGGCTCCAGGAGGGATGAAGTCGTGTAGTCCTATGAGTCAGCAGGGTGTACTGTAGACTGTAGTAGTGACTTGGAGAAAAGTAACAGACACAGAGCAAGGGATAGACAGAGGGATGAGAGAGAGAAAGAGGGAGGGAAAGACAGAGGGATGAGAGAGAGAAAGAGGGATGAG